>NC_134124.1:356666-713333 GCF_040939455.1 Microcebus murinus
CCGCTGTGCCCCCGCGGGGGCCCAGCCTGGTGTCTTCCCTGAGGCCCTGCGGCTGCCGGCTGGGCTGCCGCTCCCCGCAAGGGGAGAGCCGCGGAGGTGGGGACCGCCTCCTGATGGGGAGGTACACGCAGCTCTCCACGCAGCTCTCCACGTCGGATTCCGGGGCTCTCTGTCCTGCCCGAAGGCCCAGCTGGCCTGCGGGTCCTTAGAGTGGCGAAAACATCCGAAAGCTGAGATTGAGGGTCCGGTGGCTGTCTGCACTTTTGTGCTGGGCACCCCAGGGAGGCCCGGGGGCTGGCTGGACAACGTGGTCTGCTGGGCGGGGGGGTTGGAGGAGCAACTGATGCCCTTTGCACTTTGGGTAGCAAGAGTCTGAGGTGTCTCTGAGCCCTGTGCCTTGTCGGGGGTGGGGGGCGGGGGGGAGGAGGAGGTGGGAAGGGCCGGGGCCTGCAGTCCTGTTCCCGGGGTGGCACGGCAAGTGGCTTCTTCCACAGGCTGCTTGGCCTGGGCTCCCTGCACCTGGGCCTTTGGAGGACTGGCCCTGTGCTTGCCAACACTTCCTGCAGGGACCCAGAGCTGGGAGGTTGCATCTCTCAGCCCTGGGTCGGGCAGAGCCCCAGCGGGCCATGCCCACAACCTCTCTCAGCACCGGTCCCCCAGAAGGCTCCTTTGGGACCAGGATTCTCTTGCGGTGACTCTTTAAGGTCTGGCCCCTGGATGGAGGGGCACCAGGAGTAGAGGAGCAGGAAGGGGAAGGGGGTGGCCATGCGAGGGGACACTTTGAGGCCAAGTCCCAGCTTCAGCCTGATCCTCCTGGGAACCCCGCTCTGAGACAAGGAGCCGGGCTTCGCATTCCCACAGCAGCCAGTCGTGGGCTGAGGACACCTGGGGCGTTGGGAACTCCCTGGCTTCTCCTTGGTTTAACATCTAGAGCTGCTTGTGAATCGCGCCGCCACACACACCCGAGCGCAGGTGTCTTCCGCACAGACTGCGGGCCTCGCTCTTCTGAACGCCGCCGGCTCGCCACCCACCCACGCGTGAACCTGGTCAGGGTGCTTTCTCTCAGGGGCAGACTCTTTTCCGGGCGGGCTACCGGTGTCTCTGTTTGCTCGTTTCTTTCTTCCATTTCGGGAAAGTCTTCCTTGCTGGGTGTGGAAATCTCCTATGCCTTCCCTCGCCTATTCTGTCAGCTTTAAAATTCTCTTTCAGTTGCCACCCTCACAGATGGATTAGGAAACTCTTTCCGGTGCACTCATTAGTGAAATGACCTCAAGGAAGCTGGAATCCAATATCTAATGGCCGATTTTTAGCGAGTCCACACGCCAGGGTGGTCGGGGTCCAATGCAGCCCCGGCCAGGCCCAGGCCCCTTGGACTGGGCCACAGGAGGACACGGAGGAGGGTCCCGGCCCCCACGAAGCGGTGCCGGCAGTTCTCCACGGGCTTGGGCGTTTTCCAGAGGTAGGAGATGGAGGGGACTGATTTCTTCAGCGCCCCACAAACCACCCCACCCCACCCATGGGACACATCCCCAGAGAGAGACGCCCCATACACTGGCTGTGCCCCAGCCCTGGCCCCGGGGAATAGGCGGCAGCCCACCCACAGGGCGAGGGGGGGGCGCAGCTGAAAGGGGTTGTGGGGGAGGGCGGCCCCTGGCTGGGGTCAAAGGGCGAGCGCCCCGCGCTCGCGCGTGCGCAGTCAGCGGCGGCGACGCGCTGGGGGTGGGCAGCGGGTAGGTGAAGGAGGCCTGGGGAGGAGACGAGGGGGGCTGGGAGGGCTCCACCTTGGCGAGTCCAGCCGTGGAGGCGCATCTTGTGTGAGTGTGAGTGAGTGTGAGTGTGTGTGTGTGTGTATAGAGAGACAGCCCCCCCCCCCCCCGCCCCGGGCCGCCCCGCCCCGCCCATCAACCCCGTCCCTGGGAGCCCGCGGGACCCGGCCGGCGAACTCAACAGGCCCGGCCCGGCGCGGGGCCTGGGGCGGGAGGCGGCGACGGCGGCGGCGGCGGCGGCGGCGGCGGCGGGGGGGAAAGCGCAGAGAGGCTCGGCTTCTTGAGCGGGGCAGGGGCGCCCTCCGCCGCCGTCTAGGGCCACCCCACCCTGAACGCCCCCGATCTCGTCTGGTCTCGGAAGCTAAGCAGGGTCGGGCCTGGTTAGTACTTGGATGGGAGACCGCCTGGGAATACCGGGTGCCACAGGCTGCTGCTTTTTTTTTTTTTTTTTTCCTCTTGTTCTGTCCCCTTTCTGGGAGCGGGGCGGCGGCGGCCCGGGGTGGGGGTGACCCCAACCCTCAGCGCCCGCCGCGGTGCCTGGCGCCGCAGCCCGCACCGTGGGGCCTCCTCTTGTCCCAAGCCGCGACACCGCCGCCACGCGGCAGCATGCGTGGCATCTGGACTGTCAGGTCTCAGACCAAAGGTCTGCTCTGTGGGAACCGACACGCTGGAGGAAACCTTGAGAGTCTGAGAGGGGAGGGAGTTCCAGAAGAAGGCCAGGATGTCATTTTGAGGGAGTATGTGACCAGAACTCGTCCCGTTGCTTTTGGGGTTCTATGGGCTACACGCAGGAATCTTTGGTGGTGGCACCTGATGTTGGGGGATCCGGAGTCACACCCAGACCTGCTCCACAGGCCTCCTTTTACTTTTCTCTTCGGATTCATTATTTTTAAAAAGTGTCTCTTACCTCTAGGATTGCATTTTCTTTTCTCTCTCTTTTCAAGCAGATGATGGGAGTACAAGTGTTCAGGTGACATGTGTTACCCGTGCCCCCCTCCCCCCTGTGTTCTCATTCATATACCTCTCATGTTGTTCCAGCGTATCGTGGGGGTACCAATGTTAAGGTCGGGTGCGTTGCCCTCTCCCAGCCTCCCCCCTCGGGTCAGAGCTTCAAGTGCTCCCATCCCCCAGTCGGTGCGCACCCACCCCATGCCTAATGGATGTGTATGCCCCTCCCCTCCCCCCACCCGCCCGACACCCACCCGATGAAGGTGATTCCTCTCTGTCCACTTAGGTGTCCATCCGTTCGTACCAATTTGCTGGTGAGCGCGCTCACGTGGTGCTCGTGTGTCCATTCTTGGGATACCTGGCTTACTGGAACGGGTTCCAGCTCTGGCCAGGAGAACACGAGAGGCGCCCTCTCACCGCTGCTCCTCACAGCCGAATGGCACTCCGTGGTGTCCACGCGCCACATTTTATTAATGCACTCCTGGATGGATGGGCACTCGGGTCGCTTCCACGTCTTTGCGATTGTGAATTGTGCCCTAACTGTAACCCTAACCCTTACCCAGCCCGTCTCCTCTGCCCCTGCCTGACGCACTCCTCCCCGGCCTGGCCCGTCACTGTCCTGGGCTCCCGCCTGACCGGCTCCTCCCCGCCCGGCCTGTCACCGTCCTCTGCCCCTGCCTGACATGCTCCTTCCCGCCCGGCCTCTCACCGTCCTCGGCCCCTGCCTGACCGGCTCCTCCGTCGCCTGGGCCTTCCAAGGGCTTGGTGTGGACGCTGCTTCCAGGAAGCCCTCCAGAAACCCGGCAGCAGGGTGGCCGCAGCAGTCTCCAGCAGCCGTCCCTAAGTCGCGTGAGTGCGGGGGACGTGCCCCCGCTGTGCCCCCGCGGGGGCCCAGCCTGGTGTCTTCCCTGAGGCCCTGCGGCTGCCGGCTGGGCTGCCGCTCCCCGCAAGGGGAGAGCCGCGGAGGTGGGGACCGCCTCCTGATGGGGAGGTACACGCAGCTCTCCACGCAGCTCTCCACGTCGGATTCCGGGGCTCTCTGTCCTGCCCGAAGGCCCAGCTGGCCTGCGGGTCCTTAGAGTGGCGAAAACATCCGAAAGCTGAGATTGAGGGTCCGGTGGCTGTCTGCACTTTTGTGCTGGGCACCCCAGGGAGGCCCGGGGGCTGGCTGGACAACGTGGTCTGCTGGGCGGGGGGGTTGGAGGAGCAACTGATGCCCTTTGCACTTTGGGTAGCAAGAGTCTGAGGTGTCTCTGAGCCCTGTGCCTTGTCGGGGGTGGGGGGCGGGGGGGAGGAGGAGGTGGGAAGGGCCGGGGCCTGCAGTCCTGTTCCCGGGGTGGCACGGCAAGTGGCTTCTTCCACAGGCTGCTTGGCCTGGGCTCCCTGCACCTGGGCCTTTGGAGGACTGGCCCTGTGCTTGCCAACACTTCCTGCAGGGACCCAGAGCTGGGAGGTTGCATCTCTCAGCCCTGGGTCGGGCAGAGCCCCAGCGGGCCATGCCCACAACCTCTCTCAGCACCGGTCCCCCAGAAGGCTCCTTTGGGACCAGGATTCTCTTGCGGTGACTCTTTAAGGTCTGGCCCCTGGATGGAGGGGCACCAGGAGTAGAGGAGCAGGAAGGGGAAGGGGGTGGCCATGCGAGGGGACACTTTGAGGCCAAGTCCCAGCTTCAGCCTGATCCTCCTGGGAACCCCGCTCTGAGACAAGGAGCCGGGCTTCGCATTCCCACAGCAGCCAGTCGTGGGCTGAGGACACCTGGGGCGTTGGGAACTCCCTGGCTTCTCCTTGGTTTAACATCTAGAGCTGCTTGTGAATCGCGCCGCCACACACACCCGAGCGCAGGTGTCTTCCGCACAGACTGCGGGCCTCGCTCTTCTGAACGCCGCCGGCTCGCCACCCACCCACGCGTGAACCTGGTCAGGGTGCTTTCTCTCAGGGGCAGACTCTTTTCCGGGCGGGCTACCGGTGTCTCTGTTTGCTCGTTTCTTTCTTCCATTTCGGGAAAGTCTTCCTTGCTGGGTGTGGAAATCTCCTATGCCTTCCCTCGCCTATTCTGTCAGCTTTAAAATTCTCTTTCAGTGGCCACCCTCACAGATGGATTAGGAAACTCTTTCCGGTGCACTCATTAGTGAAATGACCTCAAGGAAGCTGGAATCCAATATCTAATGGCCGATTTTTAGCGAGTCCACACGCCAGGGTGGTCGGGGTCCAATGCAGCCCCGGCCAGGCCCAGGCCCCTTGGACTGGGCCACAGGAGGACACGGAGGAGGGTCCCGGCCCCCACGAAGCGGTGCCGGCAGTTCTCCACGGGCTTGGGCGTTTTCCAGAGGTAGGAGATGGAGGGGACTGATTTCTTCAGCGCCCCACAAACCACCCCACCCCACCCATGGGACACATCCCCAGAGAGAGACGCCCCATACACTGGCTGTGCCCCAGCCCTGGCCCCGGGGAATAGGCGGCAGCCCACCCACAGGGCGAGGGGGGGGCGCAGCTGAAAGGGGTTGTGGGGGAGGGCGGCCCCTGGCTGGGGTCAAAGGGCGAGCGCCCCGCGCTCGCGCGTGCGCAGTCAGCGGCGGCGACGCGCTGGGGGTGGGCAGCGGGTAGGTGAAGGAGGCCTGGGGAGGAGACGAGGGGGGCTGGGAGGGCTCCACCTTGGCGAGTCCAGCCGTGGAGGCGCATCTTGTGTGAGTGTGAGTGAGTGTGAGTGTGTGTGTGTGTGTATAGAGAGACAGCCCCCCCCCCCCGCCCCGGGCCGCCCCGCCCCGCCCATCAACCCCGTCCCTGGGAGCCCGCGGGACCCGGCCGGCGAACTCAACAGGCCCGGCCCGGCGCGGGGCCTGGGGCGGGAGGCGGCGGCGGCGGCGGCGGCGGCGGCGGCGGCGGCGGGGGGGAAAGCGCAGAGAGGCTCGGCTTCTTGAGCGGGGCAGGGGCGCCCTCCGCCGCCGTCTAGGGCCACCCCACCCTGAACGCCCCCGATCTCGTCTGGTCTCGGAAGCTAAGCAGGGTCGGGCCTGGTTAGTACTTGGATGGGAGACCGCCTGGGAATACCGGGTGCCACAGGCTGCTGCTTTTTTTTTTTTTTTTTTTTTTCCTCTTGTTCTGTCCCCTTTCTGGGAGAGGGGCGGCGGCGGCCCGGGGTGGGGGTGACCCCAACCCTCAGCGCCCGCCGCGGTGCCTGGCGCCGCAGCCCGCACCGTGGGGCCTCCTCTTGTCCCAAGCCGCGACACCGCCGCCACGCGGCAGCATGCGTGGCATCTGGACTGTCAGGTCTCAGACCAAAGGTCTGCTCTGTGGGAACCGACACGCTGGAGGAAACCTTGAGAGTCTGAGAGGGGAGGGAGTTCCAGAAGAAGGCCAGGATGTCATTTTGAGGGAGTATGTGACCAGAACTCGTCCCGTTGCTTTTGGGGTTCTATGGGCTACACGCAGGAATCTTTGGTGGTGGCACCTGATGTTGGGGGATCCGGAGTCACACCCAGACCTGCTCCACAGGCCTCCTTTTACTTTTCTCTTCGGATTCATGATTTTTAAAAAGTGTCTCTTACCTCTAGGATTGCATTTTCTTTTCTCTCTCTTTTCAAGCAGATGATGGGAGTACAAGTGTTCAGGTGACATGTGTTGCCCGTGCCCCCCTCCCCCCTGTGTTCTCATTCATATACCTCTCATGTTGTTCCAGCGTATCGTGGGGGTACCAATGTTAAGGTCGGGTGCGTTGCCCTCTCCCAGCCTCCCCCCTCGGGTCAGAGCTTCAAGTGCTCCCATCCCCCAGTCGGTGCGCACCCACCCCATGCCTAATGGATGTGTATGCCCCTCCCCTCCCCCCACCCGCCCGACACCCACCCGATGAAGGTGATTCCTCTCTGTCCACTTAGGTGTCCATCCGTTCGTACCAATTTGCTGGTGAGCGCGCTCACGTGGTGCTCGTGTGTCCATTCTTGGGATACCTGGCTTACTGGAACGGGTTCCAGCTCTGGCCAGGAGAACACGAGAGGCGCCCTCTCACCGCTGCTCCTCACAGCCGAATGGCACTCCGTGGTGTCCACGCGCCACATTTTATTAATGCACTCCTGGATGGATGGGCACTCGGGTCGCTTCCACGTCTTTGCGATTGTGAATTGTGCCCTAACTGTAACCCTAACCCTTACCCAGCCCGTCTCCTCTGCCCCTGCCTGACGCACTCCTCCCCGGCCTGGCCCGTCACTGTCCTGGGCTCCCGCCTGACCGGCTCCTCCCCGCCCGGCCTGTCACCGTCCTCTGCCCCTGCCTGACATGCTCCTTCCCGCCCGGCCTCTCACCGTCCTCGGCCCCTGCCTGACCGGCTCCTCCGTCGCCTGGGCCTTCCAAGGGCTTGGTGTGGACGCTGCTTCCAGGAAGCCCTCCAGAAACCCGGCAGCAGGGTGGCCGCAGCAGTCTCCAGCAGCCGTCCCTAAGTCGCGTGAGTGCGGGGGACGTGCCCCCGCTGTGCCCCCGCGGGGGCCCAGCCTGGTGTCTTCCCTGAGGCCCTGCGGCTGCCGGCTGGGCTGCCGCTCCCCGCAAGGGGAGAGCCGCGGAGGTGGGGACCGCCTCCTGATGGGGAGGTACACGCAGCTCTCCACGCAGCTCTCCACGTCGGATTCCGGGGCTCTCTGTCCTGCCCGAAGGCCCAGCTGGCCTGCGGGTCCTTAGAGTGGCGAAAACATCCGAAAGCTGAGATTGAGGGTCCGGTGGCTGTCTGCACTTTTGTGCTGGGCACCCCAGGGAGGCCCGGGGGCTGGCTGGACAACGTGGTCTGCTGGGCGGGGGGGTTGGAGGAGCAACTGATGCCCTTTGCACTTTGGGTAGCAAGAGTCTGAGGTGTCTCTGAGCCCTGTGCCTTGTCGGGGGTGGGGGGCGGGGGGGAGGAGGAGGTGGGAAGGGCCGGGGCCTGCAGTCCTGTTCCCGGGGTGGCACGGCAAGTGGCTTCTTCCACAGGCTGCTTGGCCTGGGCTCCCTGCACCTGGGCCTTTGGAGGACTGGCCCTGTGCTTGCCAACACTTCCTGCAGGGACCCAGAGCTGGGAGGTTGCATCTCTCAGCCCTGGGTCGGGCAGAGCCCCAGCGGGCCATGCCCACAACCTCTCTCAGCACCGGTCCCCCAGAAGGCTCCTTTGGGACCAGGATTCTCTTGCGGTGACTCTTTAAGGTCTGGCCCCTGGATGGAGGGGCACCAGGAGTAGAGGAGCAGGAAGGGGAAGGGGGTGGCCATGCGAGGGGACACTTTGAGGCCAAGTCCCAGCTTCAGCCTGATCCTCCTGGGAACCCCGCTCTGAGACAAGGAGCCGGGCTTCGCATTCCCACAGCAGCCAGTCGTGGGCTGAGGACACCTGGGGCGTTGGGAACTCCCTGGCTTCTCCTTGGTTTAACATCTAGAGCTGCTTGTGAATCGCGCCGCCACACACACCCGAGCGCAGGTGTCTTCCGCACAGACTGCGGGCCTCGCTCTTCTGAACGCCGCCGGCTCGCCACCCACCCACGCGTGAACCTGGTCAGGGTGCTTTCTCTCAGGGGCAGACTCTTTTCCGGGCGGGCTACCGGTGTCTCTGTTTGCTCGTTTCTTTCTTCCATTTCGGGAAAGTCTTCCTTGCTGGGTGTGGAAATCTCCTATGCCTTCCCTCGCCTATTCTGTCAGCTTTAAAATTCTCTTTCAGTGGCCACCCTCACAGATGGATTAGGAAACTCTTTCCGGTGCACTCATTAGTGAAATGACCTCAAGGAAGCTGGAATCCAATATCTAATGGCCGATTTTTAGCGAGTCCACACGCCAGGGTGGTCGGGGTCCAATGCAGCCCCGGCCAGGCCCAGGCCCCTTGGACTGGGCCACAGGAGGACACGGAGGAGGGTCCCGGTCCCCACGAAGCGGTGCCGGCAGTTCTCCACGGGCTTGGGCGTTTTCCAGAGGTAGGAGATGGAGGGGACTGATTTCTTCAGCGCCCCACAAACCACCCCACCCCACCCATGGGACACATCCCCAGAGAGAGACGCCCCATACACTGGCTGTGCCCCAGCCCTGGCCCCGGGGAATAGGCGGCAGCCCACCCACAGGGCGAGGGGGGGGCGCAGCTGAAAGGGGTTGTGGGGGAGGGCGGCCCCTGGCTGGGGTCAAAGGGCGAGCGCCCCGCGCTCGCGCGTGCGCAGTCAGCGGCGGCGACGCGCTGGGGGTGGGCAGCGGGTAGGTGAAGGAGGCCTGGGGAGGAGACGAGGGGGGCTGGGAGGGCTCCACCTTGGCGAGTCCAGCCGTGGAGGCGCATCTTGTGTGAGTGTGAGTGAGTGTGAGTGTGTGTGTGTGTGTATAGAGAGACAGCCCCCCCCCCCCCCGCCCCGGGCCGCCCCGCCCCGCCCATCAACCCCGTCCCTGGGAGCCCGCGGGACCCGGCCGGCGAACTCAACAGGCCCGGCCCGGCGCGGGGCCTGGGGCGGGAGGCGGCGGCGGCGGCGGCGGCGGCGGCGGCGGCGGCGGCGGGGGGGAAAGCGCAGAGAGGCTCGGCTTCTTGAGCGGGGCAGGGGCGCCCTCCGCCGCCGTCTAGGGCCACCCCACCCTGAACGCCCCCGATCTCGTCTGGTCTCGGAAGCTAAGCAGGGTCGGGCCTGGTTAGTACTTGGATGGGAGACCGCCTGGGAATACCGGGTGCCACAGGCTGCTGCTTTTTTTTTTTTTTTTTTTTTTCCTCTTGTTCTGTCCCCTTTCTGGGAGAGGGGCGGCGGCGGCCCGGGGTGGGGGTGACCCCAACCCTCAGCGCCCGCCGCGGTGCCTGGCGCCGCAGCCCGCACCGTGGGGCCTCCTCTTGTCCCAAGCCGCGACACCGCCGCCACGCGGCAGCATGCGTGGCATCTGGACTGTCAGGTCTCAGACCAAAGGTCTGCTCTGTGGGAACCGACACGCTGGAGGAAACCTTGAGAGTCTGAGAGGGGAGGGAGTTCCAGAAGAAGGCCAGGATGTCATTTTGAGGGAGTATGTGACCAGAACTCGTCCCGTTGCTTTTGGGGTTCTATGGGCTACACGCAGGAATCTTTGGTGGTGGCACCTGATGTTGGGGGATCCGGAGTCACACCCAGACCTGCTCCACAGGCCTCCTTTTACTTTTCTCTTCGGATTCATGATTTTTAAAAAGTGTCTCTTACCTCTAGGATTGCATTTTCTTTTCTCTCTCTTTTCAAGCAGATGATGGGAGTACAAGTGTTCAGGTGACATGTGTTGCCCGTGCCCCCCTCCCCCCTGTGTTCTCATTCATATACCTCTCATGTTGTTCCAGCGTATCGTGGGGGTACCAATGTTAAGGTCGGGTGCGTTGCCCTCTCCCAGCCTCCCCCCTCGGGTCAGAGCTTCAAGTGCTCCCATCCCCCAGTCGGTGCGCACCCACCCCATGCCTAATGGATGTGTATGCCCCTCCCCTCCCCCCACCCGCCCGACACCCACCCGATGAAGGTGATTCCTCTCTGTCCACTTAGGTGTCCATCCGTTCGTACCAATTTGCTGGTGAGCGCGCTCACGTGGTGCTCGTGTGTCCATTCTTGGGATACCTGGCTTACTGGAACGGGTTCCAGCTCTGGCCAGGAGAACACGAGAGGCGCCCTCTCACCGCTGCTCCTCACAGCCGAATGGCACTCCGTGGTGTCCACGCGCCACATTTTATTAATGCACTCCTGGATGGATGGGCACTCGGGTCGCTTCCACGTCTTTGCGATTGTGAATTGTGCCCTAACTGTAACCCTAACCCTTACCCAGCCCGTCTCCTCTGCCCCTGCCTGACGCACTCCTCCCCGGCCTGGCCCGTCACTGTCCTGGGCTCCCGCCTGACCGGCTCCTCCCCGCCCGGCCTGTCACCGTCCTCTGCCCCTGCCTGACATGCTCCTTCCCGCCCGGCCTCTCACCGTCCTCGGCCCCTGCCTGACCGGCTCCTCCGTCGCCTGGGCCTTCCAAGGGCTTGGTGTGGACGCTGCTTCCAGGAAGCCCTCCAGAAACCCGGCAGCAGGGTGGCCGCAGCAGTCTCCAGCAGCCGTCCCTAAGTCGCGTGAGTGCGGGGGACGTGCCCCCGCTGTGCCCCCGCGGGGGCCCAGCCTGGTGTCTTCCCTGAGGCCCTGCGGCTGCCGGCTGGGCTGCCGCTCCCCGCAAGGGGAGAGCCGCGGAGGTGGGGACCGCCTCCTGATGGGGAGGTACACGCAGCTCTCCACGCAGCTCTCCACGTCGGATTCCGGGGCTCTCTGTCCTGCCCGAAGGCCCAGCTGGCCTGCGGGTCCTTAGAGTGGCGAAAACATCCGAAAGCTGAGATTGAGGGTCCGGTGGCTGTCTGCACTTTTGTGCTGGGCACCCCAGGGAGGCCCGGGGGCTGGCTGGACAACGTGGTCTGCTGGGCGGGGGGGTTGGAGGAGCAACTGATGCCCTTTGCACTTTGGGTAGCAAGAGTCTGAGGTGTCTCTGAGCCCTGTGCCTTGTCGGGGGTGGGGGGCGGGGGGGAGGAGGAGGTGGGAAGGGCCGGGGCCTGCAGTCCTGTTCCCGGGGTGGCACGGCAAGTGGCTTCTTCCACAGGCTGCTTGGCCTGGGCTCCCTGCACCTGGGCCTTTGGAGGACTGGCCCTGTGCTTGCCAACACTTCCTGCAGGGACCCAGAGCTGGGAGGTTGCATCTCTCAGCCCTGGGTCGGGCAGAGCCCCAGCGGGCCATGCCCACAACCTCTCTCAGCACCGGTCCCCCAGAAGGCTCCTTTGGGACCAGGATTCTCTTGCGGTGACTCTTTAAGGTCTGGCCCCTGGATGGAGGGGCACCAGGAGTAGAGGAGCAGGAAGGGGAAGGGGGTGGCCATGCGAGGGGACACTTTGAGGCCAAGTCCCAGCTTCAGCCTGATCCTCCTGGGAACCCCGCTCTGAGACAAGGAGCCGGGCTTCGCATTCCCACAGCAGCCAGTCGTGGGCTGAGGACACCTGGGGCGTTGGGAACTCCCTGGCTTCTCCTTGGTTTAACATCTAGAGCTGCTTGTGAATCGCGCCGCCACACACACCCGAGCGCAGGTGTCTTCCGCACAGACTGCGGGCCTCGCTCTTCTGAACGCCGCCGGCTCGCCACCCACCCACGCGTGAACCTGGTCAGGGTGCTTTCTCTCAGGGGCAGACTCTTTTCCGGGCGGGCTACCGGTGTCTCTGTTTGCTCGTTTCTTTCTTCCATTTCGGGAAAGTCTTCCTTGCTGGGTGTGGAAATCTCCTATGCCTTCCCTCGCCTATTCTGTCAGCTTTAAAATTCTCTTTCAGTTGCCACCCTCACAGATGGATTAGGAAACTCTTTCCGGTGCACTCATTAGTGAAATGACCTCAAGGAAGCTGGAATCCAATATCTAATGGCCGATTTTTAGCGAGTCCACACGCCAGGGTGGTCGGGGTCCAATGCAGCCCCGGCCAGGCCCAGGCCCCTTGGACTGGGCCACAGGAGGACACGGAGGAGGGTCCCGGCCCCCACGAAGCGGTGCCGGCAGTTCTCCACGGGCTTGGGCGTTTTCCAGAGGTAGGAGATGGAGGGGACTGATTTCTTGAGCGCCCCACAAACCACCCCACCCCACCCATGGGACACATCCCCAGAGAGAGACGCCCCATACACTGGCTGTGCCCCAGCCCTGGCCCCGGGGAATAGGCGGCAGCCCACCCACAGGGCGAGGGGGGGGCGCAGCTGAAAGGGGTTGTGGGGGAGGGCGGCCCCTGGCTGGGGTCAAAGGGCGAGCGCCCCGCGCTCGCGCGTGCGCAGTCAGCGGCGGCGACGCGCTGGGGGTGGGCAGCGGGTAGGTGAAGGAGGCCTGGGGAGGAGACGAGGGGGGCTGGGAGGGCTCCACCTTGGCGAGTCCAGCCGTGGAGGCGCATCTTGTGTGAGTGTGAGTGAGTGTGAGTGTGTGTGTGTGTGTATAGAGAGACAGCCCCCCCCCCCCCCGCCCCGGGCCGCCCCGCCTCGCCCATCAACCCCGTCCCTGGGAGCCCGCGGGACCCGGCCGAACTCAACAGGCCCGGCCCGGCGCGGGGCCTGGGGCGGGAGGCGGCGGCGGCGGCGGCGGCGGCGGCGGCGGCGGCGGGGGGGAAAGCGCAGAGAGGCTCGGCTTCTTGAGCGGGGCAGGGGCGCCCTCCGCCGCCGTCTAGGGCCACCCCACCCTGAACGCCCCCGATCTCGTCTGGTCTCGGAAGCTAAGCAGGGTCGGGCCTGGTTAGTACTTGGATGGGAGACCGCCTGGGAATACCGGGTGCCACAGGCTGCTGCTTTTTTTTTTTTTTTTTTCCTCTTGTTCTGTCCCCTTTCTGGGAGCGGGGCGGCGGCGGCCCGGGGTGGGGGTGACCCCAACCCTCAGCGCCCGCCGCGGTGCCTGGCGCCGCAGCCCGCACCGTGGGGCCTCCTCTTGTCCCAAGCCGCGACACCGCCGCCACGCGGCAGCATGCGTGGCATCTGGACTGTCAGGTCTCAGACCAAAGGTCTGCTCTGTGGGAACCGACACGCTGGAGGAAACCTTGAGAGTCTGAGAGGGGAGGGAGTTCCAGAAGAAGGCCAGGATGTCATTTTGAGGGAGTATGTGACCAGAACTCGTCCCGTTGCTTTTGGGGTTCTATGGGCTACACGCAGGAATCTTTGGTGGTGGCACCTGATGTTGGGGGATCCGGAGTCACACCCAGACCTGCTCCACAGGCCTCCTTTTACTTTTCTCTTCGGATTCATTATTTTTAAAAAGTGTCTCTTACCTCTAGGATTGCATTTTCTTTTCTCTCTCTTTTCAAGCAGATGATGGGAGTACAAGTGTTCAGGTGACATGTGTTGCCCGTGCCCCCCTCCCCCCTGTGTTCTCATTCATATACCTCTCATGTTGTTCCAGCGTATCGTGGGGGTACCAATGTTAAGGTCGGGTGCGTTGCCCTCTCCCAGCCTCCCCCCTCGGGTCAGAGCTTCAAGTGCTCCCATCCCCCAGTCGGTGCGCACCCACCCCATGCCTAATGGATGTGTATGCCCCTCCCCTCCCCCCACCCGCCCGACACCCACCCGATGAAGGTGATTCCTCTCTGTCCACTTAGGTGTCCATCCGTTCGTACCAATTTGCTGGTGAGCGCGCTCACGTGGTGCTCGTGTGTCCATTCTTGGGATACCTGGCTTACTGGAACGGGTTCCAGCTCTGGCCAGGAGAACACGAGAGGCGCCCTCTCACCGCTGCTCCTCACAGCCGAATGGCACTCCGTGGTGTCCACGCGCCACATTTTATTAATGCACTCCTGGATGGATGGGCACTCGGGTCGCTTCCACGTCTTTGCGATTGTGAATTGTGCCCTAACTGTAACCCTAACCCTTACCCAGCCCGTCTCCTCTGCCCCTGCCTGACGCACTCCTCCCCGGCCTGGCCCGTCACTGTCCTGGGCTCCCGCCTGACCGGCTCCTCCCCGCCCGGCCTGTCACCGTCCTCTGCCCCTGCCTGACATGCTCCTTCCCGCCCGGCCTCTCACCGTCCTCGGCCCCTGCCTGACCGGCTCCTCCGTCGCCTGGGCCTTCCAAGGGCTTGGTGTGGACGCTGCTTCCAGGAAGCCCTCCAGAAACCCGGCAGCAGGGTGGCCGCAGCAGTCTCCAGCAGCCGTCCCTAAGTCGCGTGAGTGCGGGGGACGTGCCCCCGCTGTGCCCCCGCGGGGGCCCAGCCTGGTGTCTTCCCTGAGGCCCTGCGGCTGCCGGCTGGGCTGCCGCTCCCCGCAAGGGGAGAGCCGCGGAGGTGGGGACCGCCTCCTGATGGGGAGGTACACGCAGCTCTCCACGCAGCTCTCCACGTCGGATTCCGGGGCTCTCTGTCCTGCCCGAAGGCCCAGCTGGCCTGCGGGTCCTTAGAGTGGCGAAAACATCCGAAAGCTGAGATTGAGGGTCCGGTGGCTGTCTGCACTTTTGTGCTGGGCACCCCAGGGAGGCCCGGGGGCTGGCTGGACAACGTGGTCTGCTGGGCGGGGGGGTTGGAGGAGCAACTGATGCCCTTTGCACTTTGGGTAGCAAGAGTCTGAGGTGTCTCTGAGCCCTGTGCCTTGTCGGGGGTGGGGGGCGGGGGGGAGGAGGAGGTGGGAAGGGCCGGGGCCTGCAGTCCTGTTCCCGGGGTGGCACGGCAAGTGGCTTCTTCCACAGGCTGCTTGGCCTGGGCTCCCTGCACCTGGGCCTTTGGAGGACTGGCCCTGTGCTTGCCAACACTTCCTGCAGGGACCCAGAGCTGGGAGGTTGCATCTCTCAGCCCTGGGTCGGGCAGAGCCCCAGCGGGCCATGCCCACAACCTCTCTCAGCACCGGTCCCCCAAAAGGCTCCTTTGGGACCAGGATTCTCTTGCGGTGACTCTTTAAGGTCTGGCCCCTGGATGGAGGGGCACCAGGAGTAGAGGAGCAGGAAGGGGAAGGGGGTGGCCATGCGAGGGGACACTTTGAGGCCAAGTCCCAGCTTCAGCCTGATCCTCCTGGGAACCCCGCTCTGAGACAAGGAGCCGGGCTTCGCATTCCCACAGCAGCCAGTCGTGGGCTGAGGACACCTGGGGCGTTGGGAACTCCCTGGCTTCTCCTTGGTTTAACATCTAGAGCTGCTTGTGAATCGCGCCGCCACACACACCCGAGCGCAGGTGTCTTCCGCACAGACTGCGGGCCTCGCTCTTCTGAACGCCGCCGGCTCGCCACCCACCCACGCGTGAACCTGGTCAGGGTGCTTTCTCTCAGGGGCAGACTCTTTTCCGGGCGGGCTACCGGTGTCTCTGTTTGCTCGTTTCTTTCTTCCATTTCGGGAAAGTCTTCCTTGCTGGGTGTGGAAATCTCCTATGCCTTCCCTCGCCTATTCTGTCAGCTTTAAAATTCTCTTTCAGTGGCCACCCTCACAGATGGATTAGGAAACTCTTTCCGGTGCACTCATTAGTGAAATGACCTCAAGGAAGCTGGAATCCAATATCTAATGGCCGATTTTTAGCGAGTCCACACGCCAGGGTGGTCGGGGTCCAATGCAGCCCCGGCCAGGCCCAGGCCCCTTGGACTGGGCCACAGGAGGACACGGAGGAGGGTCCCGGCCCCCACGAAGCGGTGCCGGCAGTTCTCCACGGGCTTGGGCGTTTTCCAGAGGTAGGAGATGGAGGGGACTGATTTCTTCAGCGCCCCACAAACCACCCCACCCCACCCATGGGACACATCCCCAGAGAGAGACGCCCCATACACTGGCTGTGCCCCAGCCCTGGCCCCGGGGAATAGGCGGCAGCCCACCCACAGGGCGAGGGGGGGGCGCAGCTGAAAGGGGTTGTGGGGGAGGGCGGCCCCTGGCTGGGGTCAAAGGGCGAGCGCCCCGCGCTCGCGCGTGCGCAGTCAGCGGCGGCGACGCGCTGGGGGTGGGCAGCGGGTAGGTGAAGGAGGCCTGGGGAGGAGACGAGGGGGGCTGGGAGGGCTCCACCTTGGCGAGTCCAGCCGTGGAGGCGCATCTTGTGTGAGTGTGAGTGAGTGTGAGTGTGTGTGTGTGTGTATAGAGAGACAGCCCCCCCCCCCCCGCCCCGGGCCGCCCCGCCCCGCCCATCAACCCCGTCCCTGGGAGCCCGCGGGACCCGGCCGGCGAACTCAACAGGCCCGGCCCGGCGCGGGGCCTGGGGCGGGAGGCGGCGACGGCGGCGGCGGCGGCGGCGGCGGCGGCGGGGGGGAAAGCGCAGAGAGGCTCGGCTTCTTGAGCGGGGCAGGGGCGCCCTCCGCCGCCGTCTAGGGCCACCCCACCCTGAACGCCCCCGATCTCGTCTGGTCTCGGAAGCTAAGCAGGGTCGGGCCTGGTTAGTACTTGGATGGGAGACCGCCTGGGAATACCGGGTGCCACAGGCTGCTGCTTTTTTTTTTTTTTTTTTTCCTCTTGTTCTGTCCCCTTTCTGGGAGCGGGGCGGCGGCGGCCCGGGGTGGGGGTGACCCCAACCCTCAGCGCCCGCCGCGGTGCCTGGCGCCGCAGCCCGCACCGTGGGGCCTCCTCTTGTCCCAAGCCGCGACACCGCCGCCACGCGGCAGCATGCGTGGCATCTGGACTGTCAGGTCTCAGACCAAAGGTCTGCTCTGTGGGAACCGACACGCTGGAGGAAACCTTGAGAGTCTGAGAGGGGAGGGAGTTCCAGAAGAAGGCCAGGATGTCATTTTGAGGGAGTATGTGACCAGAACTCGTCCCGTTGCTTTTGGGGTTCTATGGGCTACACGCAGGAATCTTTGGTGGTGGCACCTGATGTTGGGGGATCCGGAGTCACACCCAGACCTGCTCCACAGGCCTCCTTTTACTTTTCTCTTCGGATTCATGATTTTTAAAAAGTGTCTCTTACCTCTAGGATTGCATTTTCTTTTCTCTCTCTTTTCAAGCAGATGATGGGAGTACAAGTGTTCAGGTGACATGTGTTGCCCGTGCCCCCCTCCCCCCTGTGTTCTCATTCATATACCTCTCATGTTGTTCCAGCGTATCGTGGGGGTACCAATGTTAAGGTCGGGTGCGTTGCCCTCTCCCAGCCTCCCCCCTCGGGTCAGAGCTTCAAGTGCTCCCATCCCCCAGTCGGTGCGCACCCACCCCATGCCTAATGGATGTGTATGCCCCTCCCCTCCCCCCACCCGCCCGACACCCACCCGATGAAGGTGATTCCTCTCTGTCCACTTAGGTGTCCATCCGTTCGTACCAATTTGCTGGTGAGCGCGCTCACGTGGTGCTCGTGTGTCCATTCTTGGGATACCTGGCTTACTGGAACGGGTTCCAGCTCTGGCCAGGAGAACACGAGAGGCGCCCTCTCACCGCTGCTCCTCACAGCCGAATGGCACTCCGTGGTGTCCACGCGCCACATTTTATTAATGCACTCCTGGATGGATGGGCACTCGGGTCGCTTCCACGTCTTTGCGATTGTGAATTGTGCCCTAACTGTAACCCTAACCCTTACCCAGCCCGTCTCCTCTGCCCCTGCCTGACGCACTCCTCCCCGGCCTGGCCCGTCACTGTCCTGGGCTCCCGCCTGACCGGCTCCTCCCCGCCCGGCCTGTCACCGTCCTCTGCCCCTGCCTGACATGCTCCTTCCCGCCCGGCCTCTCACCGTCCTCGGCCCCTGCCTGACCGGCTCCTCCGTCGCCTGGGCCTTCCAAGGGCTTGGTGTGGACGCTGCTTCCAGGAAGCCCTCCAGAAACCCGGCAGCAGGGTGGCCGCAGCAGTCTCCAGCAGCCGTCCCTAAGTCGCGTGAGTGCGGGGGACGTGCCCCCGCTGTGCCCCCGCGGGGGCCTAGCCTGGTGTCTTCCCTGAGGCCCTGCGGCTGCCGGCTGGGCTGCCGCTCCCCGCAAGGGGAGAGCCGCGGAGGTGGGGACCGCCTCCTGATGGGGAGGTACACGCAGCTCTCCACGCAGCTCTCCACGTCGGATTCCGGGGCTCTCTGTCCTGCCCGAAGGCCCAGCTGGCCTGCGGGTCCTTAGAGTGGCGAAAACATCCGAAAGCTGAGATTGAGGGTCCGGTGGGTGTCTGCACTTTTGTGCTGGGCACCCCAGGGAGGCCCGGGGGCTGGCTGGACAACGTGGTCTGCTGGGCGGGGGGGTTGGAGGAGCAACTGATGCCCTTTGCACTTTGGGTAGCAAGAGTCTGAGGTGTCTCTGAGCCCTGTGCCTTGTCGGGGGTGGGGGGCGGGGGGGAGGAGGAGGTGGGAAGGGCCGGGGCCTGCAGTCCTGTTCCCGGGGTGGCACGGCAAGTGGCTTCTTCCACAGGCTGCTTGGCCTGGGCTCCCTGCACCTGGGCCTTTGGAGGACTGGCCCTGTGCTTGCCAACACTTCCTGCAGGGACCCAGAGCTGGGAGGTTGCATCTCTCAGCCCTGGGTCGGGCAGAGCCCCAGCGGGCCATGCCCACAACCTCTCTCAGCACCGGTCCCCCAGAAGGCTCCTTTGGGACCAGGATTCTCTTGCGGTGACTCTTTAAGGTCTGGCCCCTGGATGGAGGGGCACCAGGAGTAGAGGAGCAGGAAGGGGAAGGGGGTGGCCATGCGAGGGGACACTTTGAGGCCAAGTCCCAGCTTCAGCCTGATCCTCCTGGGAACCCCGCTCTGAGACAAGGAGCCGGGCTTCGCATTCCCACAGCAGCCAGTTGTGGGCTGAGGACACCTGGGGCGTTGGGAACTCCCTGGCTTCTCCTTGGTTTAACATCTAGAGCTGCTTGTGAATCGCGCCGCCACACACACCCGAGCGCAGGTGTCTTCCGCACAGACTGCGGGCCTCGCTCTTCTGAACGCCGCCGGCTCGCCACCCACCCACGCGTGAACCTGGTCAGGGTGCTTTCTCTCAGGGGCAGACTCTTTTCCGGGCGGGCTACCGGTGTCTCTGTTTGCTCGTTTCTTTCTTCCATTTCGGGAAAGTCTTCCTTGCTGGGTGTGGAAATCTCCTATGCCTTCCCTCGCCTATTCTGTCAGCTTTAAAATTCTCTTTCAGTGGCCACCCTCACAGATGGATTAGGAAACTCTTTCCGGTGCACTCATTAGTGAAATGACCTCAAGGAAGCTGGAATCCAATATCTAATGGCCGATTTTTAGCGAGTCCACACGCCAGGGTGGTCGGGGTCCAATGCAGCCCCGGCCAGGCCCAGGCCCCTTGGACTGGGCCACAGGAGGACACGGAGGAGGGTCCCGGCCCCCACGAAGCGGTGCCGGCAGTTCTCCACGGGCTTGGGCGTTTTCCAGAGGTAGGAGATGGAGGGGACTGATTTCTTCAGCGCCCCACAAACCACCCCACCCCACCCATGGGACACATCCCCAGAGAGAGACGCCCCATACACTGGCTGTGCCCCAGCCCTGGCCCCGGGGAATAGGCGGCAGCCCACCCACAGGGCGAGGGGGGGGCGCAGCTGAAAGGGGTTGTGGGGGAGGGCGGCCCCTGGCTGGGGTCAAAGGGCGAGCGCCCCGCGCTCGCGCGTGCGCAGTCAGCGGCGGCGACGCGCTGGGGGTGGGCAGCGGGTAGGTGAAGGAGGCCTGGGGAGGAGACGAGGGGGGCTGGGAGGGCTCCACCTTGGCGAGTCCAGCCGTGGAGGCGCATCTTGTGTGAGTGTGAGTGAGTGTGAGTGTGTGTGTGTGTGTATAGAGAGACAGCCCCCCCCCCCCCCCCGCCCCGGGCCGCCCCGCCCCGCCCATCAACCCCGTCCCTGGGAGCCCGCGGGACCCGGCCGGCGAACTCAACAGGCCCGGCCCGGCGCGGGGCCTGGGGCGGGAGGCGGCGGCGGCGGCGGCGGCGGCGGCGGCGGCGGCGGCGGCGGGGGGGAAAGCGCAGAGAGGCTCGGCTTCTTGAGCGGGGCAGGGACGCCCTCCGCCGCCGTCTAGGGCCACCCCACCCTGAACGCCCCCGATCTCGTCTGGTCTCGGAAGCTAAGCAGGGTCGGGCCTGGTTAGTACTTGGATGGGAGACCGCCTGGGAATACCGGGTGCCACAGGCTGCTGCTTTTTTTTTTTTTTTTTTTCCTCTTGTTCTGTCCCCTTTCTGGGAGCGGGGCGGCGGCGGCCCGGGGTGGGGGTGACCCCAACCCTCAGCGCCCGCCGCGGTGCCTGGCGCCGCAGCCCGCACCGTGGGGCCTCCTCTTGTCCCAAGCCGCGACACCGCCGCCACGCGGCAGCATGCGTGGCATCTGGACTGTCAGGTCTCAGACCAAAGGTCTGCTCTGTGGGAACCGACACGCTGGAGGAAACCTTGAGAGTCTGAGAGGGGAGGGAGTTCCAGAAGAAGGCCAGGATGTCATTTTGAGGGAGTATGTGACCAGAACTCGTCCCGTTGCTTTTGGGGTTCTATGGGCTACACGCAGGAATCTTTGGTGGTGGCACCTGATGTTGGGGGATCCGGAGTCACACCCAGACCTGCTCCACAGGCCTCCTTTTACTTTTCTCTTCGGATTCATGATTTTTAAAAAGTGTCTCTTACCTCTAGGATTGCATTTTCTTTTCTCTCTCTTTTCAAGCAGATGATGGGAGTACAAGTGTTCAGGTGACATGTGTTGCCCGTGCCCCCCTCCCCCCTGTGTTCTCATTCATATACCTCTCATGTTGTTCCAGCGTATCGTGGGGGTACCAATGTTAAGGTCGGGTGCGTTGCCCTCTCCCAGCCTCCCCCCTCGGGTCAGAGCTTCAAGTGCTCCCATCCCCCAGTCGGTGCGCACCCACCCCATGCCTAATGGATGTGTATGCCCCTCCCCTCCCCCCACCCGCCCGACACCCACCCGATGAAGGTGATTCCTCTCTGTCCACTTAGGTGTCCATCCGTTCGTACCAATTTGCTGGTGAGCGCGCTCACGTGGTGCTCGTGTGTCCATTCTTGGGATACCTGGCTTACTGGAACGGGTTCCAGCTCTGGCCAGGAGAACACGAGAGGCGCCCTCTCACCGCTGCTCCTCACAGCCGAATGGCACTCCGTGGTGTCCACGCGCCACATTTTATTAATGCACTCCTGGATGGATGGGCACTCGGGTCGCTTCCACGTCTTTGCGATTGTGAATTGTGCCCTAACTGTAACCCTAACCCTTACCCAGCCCGTCTCCTCTGCCCCTGCCTGACGCACTCCTCCCCGGCCTGGCCCGTCACTGTCCTGGGCTCCCGCCTGACCGGCTCCTCCCCGCCCGGCCTGTCACCGTCCTCTGCCCCTGCCTGACATGCTCCTTCCCGCCCGGCCTCTCACCGTCCTCGGCCCCTGCCTGACCGGCTCCTCCGTCGCCTGGGCCTTCCAAGGGCTTGGTGTGGACGCTGCTTCCAGGAAGCCCTCCAGAAACCCGGCAGCAGGGTGGCCGCAGCAGTCTCCAGCAGCCGTCCCTAAGTCGCGTGAGTGCGGGGGACGTGCCCCCGCTGTGCCCCCGCGGGGGCCCAGCCTGGTGTCTTCCCTGAGGCCCTGCGGCTGCCGGCTGGGCTGCCGCTCCCCGCAAGGGGAGAGCCGCGGAGGTGGGGACCGCCTCCTGATGGGGAGGTACACGCAGCTCTCCACGCAGCTCTCCACGTCGGATTCCGGGGCTCTCTGTCCTGCCCGAAGGCCCAGCTGGCCTGCGGGTCCTTAGAGTGGCGAAAACATCCGAAAGCTGAGATTGAGGGTCCGGTGGCTGTCTGCACTTTTGTGCTGGGCACCCCAGGGAGGCCCGGGGGCTGGCTGGACAACGTGGTCTGCTGGGCGGGGGGGTTGGAGGAGCAACTGATGCCCTTTGCACTTTGGGTAGCAAGAGTCTGAGGTGTCTCTGAGCCCTGTGCCTTGTCGGGGGTGGGGGGCGGGGGGGAGGAGGAGGTGGGAAGGGCCGGGGCCTGCAGTCCTGTTCCCGGGGTGGCACGGCAAGTGGCTTCTTCCACAGGCTGCTTGGCCTGGGCTCCCTGCACCTGGGCCTTTGGAGGACTGGCCCTGTGCTTGCCAACACTTCCTGCAGGGACCCAGAGCTGGGAGGTTGCATCTCTCAGCCCTGGGTCGGGCAGAGCCCCAGCGGGCCATGCCCACAACCTCTCTCAGCACCGGTCCCCCAGAAGGCTCCTTTGGGACCAGGATTCTCTTGCGGTGACTCTTTAAGGTCTGGCCCCTGGATGGAGGGGCACCAGGAGTAGAGGAGCAGGAAGGGGAAGGGGGTGGCCATGCGAGGGGACACTTTGAGGCCAAGTCCCAGCTTCAGCCTGATCCTCCTGGGAACCCCGCTCTGAGACAAGGAGCCGGGCTTCGCATTCCCACAGCAGCCAGTCGTGGGCTGAGGACACCTGGGGCGTTGGGAACTCCCTGGCTTCTCCTTGGTTTAACATCTAGAGCTGCTTGTGAATCGCGCCGCCACACACACCCGAGCGCAGGTGTCTTCCGCACAGACTGCGGGCCTCGCTCTTCTGAACGCCGCCGGCTCGCCACCCACCCACGCGTGAACCTGGTCAGGGTGCTTTCTCTCAGGGGCAGACTCTTTTCCGGGCGGGCTACCGGTGTCTCTGTTTGCTCGTTTCTTTCTTCCATTTCGGGAAAGTCTTCCTTGCTGGGTGTGGAAATCTCCTATGCCTTCCCTCGCCTATTCTGTCAGCTTTAAAATTCTCTTTCAGTGGCCACCCTCACAGATGGATTAGGAAACTCTTTCCGGTGCACTCATTAGTGAAATGACCTCAAGGAAGCTGGAATCCAATATCTAATGGCCGATTTTTAGCGAGTCCACACGCCAGGGTGGTCGGGGTCCAATGCAGCCCCGGCCAGGCCCAGGCCCCTTGGACTGGGCCACAGGAGGACACGGAGGAGGGTCCCGGCCCCCACGAAGCGGTGCCGGCAGTTCTCCACGGGCTTGGGCGTTTTCCAGAGGTAGGAGATGGAGGGGACTGATTTCTTCAGCGCCCCACAAACCACCCCACCCCACCCATGGGACACATCCCCAGAGAGAGACGCCCCATACACTGGCTGTGCCCCAGCCCTGGCCCCGGGGAATAGGCGGCAGCCCACCCACAGGGCGAGGGGGGGGCGCAGCTGAAAGGGGTTGTGGGGGAGGGCGGCCCCTGGCTGGGGTCAAAGGGCGAGCGCCCCGCGCTCGCGCGTGCGCAGTCAGCGGCGGCGACGCGCTGGGGGTGGGCAGCGGGTAGGTGAAGGAGGCCTGGGGAGGAGACGAGGGGGGCTGGGAGGGCTCCACCTTGGCGAGTCCAGCCGTGGAGGCGCATCTTGTGTGAGTGTGAGTGAGTGTGAGTGTGTGTGTGTGTGTATAGAGAGACAGCCCCCCCCCCCCGCCCCGGGCCGCCCCGCCCCGCCCATCAACCCCGTCCCTGGGAGCCCGCGGGACCCGGCCGGCGAACTCAACAGGCCCGGCCCGGCGCGGGGCCTGGGGCGGGAGGCGGCGGCGGCGGCGGCGGCGGCGGCGGCGGCGGCGGCGGGGGGGAAAGCGCAGAGAGGCTCGGCTTCTTGAGCGGGGCAGGGGCGCCCTCCGCCGCCGTCTAGGGCCACCCCACCCTGAACGCCCCCGATCTCGTCTGGTCTCGGAAGCTAAGCAGGGTCGGGCCTGGTTAGTACTTGGATGGGAGACCGCCTGGGAATACCGGGTGCCACAGGCTGCTGCTTTTTTTTTTTTTTTTTTTTCCTCTTGTTCTGTCCCCTTTCTGGGAGCGGGGCGGCGGCGGCCCGGGGTGGGGGTGACCCCAACCCTCAGCGCCCGCCGCGGTGCCTGGCGCCGCAGCCCGCACCGTGGGGCCTCCTCTTGTCCCAAGCCGCGACACCGCCGCCACGCGGCAGCATGCGTGGCATCTGGACTGTCAGGTCTCAGACCAAAGGTCTGCTCTGTGGGAACCGACACGCTGGAGGAAACCTTGAGAGTCTGAGAGGGGAGGGAGTTCCAGAAGAAGGCCAGGATGTCATTTTGAGGGAGTATGTGACCAGAACTCGTCCCGTTGCTTTTGGGGTTCTATGGGCTACACGCAGGAATCTTTGGTGGTGGCACCTGATGTTGGGGGATCCGGAGTCACACCCAGACCTGCTCCACAGGCCTCCTTTTACTTTTCTCTTCGGATTCATTATTTTTAAAAAGTGTCTCTTACCTCTAGGATTGCATTTTCTTTTCTCTCTCTTTTCAAGCAGATGATGGGAGTACAAGTGTTCAGGTGACATGTGTTGCCCGTGCCCCCCTCCCCCCTGTGTTCTCATTCATATACCTCTCATGTTGTTCCAGCGTATCGTGGGGGTACCAATGTTAAGGTCGGGTGCGTTGCCCTCTCCCAGCCTCCCCCCTCGGGTCAGAGCTTCAAGTGCTCCCATCCCCCAGTCGGTGCGCACCCACCCCATGCCTAATGGATGTGTATGCCCCTCCCCTCCCCCCACCCGCCCGACACCCACCCGATGAAGGTGATTCCTCTCTGTCCACTTAGGTGTCCATCCGTTCGTACCAATTTGCTGGTGAGCGCGCTCACGTGGTGCTCGTGTGTCCATTCTTGGGATACCTGGCTTACTGGAACGGGTTCCAGCTCTGGCCAGGAGAACACGAGAGGCGCCCTCTCACCGCTGCTCCTCACAGCCGAATGGCACTCCGTGGTGTCCACGCGCCACATTTTATTAATGCACTCCTGGATGGATGGGCACTCGGGTCGCTTCCACGTCTTTGCGATTGTGAATTGTGCCCTAACTGTAACCCTAACCCTTACCCAGCCCGTCTCCTCTGCCCCTGCCTGACGCACTCCTCCCCGGCCTGGCCCGTCACTGTCCTGGGCTCCCGCCTGACCGGCTCCTCCCCGCCCGGCCTGTCACCGTCCTCTGCCCCTGCCTGACATGCTCCTTCCCGCCCGGCCTCTCACCGTCCTCGGCCCCTGCCTGACCGGCTCCTCCGTCGCCTGGGCCTTCCAAGGGCTTGGTGTGGACGCTGCTTCCAGGAAGCCCTCCAGAAACCCGGCAGCAGGGTGGCCGCAGCAGTCTCCAGCAGCCGTCCCTAAGTCGCGTGAGTGCGGGGGACGTGCCCCCGCTGTGCCCCCGCGGGGGCCCAGCCTGGTGTCTTCCCTGAGGCCCTGCGGCTGCCGGCTGGGCTGCCGCTCCCCGCAAGGGGAGAGCCGCGGAGGTGGGGACCGCCTCCTGATGGGGAGGTACACGCAGCTCTCCACGCAGCTCTCCACGTCGGATTCCGGGGCTCTCTGTCCTGCCCGAAGGCCCAGCTGGCCTGCGGGTCCTTAGAGTGGCGAAAACATCCGAAAGCTGAGATTGAGGGTCCGGTGGCTGTCTGCACTTTTGTGCTGGGCACCCCAGGGAGGCCCGGGGGCTGGCTGGACAACGTGGTCTGCTGGGCGGGGGGGTTGGAGGAGCAACTGATGCCCTTTGCACTTTGGGTAGCAAGAGTCTGAGGTGTCTCTGAGCCCTGTGCCTTGTCGGGGGTGGGGGGCGGGGGGGAGGAGGAGGTGGGAAGGGCCGGGGCCTGCAGTCCTGTTCCCGGGGTGGCACGGCAAGTGGCTTCTTCCACAGGCTGCTTGGCCTGGGCTCCCTGCACCTGGGCCTTTGGAGGACTGGCCCTGTGCTTGCCAACACTTCCTGCAGGGACCCAGAGCTGGGAGGTTGCATCTCTCAGCCCTGGGTCGGGCAGAGCCCCAGCGGGCCATGCCCACAACCTCTCTCAGCACCGGTCCCCCAGAAGGCTCCTTTGGGACCAGGATTCTCTTGCGGTGACTCTTTAAGGTCTGGCCCCTGGATGGAGGGGCACCAGGAGTAGAGGAGCAGGAAGGGGAAGGGGGTGGCCATGCGAGGGGACACTTTGAGGCCAAGTCCCAGCTTCAGCCTGATCCTCCTGGGAACCCCGCTCTGAGACAAGGAGCCGGGCTTCGCATTCCCACAGCAGCCAGTCGTGGGCTGAGGACACCTGGGGCGTTGGGAACTCCCTGGCTTCTCCTTGGTTTAACATCTAGAGCTGCTTGTGAATCGCGCCGCCACACACACCCGAGCGCAGGTGTCTTCCGCACAGACTGCGGGCCTCGCTCTTCTGAACGCCGCCGGCTCGCCACCCACCCACGCGTGAACCTGGTCAGGGTGCTTTCTCTCAGGGGCAGACTCTTTTCCGGGCGGGCTACCGGTGTCTCTGTTTGCTCGTTTCTTTCTTCCATTTCGGGAAAGTCTTCCTTGCTGGGTGTGGAAATCTCCTATGCCTTCCCTCGCCTATTCTGTCAGCTTTAAAATTCTCTTTCAGTTGCCACCCTCACAGATGGATTAGGAAACTCTTTCCGGTGCACTCATTAGTGAAATGACCTCAAGGAAGCTGGAATCCAATATCTAATGGCCGATTTTTAGCGAGTCCACACGCCAGGGTGGTCGGGGTCCAATGCAGCCCCGGCCAGGCCCAGGCCCCTTGGACTGGGCCACAGGAGGACACGGAGGAGGGTCCCGGCCCCCACGAAGCGGTGCCGGCAGTTCTCCACGGGCTTGGGCGTTTTCCAGAGGTAGGAGATGGAGGGGACTGATTTCTTCAGCGCCCCACAAACCACCCCACCCCACCCATGGGACACATCCCCAGAGAGAGACGCCCCATACACTGGCTGTGCCCCAGCCCTGGCCCCGGGGAATAGGCGGCAGCCCACCCACAGGGCGAGGGGGGGGCGCAGCTGAAAGGGGTTGTGGGGGAGGGCGGCCCCTGGCTGGGGTCAAAGGGCGAGCGCCCCGCGCTCGCGCGTGCGCAGTCAGCGGCGGCGACGCGCTGGGGGTGGGCAGCGGGTAGGTGAAGGAGGCCTGGGGAGGAGACGAGGGGGGCTGGGAGGGCTCCACCTTGGCGAGTCCAGCCGTGGAGGCGCATCTTGTGTGAGTGTGAGTGAGTGTGAGTGTGTGTGTGTGTGTATAGAGAGACAGCCCCCCCCCCCCCCCCCCGCCCCGGGCCGCCCCGCCCCGCCCATCAACCCCGTCCCTGGGAGCCCGCGGGACCCGGCCGGCGAACTCAACAGGCCCGGCCCGGCGCGGGGCCTGGGGCGGGAGGCGGCGACGGCGGCGGCGGCGGCGGCGGCGGCGGCGGGGGGGAAAGCGCAGAGAGGCTCGGCTTCTTGAGCGGGGCAGGGGCGCCCTCCGCCGCCGTCTAGGGCCACCCCACCCTGAACGCCCCCGATCTCGTCTGGTCTCGGAAGCTAAGCAGGGTCGGGCCTGGTTAGTACTTGGATGGGAGACCGCCTGGGAATACCGGGTGCCACAGGCTGCTGCTTTTTTTTTTTTTTTTTTTCCTCTTGTTCTGTCCCCTTTCTGGGAGCGGGGCGGCGGCGGCCCGGGGTGGGGGTGACCCCAACCCTCAGCGCCCGCCGCGGTGCCTGGCGCCGCAGCCCGCACCGTGGGGCCTCCTCTTGTCCCAAGCCGCGACACCGCCGCCACGCGGCAGCATGCGTGGCATCTGGACTGTCAGGTCTCAGACCAAAGGTCTGCTCTGTGGGAACCGACACGCTGGAGGAAACCTTGAGAGTCTGAGAGGGGAGGGAGTTCCAGAAGAAGGCCAGGATGTCATTTTGAGGGAGTATGTGACCAGAACTCGTCCCGTTGCTTTTGGGGTTCTATGGGCTACACGCAGGAATCTTTGGTGGTGGCACCTGATGTTGGGGGATCCGGAGTCACACCCAGACCTGCTCCACAGGCCTCCTTTTACTTTTCTCTTCGGATTCATTATTTTTAAAAAGTGTCTCTTACCTCTAGGATTGCATTTTCTTTTCTCTCTCTTTTCAAGCAGATGATGGGAGTACAAGTGTTCAGGTGACATGTGTTGCCCGTGCCCCCCTCCCCCCTGTGTTCTCATTCATATACCTCTCATGTTGTTCCAGCGTATCGTGGGGGTACCAATGTTAAGGTCGGGTGCGTTGCCCTCTCCCAGCCTCCCCCCTCGGGTCAGAGCTTCAAGTGCTCCCATCCCCCAGTCGGTGCGCACCCACCCCATGCCTAATGGATGTGTATGCCCCTCCCCTCCCCCCACCCGCCCGACACCCACCCGATGAAGGTGATTCCTCTCTGTCCACTTAGGTGTCCATCCGTTCGTACCAATTTGCTGGTGAGCGCGCTCACGTGGTGCTCGTGTGTCCATTCTTGGGATACCTGGCTTACTGGAACGGGTTCCAGCTCTGGCCAGGAGAACACGAGAGGCGCCCTCTCACCGCTGCTCCTCACAGCCGAATGGCACTCCGTGGTGTCCACGCGCCACATTTTATTAATGCACTCCTGGATGGATGGGCACTCGGGTCGCTTCCACGTCTTTGCGATTGTGAATTGTGCCCTAACTGTAACCCTAACCCTTACCCAGCCCGTCTCCTCTGCCCCTGCCTGACGCACTCCTCCCCGGCCTGGCCCGTCACTGTCCTGGGCTCCCGCCTGACCGGCTCCTCCCCGCCCGGCCTGTCACCGTCCTCTGCCCCTGCCTGACATGCTCCTTCCCGCCCGGCCTCTCACCGTCCTCGGCCCCTGCCTGACCGGCTCCTCCGTCGCCTGGGCCTTCCAAGGGCTTGGTGTGGACGCTGCTTCCAGGAAGCCCTCCAGAAACCCGGCAGCAGGGTGGCCGCAGCAGTCTCCAGCAGCCGTCCCTAAGTCGCGTGAGTGCGGGGGACGTGCCCCCGCTGTGCCCCCGCGGGGGCCCAGCCTGGTGTCTTCCCTGAGGCCCTGCGGCTGCCGGCTGGGCTGCCGCTCCCCGCAAGGGGAGAGCCGCGGAGGTGGGGACCGCCTCCTGATGGGGAGGTACACGCAGCTCTCCACGCAGCTCTCCACGTCGGATTCCGGGGCTCTCTGTCCTGCCCGAAGGCCCAGCTGGCCTGCGGGTCCTTAGAGTGGCGAAAACATCCGAAAGCTGAGATTGAGGGTCCGGTGGCTGTCTGCACTTTTGTGCTGGGCACCCCAGGGAGGCCCGGGGGCTGGCTGGACAACGTGGTCTGCTGGGCGGGGGGGTTGGAGGAGCAACTGATGCCCTTTGCACTTTGGGTAGCAAGAGTCTGAGGTGTCTCTGAGCCCTGTGCCTTGTCGGGGGTGGGGGGCGGGGGGGAGGAGGAGGTGGGAAGGGCCGGGGCCTGCAGTCCTGTTCCCGGGGTGGCACGGCAAGTGGCTTCTTCCACAGGCTGCTTGGCCTGGGCTCCCTGCACCTGGGCCTTTGGAGGACTGGCCCTGTGCTTGCCAACACTTCCTGCAGGGACCCAGAGCTGGGAGGTTGCATCTCTCAGCCCTGGGTCGGGCAGAGCCCCAGCGGGCCATGCCCACAACCTCTCTCAGCACCGGTCCCCCAGAAGGCTCCTTTGGGACCAGGATTCTCTTGCGGTGACTCTTTAAGGTCTGGCCCCTGGATGGAGGGGCACCAGGAGTAGAGGAGCAGGAAGGGGAAGGGGGTGGCCATGCGAGGGGACACTTTGAGGCCAAGTCCCAGCTTCAGCCTGATCCTCCTGGGAACCCCGCTCTGAGACAAGGAGCCGGGCTTCGCATTCCCACAGCAGCCAGTCGTGGGCTGAGGACACCTGGGGCGTTGGGAACTCCCTGGCTTCTCCTTGGTTTAACATCTAGAGCTGCTTGTGAATCGCGCCGCCACACACACCCGAGCGCAGGTGTCTTCCGCACAGACTGCGGGCCTCGCTCTTCTGAACGCCGCCGGCTCGCCACCCACCCACGCGTGAACCTGGTCAGGGTGCTTTCTCTCAGGGGCAGACTCTTTTCCGGGCGGGCTACCGGTGTCTCTGTTTGCTCGTTTCTTTCTTCCATTTCGGGAAAGTCTTCCTTGCTGGGTGTGGAAATCTCCTATGCCTTCCCTCGCCTATTCTGTCAGCTTTAAAATTCTCTTTCAGTGGCCACCCTCACAGATGGATTAGGAAACTCTTTCCGGTGCACTCATTAGTGAAATGACCTCAAGGAAGCTGGAATCCAATATCTAATGGCCGATTTTTAGCGAGTCCACACGCCAGGGTGGTCGGGGTCCAATGCAGCCCCGGCCAGGCCCAGGCCCCTTGGACTGGGCCACAGGAGGACACGGAGGAGGGTCCCGGCCCCCACGAAGCGGTGCCGGCAGTTCTCCACGGGCTTGGGCGTTTTCCAGAGGTAGGAGATGGAGGGGACTGATTTCTTCAGCGCCCCACAAACCACCCCACCCCACCCATGGGACACATCCCCAGAGAGAGACGCCCCATACACTGGCTGTGCCCCAGCCCTGGCCCCGGGGAATAGGCGGCAGCCCACCCACAGGGCGAGGGGGGGGCGCAGCTGAAAGGGGTTGTGGGGGAGGGCGGCCCCTGGCTGGGGTCAAAGGGCGAGCGCCCCGCGCTCGCGCGTGCGCAGTCAGCGGCGGCGACGCGCTGGGGGTGGGCAGCGGGTAGGTGAAGGAGGCCTGGGGAGGAGACGAGGGGGGCTGGGAGGGCTCCACCTTGGCGAGTCCAGCCGTGGAGGCGCATCTTGTGTGAGTGTGAGTGAGTGTGAGTGTGTGTGTGTGTGTATAGAGAGACAGCCCCCCCCCCCCCCGCCCCGGGCCGCCCCGCCCCGCCCATCAACCCCGTCCCTGGGAGCCCGCGGGACCCGGCCGGCGAACTCAACAGGCCCGGCCCGGCGCGGGGCCTGGGGCGGGAGGCGGCGGCGGCGGCGGCGGCGGCGGCGGCGGCGGCGGGGGGGAAAGCGCAGAGAGGCTCGGCTTCTTGAGCGGGGCAGGGGCGCCCTCCGCCGCCGTCTAGGGCCACCCCACCCTGAACGCCCCCGATCTCGTCTGGTCTCGGAAGCTAAGCAGGGTCGGGCCTGGTTAGTACTTGGATGGGAGACCGCCTGGGAATACCGGGTGCCACAGGCTGCTGCTTTTTTTTTTTTTTTTTTTTTTCCTCTTGTTCTGTCCCCTTTCTGGGAGAGGGGCGGCGGCGGCCCGGGGTGGGGGTGACCCCAACCCTCAGCGCCCGCCGCGGTGCCTGGCGCCGCAGCCCGCACCGTGGGGCCTCCTCTTGTCCCAAGCCGCGACACCGCCGCCACGCGGCAGCATGCGTGGCATCTGGACTGTCAGGTCTCAGACCAAAGGTCTGCTCTGTGGGAACCGACACGCTGGAGGAAACCTTGAGAGTCTGAGAGGGGAGGGAGTTCCAGAAGAAGGCCAGGATGTCATTTTGAGGGAGTATGTGACCAGAACTCGTCCCGTTGCTTTTGGGGTTCTATGGGCTACACGCAGGAATCTTTGGTGGTGGCACCTGATGTTGGGGGATCCGGAGTCACACCCAGACCTGCTCCACAGGCCTCCTTTTACTTTTCTCTTCGGATTCATGATTTTTAAAAAGTGTCTCTTACCTCTAGGATTGCATTTTCTTTTCTCTCTCTTTTCAAGCAGATGATGGGAGTACAAGTGTTCAGGTGACATGTGTTGCCCGTGCCCCCCTCCCCCCTGTGTTCTCATTCATATACCTCTCATGTTGTTCCAGCGTATCGTGGGGGTACCAATGTTAAGGTCGGGTGCGTTGCCCTCTCCCAGCCTCCCCCCTCGGGTCAGAGCTTCAAGTGCTCCCATCCCCCAGTCGGTGCGCACCCACCCCATGCCTAATGGATGTGTATGCCCCTCCCCTCCCCCCACCCGCCCGACACCCACCCGATGAAGGTGATTCCTCTCTGTCCACTTAGGTGTCCATCCGTTCGTACCAATTTGCTGGTGAGCGCGCTCACGTGGTGCTCGTGTGTCCATTCTTGGGATACCTGGCTTACTGGAACGGGTTCCAGCTCTGGCCAGGAGAACACGAGAGGCGCCCTCTCACCGCTGCTCCTCACAGCCGAATGGCACTCCGTGGTGTCCACGCGCCACATTTTATTAATGCACTCCTGGATGGATGGGCACTCGGGTCGCTTCCACGTCTTTGCGATTGTGAATTGTGCCCTAACTGTAACCCTAACCCTTACCCAGCCCGTCTCCTCTGCCCCTGCCTGACGCACTCCTCCCCGGCCTGGCCCGTCACTGTCCTGGGCTCCCGCCTGACCGGCTCCTCCCCGCCCGGCCTGTCACCGTCCTCTGCCCCTGCCTGACATGCTCCTTCCCGCCCGGCCTCTCACCGTCCTCGGCCCCTGCCTGACCGGCTCCTCCGTCGCCTGGGCCTTCCAAGGGCTTGGTGTGGACGCTGCTTCCAGGAAGCCCTCCAGAAACCCGGCAGCAGGGTGGCCGCAGCAGTCTCCAGCAGCCGTCCCTAAGTCGCGTGAGTGCGGGGGACGTGCCCCCGCTGTGCCCCCGCGGGGGCCCAGCCTGGTGTCTTCCCTGAGGCCCTGCGGCTGCCGGCTGGGCTGCCGCTCCCCGCAAGGGGAGAGCCGCGGAGGTGGGGACCGCCTCCTGATGGGGAGGTACACGCAGCTCTCCACGCAGCTCTCCACGTCGGATTCCGGGGCTCTCTGTCCTGCCCGAAGGCCCAGCTGGCCTGCGGGTCCTTAGAGTGGCGAAAACATCCGAAAGCTGAGATTGAGGGTCCGGTGGCTGTCTGCACTTTTGTGCTGGGCACCCCAGGGAGGCCCGGGGGCTGGCTGGACAACGTGGTCTGCTGGGCGGGGGGGTTGGAGGAGCAACTGATGCCCTTTGCACTTTGGGTAGCAAGAGTCTGAGGTGTCTCTGAGCCCTGTGCCTTGTCGGGGGTGGGGGGCGGGGGGGAGGAGGAGGTGGGAAGGGCCGGGGCCTGCAGTCCTGTTCCCGGGGTGGCACGGCAAGTGGCTTCTTCCACAGGCTGCTTGGCCTGGGCTCCCTGCACCTGGGCCTTTGGAGGACTGGCCCTGTGCTTGCCAACACTTCCTGCAGGGACCCAGAGCTGGGAGGTTGCATCTCTCAGCCCTGGGTCGGGCAGAGCCCCAGCGGGCCATGCCCACAACCTCTCTCAGCACCGGTCCCCCAGAAGGCTCCTTTGGGACCAGGATTCTCTTGCGGTGACTCTTTAAGGTCTGGCCCCTGGATGGAGGGGCACCAGGAGTAGAGGAGCAGGAAGGGGAAGGGGGTGGCCATGCGAGGGGACACTTTGAGGCCAAGTCCCAGCTTCAGCCTGATCCTCCTGGGAACCCCGCTCTGAGACAAGGAGCCGGGCTTCGCATTCCCACAGCAGCCAGTCGTGGGCTGAGGACACCTGGGGCGTTGGGAACTCCCTGGCTTCTCCTTGGTTTAACATCTAGAGCTGCTTGTGAATCGCGCCGCCACACACACCCGAGCGCAGGTGTCTTCCGCACAGACTGCGGGCCTCGCTCTTCTGAACGCCGCCGGCTCGCCACCCACCCACGCGTGAACCTGGTCAGGGTGCTTTCTCTCAGGGGCAGACTCTTTTCCGGGCGGGCTACCGGTGTCTCTGTTTGCTCGTTTCTTTCTTCCATTTCGGGAAAGTCTTCCTTGCTGGGTGTGGAAATCTCCTATGCCTTCCCTCGCCTATTCTGTCAGCTTTAAAATTCTCTTTCAGTGGCCACCCTCACAGATGGATTAGGAAACTCTTTCCGGTGCACTCATTAGTGAAATGACCTCAAGGAAGCTGGAATCCAATATCTAATGGCCGATTTTTAGCGAGTCCACACGCCAGGGTGGTCGGGGTCCAATGCAGCCCCGGCCAGGCCCAGGCCCCTTGGACTGGGCCACAGGAGGACACGGAGGAGGGTCCCGGTCCCCACGAAGCGGTGCCGGCAGTTCTCCACGGGCTTGGGCGTTTTCCAGAGGTAGGAGATGGAGGGGACTGATTTCTTCAGCGCCCCACAAACCACCCCACCCCACCCATGGGACACATCCCCAGAGAGAGACGCCCCATACACTGGCTGTGCCCCAGCCCTGGCCCCGGGGAATAGGCGGCAGCCCACCCACAGGGCGAGGGGGGGGCGCAGCTGAAAGGGGTTGTGGGGGAGGGCGGCCCCTGGCTGGGGTCAAAGGGCGAGCGCCCCGCGCTCGCGCGTGCGCAGTCAGCGGCGGCGACGCGCTGGGGGTGGGCAGCGGGTAGGTGAAGGAGGCCTGGGGAGGAGACGAGGGGGGCTGGGAGGGCTCCACCTTGGCGAGTCCAGCCGTGGAGGCGCATCTTGTGTGAGTGTGAGTGAGTGTGAGTGTGTGTGTGTGTGTATAGAGAGACAGCCCCCCCCCCCCCCGCCCCGGGCCGCCCCGCCCCGCCCATCAACCCCGTCCCTGGGAGCCCGCGGGACCCGGCCGGCGAACTCAACAGGCCCGGCCCGGCGCGGGGCCTGGGGCGGGAGGCGGCGGCGGCGGCGGCGGCGGCGGCGGCGGCGGCGGCGGGGGGGAAAGCGCAGAGAGGCTCGGCTTCTTGAGCGGGGCAGGGGCGCCCTCCGCCGCCGTCTAGGGCCACCCCACCCTGAACGCCCCCGATCTCGTCTGGTCTCGGAAGCTAAGCAGGGTCGGGCCTGGTTAGTACTTGGATGGGAGACCGCCTGGGAATACCGGGTGCCACAGGCTGCTGCTTTTTTTTTTTTTTTTTTTTTTCCTCTTGTTCTGTCCCCTTTCTGGGAGAGGGGCGGCGGCGGCCCGGGGTGGGGGTGACCCCAACCCTCAGCGCCCGCCGCGGTGCCTGGCGCCGCAGCCCGCACCGTGGGGCCTCCTCTTGTCCCAAGCCGCGACACCGCCGCCACGCGGCAGCATGCGTGGCATCTGGACTGTCAGGTCTCAGACCAAAGGTCTGCTCTGTGGGAACCGACACGCTGGAGGAAACCTTGAGAGTCTGAGAGGGGAGGGAGTTCCAGAAGAAGGCCAGGATGTCATTTTGAGGGAGTATGTGACCAGAACTCGTCCCGTTGCTTTTGGGGTTCTATGGGCTACACGCAGGAATCTTTGGTGGTGGCACCTGATGTTGGGGGATCCGGAGTCACACCCAGACCTGCTCCACAGGCCTCCTTTTACTTTTCTCTTCGGATTCATGATTTTTAAAAAGTGTCTCTTACCTCTAGGATTGCATTTTCTTTTCTCTCTCTTTTCAAGCAGATGATGGGAGTACAAGTGTTCAGGTGACATGTGTTGCCCGTGCCCCCCTCCCCCCTGTGTTCTCATTCATATACCTCTCATGTTGTTCCAGCGTATCGTGGGGGTACCAATGTTAAGGTCGGGTGCGTTGCCCTCTCCCAGCCTCCCCCCTCGGGTCAGAGCTTCAAGTGCTCCCATCCCCCAGTCGGTGCGCACCCACCCCATGCCTAATGGATGTGTATGCCCCTCCCCTCCCCCCACCCGCCCGACACCCACCCGATGAAGGTGATTCCTCTCTGTCCACTTAGGTGTCCATCCGTTCGTACCAATTTGCTGGTGAGCGCGCTCACGTGGTGCTCGTGTGTCCATTCTTGGGATACCTGGCTTACTGGAACGGGTTCCAGCTCTGGCCAGGAGAACACGAGAGGCGCCCTCTCACCGCTGCTCCTCACAGCCGAATGGCACTCCGTGGTGTCCACGCGCCACATTTTATTAATGCACTCCTGGATGGATGGGCACTCGGGTCGCTTCCACGTCTTTGCGATTGTGAATTGTGCCCTAACTGTAACCCTAACCCTTACCCAGCCCGTCTCCTCTGCCCCTGCCTGACGCACTCCTCCCCGGCCTGGCCCGTCACTGTCCTGGGCTCCCGCCTGACCGGCTCCTCCCCGCCCGGCCTGTCACCGTCCTCTGCCCCTGCCTGACATGCTCCTTCCCGCCCGGCCTCTCACCGTCCTCGGCCCCTGCCTGACCGGCTCCTCCGTCGCCTGGGCCTTCCAAGGGCTTGGTGTGGACGCTGCTTCCAGGAAGCCCTCCAGAAACCCGGCAGCAGGGTGGCCGCAGCAGTCTCCAGCAGCCGTCCCTAAGTCGCGTGAGTGCGGGGGACGTGCCCCCGCTGTGCCCCCGCGGGGGCCCAGCCTGGTGTCTTCCCTGAGGCCCTGCGGCTGCCGGCTGGGCTGCCGCTCCCCGCAAGGGGAGAGCCGCGGAGGTGGGGACCGCCTCCTGATGGGGAGGTACACGCAGCTCTCCACGCAGCTCTCCACGTCGGATTCCGGGGCTCTCTGTCCTGCCCGAAGGCCCAGCTGGCCTGCGGGTCCTTAGAGTGGCGAAAACATCCGAAAGCTGAGATTGAGGGTCCGGTGGCTGTCTGCACTTTTGTGCTGGGCACCCCAGGGAGGCCCGGGGGCTGGCTGGACAACGTGGTCTGCTGGGCGGGGGGGTTGGAGGAGCAACTGATGCCCTTTGCACTTTGGGTAGCAAGAGTCTGAGGTGTCTCTGAGCCCTGTGCCTTGTCGGGGGTGGGGGGCGGGGGGGAGGAGGAGGTGGGAAGGGCCGGGGCCTGCAGTCCTGTTCCCGGGGTGGCACGGCAAGTGGCTTCTTCCACAGGCTGCTTGGCCTGGGCTCCCTGCACCTGGGCCTTTGGAGGACTGGCCCTGTGCTTGCCAACACTTCCTGCAGGGACCCAGAGCTGGGAGGTTGCATCTCTCAGCCCTGGGTCGGGCAGAGCCCCAGCGGGCCATGCCCACAACCTCTCTCAGCACCGGTCCCCCAGAAGGCTCCTTTGGGACCAGGATTCTCTTGCGGTGACTCTTTAAGGTCTGGCCCCTGGATGGAGGGGCACCAGGAGTAGAGGAGCAGGAAGGGGAAGGGGGTGGCCATGCGAGGGGACACTTTGAGGCCAAGTCCCAGCTTCAGCCTGATCCTCCTGGGAACCCCGCTCTGAGACAAGGAGCCGGGCTTCGCATTCCCACAGCAGCCAGTCGTGGGCTGAGGACACCTGGGGCGTTGGGAACTCCCTGGCTTCTCCTTGGTTTAACATCTAGAGCTGCTTGTGAATCGCGCCGCCACACACACCCGAGCGCAGGTGTCTTCCGCACAGACTGCGGGCCTCGCTCTTCTGAACGCCGCCGGCTCGCCACCCACCCACGCGTGAACCTGGTCAGGGTGCTTTCTCTCAGGGGCAGACTCTTTTCCGGGCGGGCTACCGGTGTCTCTGTTTGCTCGTTTCTTTCTTCCATTTCGGGAAAGTCTTCCTTGCTGGGTGTGGAAATCTCCTATGCCTTCCCTCGCCTATTCTGTCAGCTTTAAAATTCTCTTTCAGTTGCCACCCTCACAGATGGATTAGGAAACTCTTTCCGGTGCACTCATTAGTGAAATGACCTCAAGGAAGCTGGAATCCAATATCTAATGGCCGATTTTTAGCGAGTCCACACGCCAGGGTGGTCGGGGTCCAATGCAGCCCCGGCCAGGCCCAGGCCCCTTGGACTGGGCCACAGGAGGACACGGAGGAGGGTCCCGGCCCCCACGAAGCGGTGCCGGCAGTTCTCCACGGGCTTGGGCGTTTTCCAGAGGTAGGAGATGGAGGGGACTGATTTCTTGAGCGCCCCACAAACCACCCCACCCCACCCATGGGACACATCCCCAGAGAGAGACGCCCCATACACTGGCTGTGCCCCAGCCCTGGCCCCGGGGAATAGGCGGCAGCCCACCCACAGGGCGAGGGGGGGGCGCAGCTGAAAGGGGTTGTGGGGGAGGGCGGCCCCTGGCTGGGGTCAAAGGGCGAGCGCCCCGCGCTCGCGCGTGCGCAGTCAGCGGCGGCGACGCGCTGGGGGTGGGCAGCGGGTAGGTGAAGGAGGCCTGGGGAGGAGACGAGGGGGGCTGGGAGGGCTCCACCTTGGCGAGTCCAGCCGTGGAGGCGCATCTTGTGTGAGTGTGAGTGAGTGTGAGTGTGTGTGTGTGTGTATAGAGAGACAGCCCCCCCCCCCCCCCCGCCCCGGGCCGCCCCGCCTCGCCCATCAACCCCGTCCCTGGGAGCCCGCGGGACCCGGCCGGCGAACTCAACAGGCCCGGCCCGGCGCGGGGCCTGGGGCGGGAGGCGGCGGCGGCGGCGGCGGCGGCGGCGGCGGCGGCGGCGGGGGGGAAAGCGCAGAGAGGCTCGGCTTCTTGAGCGGGGCAGGGGCGCCCTCCGCCGCCGTCTAGGGCCACCCCACCCTGAACGCCCCCGATCTCGTCTGGTCTCGGAAGCTAAGCAGGGTCGGGCCTGGTTAGTACTTGGATGGGAGACCGCCTGGGAATACCGGGTGCCACAGGCTGCTGCTTTTTTTTTTTTTTTTTTCCTCTTGTTCTGTCCCCTTTCTGGGAGCGGGGCGGCGGCGGCCCGGGGTGGGGGTGACCCCAACCCTCAGCGCCCGCCGCGGTGCCTGGCGCCGCAGCCCGCACCGTGGGGCCTCCTCTTGTCCCAAGCCGCGACACCGCCGCCACGCGGCAGCATGCGTGGCATCTGGACTGTCAGGTCTCAGACCAAAGGTCTGCTCTGTGGGAACCGACACGCTGGAGGAAACCTTGAGAGTCTGAGAGGGGAGGGAGTTCCAGAAGAAGGCCAGGATGTCATTTTGAGGGAGTATGTGACCAGAACTCGTCCCGTTGCTTTTGGGGTTCTATGGGCTACACGCAGGAATCTTTGGTGGTGGCACCTGATGTTGGGGGATCCGGAGTCACACCCAGACCTGCTCCACAGGCCTCCTTTTACTTTTCTCTTCGGATTCATGATTTTTAAAAAGTGTCTCTTACCTCTAGGATTGCATTTTCTTTTCTCTCTCTTTTCAAGCAGATGATGGGAGTACAAGTGTTCAGGTGACATGTGTTGCCCGTGCCCCCCTCCCCCCTGTGTTCTCATTCATATACCTCTCATGTTGTTCCAGCGTATCGTGGGGGTACCAATGTTAAGGTCGGGTGCGTTGCCCTCTCCCAGCCTCCCCCCTCGGGTCAGAGCTTCAAGTGCTCCCATCCCCCAGTCGGTGCGCACCCACCCCATGCCTAATGGATGTGTATGCCCCTCCCCTCCCCCCACCCGCCCGACACCCACCCGATGAAGGTGATTCCTCTCTGTCCACTTAGGTGTCCATCCGTTCGTACCAATTTGCTGGTGAGCGCGCTCACGTGGTGCTCGTGTGTCCATTCTTGGGATACCTGGCTTACTGGAACGGGTTCCAGCTCTGGCCAGGAGAACACGAGAGGCGCCCTCTCACCGCTGCTCCTCACAGCCGAATGGCACTCCGTGGTGTCCACGCGCCACATTTTATTAATGCACTCCTGGATGGATGGGCACTCGGGTCGCTTCCACGTCTTTGCGATTGTGAATTGTGCCCTAACTGTAACCCTAACCCTTACCCAGCCCGTCTCCTCTGCCCCTGCCTGACGCACTCCTCCCCGGCCTGGCCCGTCACTGTCCTGGGCTCCCGCCTGACCGGCTCCTCCCCGCCCGGCCTGTCACCGTCCTCTGCCCCTGCCTGACATGCTCCTTCCCGCCCGGCCTCTCACCGTCCTCGGCCCCTGCCTGACCGGCTCCTCCGTCGCCTGGGCCTTCCAAGGGCTTGGTGTGGACGCTGCTTCCAGGAAGCCCTCCAGAAACCCGGCAGCAGGGTGGCCGCAGCAGTCTCCAGCAGCCGTCCCTAAGTCGCGTGAGTGCGGGGGACGTGCCCCCGCTGTGCCCCCGCGGGGGCCCAGCCTGGTGTCTTCCCTGAGGCCCTGCGGCTGCCGGCTGGGCTGCCGCTCCCCGCAAGGGGAGAGCCGCGGAGGTGGGGACCGCCTCCTGATGGGGAGGTACACGCAGCTCTCCACGCAGCTCTCCACGTCGGATTCCGGGGCTCTCTGTCCTGCCCGAAGGCCCAGCTGGCCTGCGGGTCCTTAGAGTGGCGAAAACATCCGAAAGCTGAGATTGAGGGTCCGGTGGCTGTCTGCACTTTTGTGCTGGGCACCCCAGGGAGGCCCGGGGGCTGGCTGGACAACGTGGTCTGCTGGGCGGGGGGGTTGGAGGAGCAACTGATGCCCTTTGCACTTTGGGTAGCAAGAGTCTGAGGTGTCTCTGAGCCCTGTGCCTTGTCGGGGGTGGGGGGCGGGGGGGAGGAGGAGGTGGGAAGGGCCGGGGCCTGCAGTCCTGTTCCCGGGGTGGCACGGCAAGTGGCTTCTTCCACAGGCTGCTTGGCCTGGGCTCCCTGCACCTGGGCCTTTGGAGGACTGGCCCTGTGCTTGCCAACACTTCCTGCAGGGACCCAGAGCTGGGAGGTTGCATCTCTCAGCCCTGGGTCGGGCAGAGCCCCAGCGGGCCATGCCCACAACCTCTCTCAGCACCGGTCCCCCAGAAGGCTCCTTTGGGACCAGGATTCTCTTGCGGTGACTCTTTAAGGTCTGGCCCCTGGATGGAGGGGCACCAGGAGTAGAGGAGCAGGAAGGGGAAGGGGGTGGCCATGCGAGGGGACACTTTGAGGCCAAGTCCCAGCTTCAGCCTGATCCTCCTGGGAACCCCGCTCTGAGACAAGGAGCCGGGCTTCGCATTCCCACAGCAGCCAGTCGTGGGCTGAGGACACCTGGGGCGTTGGGAACTCCCTGGCTTCTCCTTGGTTTAACATCTAGAGCTGCTTGTGAATCGCGCCGCCACACACACCCGAGCGCAGGTGTCTTCCGCACAGACTGCGGGCCTCGCTCTTCTGAACGCCGCCGGCTCGCCACCCACCCACGCGTGAACCTGGTCAGGGTGCTTTCTCTCAGGGGCAGACTCTTTTCCGGGCGGGCTACCGGTGTCTCTGTTTGCTCGTTTCTTTCTTCCATTTCGGGAAAGTCTTCCTTGCTGGGTGTGGAAATCTCCTATGCCTTCCCTCGCCTATTCTGTCAGCTTTAAAATTCTCTTTCAGTTGCCACCCTCACAGATGGATTAGGAAACTCTTTCCGGTGCACTCATTAGTGAAATGACCTCAAGGAAGCTGGAATCCAATATCTAATGGCCGATTTTTAGCGAGTCCACACGCCAGGGTGGTCGGGGTCCAATGCAGCCCCGGCCAGGCCCAGGCCCCTTGGACTGGGCCACAGGAGGACACGGAGGAGGGTCCCGGCCCCCACGAAGCGGTGCCGGCAGTTCTCCACGGGCTTGGGCGTTTTCCAGAGGTAGGAGATGGAGGGGACTGATTTCTTCAGCGCCCCACAAACCACCCCACCCCACCCATGGGACACATCCCCAGAGAGAGACGCCCCATACACTGGCTGTGCCCCAGCCCTGGCCCCGGGGAATAGGCGGCAGCCCACCCACAGGGCGAGGGGGGGGCGCAGCTGAAAGGGGTTGTGGGGGAGGGCGGCCCCTGGCTGGGGTCAAAGGGCGAGCGCCCCGCGCTCGCGCGTGCGCAGTCAGCGGCGGCGACGCGCTGGGGGTGGGCAGCGGGTAGGTGAAGGAGGCCTGGGGAGGAGACGAGGGGGGCTGGGAGGGCTCCACCTTGGCGAGTCCAGCCGTGGAGGCGCATCTTGTGTGAGTGTGAGTGAGTGTGAGTGTGTGTGTGTGTGTATAGAGAGACAGCCCCCCCGCCCCGGGCCGCCCCGCCCCGCCCATCAACCCCGTCCCTGGGAGCCCGCGGGACCCGGCCGGCGAACTCAACAGGCCCGGCCCGGCGCGGGGCCTGGGGCGGGAGGCGGCGGCGGCGGCGGGGGGGGAAAGCGCAGAGAGGCTCGGCTTCTTGAGCGGGGCAGGGGCGCCCTCCGCCGCCATCTAGGGCCACCCCACCCTGAACGCCCCCTATCTCGTCTGGTCTCGGAAGCTAAGCAGGGTCGGGCCTGGTTAGTACTTGGATGGGAGACCGCCTGGGAATACCGGGTGCCACAGGCTGCTGCTTTTTTTTTTTTTTTTTTTCCTCTTGTTCTGTCCCCTTTCTGGGAGCGGGGCGGCGGCGGCCCGGGGTGGGGGTGACCCCAACCCTCAGCGCCCGCCGCGGTGCCTGGCGCCGCAGCCCGCACCGTGGGGCCTCCTCTTGTCCCAAGCCGCGACACCGCCGCCACGCGGCAGCATGCGTGGCATCTGGACTGTCAGGTCTCAGACCAAAGGTCTGCTCTGTGGGAACCGACACGCTGGAGGAAACCTTGAGAGTCTGAGAGGGGAGGGAGTTCCAGAAGAAGGCCAGGATGTCATTTTGAGGGAGTATGTGACCAGAACTCGTCCCGTTGCTTTTGGGGTTCTATGGGCTACACGCAGGAATCTTTGGTGGTGGCACCTGATGTTGGGGGATCCGGAGTCACACCCAGACCTGCTCCACAGGCCTCCTTTTACTTTTCTCTTTGGATTCATGATTTTTAAAAAGTGTCTCTTACCTCTATGATTGCATTTTCTTTTCTCTCTCTCTTCAAGCAGATGATGGGAGTACAAGTATTCAGGTGACATGTGTTGCCCGTGCCCCCCTCCCCCCTGTGTTCTTTTTTTTTTTTTTTTTGAGACAGAGTCTCGTTTTGCTGCCCAGGCTAGAGTGAGTGCCATGGCGTCAGCCTAGCTCACAGCAACCTCAATCTCCGGGCTCAAGCAATCCTGCTGCCTCAGCCTCCCGAGTAGTTGGGACTACAGGCATGCACCACCACGCCCGGCTGTGTTTTCTACATATATTAGTTGGCCAATTAATTTCTTTCTATTTTTAGTAGAGACGGGGTCTCGCTCTTGCTCAGGCTGGTTTCGAACTCCTGACCTGGAGCAATCCGCCCGCCTCGGCCTCCCAGAGAGCTAGGATTACAGGCGTGAGCCACCGCGCCCGGCCCCCCCTGTGTTCTTATTCATATACCTCTCATGTTGTTCCAGCGTATTGTGGGGGTACCAATGTTAAGGTCGGGTGCCTTGCCCTCTCCAAGCCTCCCCCCTCGGGTCAGAGCTTCAAGTGCGCCCATCCCCCAGTCGGTGCGCACCCACCCCATGCCTAATGGATGTGTATGCCCCTCCCCTCCCCCCACCCGCCCGACACCCACCCGATGAAGGTGATTCCTCTCTGTCCACTTAGGCGTCCATCCGTTCGTACCAATTTGCTGGTGAGCGCGCTCACGTGGTGCTCGTGTGTCCATTCTTGGGATACCTGGCTTACTGGAACGGGTCCCAGCTCTGGCCAGGAGAACACGAGAGGCGCCCTCTGGCCGGGGCTGCATTGGACCCCGACCACCCTGGCGTGTGGACTCGCTAAAAATCGGCCATTAGATATTGGATTCCAGCTTCCTGGAGGTCATTTCACTAATGAGTGCACCGGAAAGAGTTTCCTAATCCATCTGTGAGGGTGGCAACTGAAAGAGAATTTGAAAGCTGACAGAATAGGCGAGGGAAGGCATAGGAGATTTCCACACCCAGCAAGGAAGACTTTCCCGAAATGGAAGAAAGAAATGAGCAAACAGAGACACCGGTAGCCCGCCCGGAAAAGAGTCTGCCCCTGAGAGAAAGCACCCTGACCAGGTTCACCCGTGGGTGGGTGGCGAGCTAGCGGCATTCAGAAGAGCGAGGCCCGCAGTCTGTGCGGAAGACACCTGCGCTCGGGTGTGTGTGGCGGCGCGATTCACAAGCAGCTCTAGACGTTAAACCAAGGAGAAGCCAGGGAGTTCCCAACGCCCCAGGTGTCCTCAGCCCACGACTGGCTGCTGTGGGAATGCGAAGCCCGGCTCCTTGTCTCAGAGCGGGGTTCCCAGGAGGATCAGGCTGAAGCTGGGACTTGGCCTCAAAGTGTCCCCTCGCATGGCCACCCCCTTCCCCTTCCTGCTCCTCTACTCCTGGTGCCCCTCCATCCAGGGGCCAGACCTTAAAGAGTCACCGCAAGAGAATCCTGGTCCCAAAGGAGCCTTCTGGGGGACCGGTGCTGAGAGAGGTTGTGGGCATGGCCCGCTGGGGCTCTGCCCGACCCAGGGCTGAGAGATGCCACCTCCCAGCTCTGGGTCCCTGCAGGAAGTGTTGGCAAGCACAGGGCCGGTCCTCTAAAGGCCCCCATACACTCGCTCCCCTCCCCCATGTGCTGTGCCCCAGCCCTGGCCCAGGGGAATAGGCGGCAGCCCACCCACAGGGTGGGGGGCCCAGCTGAAAGGGGTTGGGGGGGGAGGGCGGCCCCTGCCTTGGGTCCAAGGGCGGGGACCCGGGCGTGCGCAATGGGCGGTGGCGGCGGCGGCGGCCGTGGTGGTCGCGGTTGCGATCAAGAGCTAGGAGTGGGGGGCGGGGAGGTGAAGGAGGCCAGGTGAGGAGAGGAGGGGGGCTGGAAGGTCTCCACCTTGGCGAGTCCAGCCGTGGAGGCGCATCTTGTGTGAGTGTGAGTGAGTGAGTGTGAGTGTGTGTGTGTGTGTGTGTGTGTGTGTGTATAGAGAGACAGCCCCCCACCCCGGCCCGCCGCTTCCTGCCCGCCCCGCCCCGCCTGTCACCCCTGTCCCTGGGAGCCCTGCGTACCCGGCCGGCAAACTCAACAGGCCTGGCCTGGCGCGGGGCCTGGGGCGGGAGGAGGCGGCGGGGAAGCGCAGAGAGGCTCGGCTTCTTGAGCGGGGCAGGGGCGCCCTCTGCCGTCTAGGGCCACACCACCCTGAACGCGCCCGATCTCGTCTGGTCTCGGAAGCTAAGCAGGGTTGGGCCTGGTTAGTACTTGGATGGGAGACCGCCTGGGAATACCGGGTGCTGTAGGCTTCTTCTTTTTTCTTTTTTTGTTTTGCCTCTTGTTCTGTCCCCTTTCTGGGAGCGGGGCGGCGGCCCGGGGTGGGGGTCACCCACACCCTCAGCGCCCGCCGCGGTGCCTGGAGCCCCAGCCCGCACCGTGGGGCCTCCTCTTGTCCCAAGCCGCGATACCGCCGTCACGCGGCAGCATGCGTGGCTTCTGGATTGTCAGGTCTCAGACCAAAGTTCTGGCACCCTGTCTTACCGTCCCCCATGGGTGTGTGGACACACCCAGATCGACACAGCGCACGGCCTGCCCATCTCCCATGGGTGAGTGGACACAGCCTGATCCACACTGCGCCCTGCCTTCCTGTGTCCCTTTGGTGTGTGGACACAGCCAGTTCCACACTGCGCCCTGACTGCCCGTCTCCCGTGGGTGAGTTTACACAGTCACATCTACACTGCGCCCTGTCCGCCTGTCTCTGCTGGGTGTGTGGACACAACAAGTTCCACACAGCGCCCTGCCACCCGTCTCCCGTGGGTGAGGGGACACAATAAATCCACACGGCGCCCAGCCTACATATCTCCCGTGGGTGAGTAGACACAGCCACGTCCACGCAGCGTCCTGCCTACCCGTCTGTTTGATGTGTGGACACAGGAAGTTCCACACTGCTCCCTGTCTGCCCGTGTCCCGTGGGTGTGTGAACAATGACAGTTCCACACATAGCCCAGCCTGCATGTCACCCATGGGTGAGTGGATACAGCAAGTTCCACACTGCGCCCTGTCTGCCCGTTTGCCATATGTCTGTGGACACAGAAAGTTCCACACACAGCCCTGCCTGCCCGCCTCCCGTTGGTTTGTGGACACAGCCAGTTCCACACTGCGCCCTGACTGCCTGTCTCTGGTGGGTGAGTGGACACAGACACATCCACACAGCACCCTGCCTGCCCGTCACCCGTGGGTGAGTGGACACAGCCACATCCACAAAGCGCCCTTCCTGCCCGTCTCCCGTGGGTGAGTGGACACAGCCACATGCACACTGTGACCTGCCAGCCCGTCTCCCGTGGGAGAGTGCACACTGCAAGTTCCACAATGCGCCCTACCTGACCGTCTCCCATGGGTGTGTGGACACAGCCACATCCACACAGCACCCTGGCTGACCGCCTCCCATGGGTGTGTGGACACAGCCAGTTCCACACTGCGCCCTGCCTGCCCATCTCCCGTGGGTGAGTGGACACAGACAGATCCCCACATCGCCCAGCCTGCCCGTCTCCATCGGTGAGTGGACACAGCCAAATCATCACGGTGCCCAGCCTGCCCAACTCCGGTGGGTGAGTAGACACAGCCACATCCACACAGCACCCTGCCTGACAGTCTTCCATGGGTGTGTGGACACAGCCAGTTCCACACTACGCCCAGCCTGCCCGTCTCGGGTGGGTGTGTGGACACAGCAAGTTCCACACAGCGCCCTTCCTGTCCATCTCCCATGGGTGTGTGGACACAGCCAGATCCACACAGTGCCCTGCCTGAACGTATCCCATGGGTGTGTGGAAACAGGCAGATCCACACAGCGCCCTGCCTGCCCATCACCCGTGGGTGAGTAGAAAAAGCTAGTTCCACACTGTGCCCTGCCTGCCCACCTTCCGTGGGTGAGTGGAGACAGGCACATCCACACAGCGCCCTGCCTGTCCGTCTCCGGTAGGGGTGTGGACACAGCCAGTTCCACACTGGGCCCTGCCTGCCCGTCTCCCATGGGAGTGTGGACAAGGCAGATCCACACGGCTCCCAGCCTGCCCGTCTCCCGTGGGTGTGTTGACACAGCCACATCCACACAGCACCCTGCCTGACTGTCTCCCGTGGGTGAGTAGACACAGCCAGTTCCACACTGCGCCCTGCCTGCCCGTCTCCCGTGGGTGAGTGGAGACAGCCACATCCACACATGCCCTGCCTGCACGTCTCTGGTGGGTGTGTGGACACAGCCATTTCCACACTGCGTCCTGCTTGCCCGTCACCCATGGGTGAGTGATCACAGCCAGATCCACACTGCTCCCTGCCTGCCTGTCTCCCGTGGGTGAGTGGACACAGCCAGATCGTCACGGTGCCCAGCCTGCCCATCTCGTGTGGGTGAGTGGACACAGCCACATCCACACAGCACCCTTCCTGCCAGTCTCACGTGGGTGAGTGGACACAGCCAGATCCACACAGCGCCCTGCCTGAACGTATCCCATGGGTGTGTGGAAACAGCCAGATCCACACAGCGCCCTGCCTGCCCGTCTCCCGTGGGTAAGTAGACACAGCTAGTTCCACACTGCGCCCTGCCTGCCCATCTTCCGTGGGTGAGTGGGGACATCCACATCCACACAGCGCCCTGCCTGCCCGTCTCCGGTGGGGGTGTGTACACAGCCAGTTCCACACTGGGCCCTGCCTGCCCGTCACGCATGGGTGAGTGGACACAGCCAGATGTACACTGCGCCCTGCCTGCAAGTCTCCCGTGTGTGTGAGGACACAGCCAGATCCACACGGCGCCCAGCCTGCCCTTCTCCCGTTGGTGTGTGGACACGGCAAGATCCACACTGCGCCCTGCCTGCCCATCTCCCATGGGTGATTGGACACAGCCACATCCACACTACGCCCTGCCTGCCCGTCTCCCATGGGTGAGTGGACACAGCCAGATCCACACTGCGACCTGCCTGCCAGTCTCCCATGGGTGAGTGGACACAGCCACATCCACACTGCGCCCTGCCTGCCCGTCTCCCATGGGTGAGTGGACACAGCCACATCCACACTGCGCCCTGCCTGCCCGTCTCCCGTGGGTGTGTGGACACGGCAAGATCCAAACTGCGCCCTGCCTAACTGTCTCCCATGGGTGCGTGGACACAGCCAGTTCCACACAGAGTCCTACCTGCACGTCTCCGGTGCGTGTGTTGACACAGCCAGTTCCACACTGTGCCCTGCCTGTTCATCACCCATGGGTGAGTGGACTCAGCCAGATCCACACTGCGCCCTGCCTGCCCATCTCCCGTGGGTGAGTGGACACAGCCAGATCCACACGGCGAATAGCCTGCCCGTCTCCCATGGTTGAGTGGACACAGCCACATCCACACTGCGCCCTGCCTGACCGTCTCCCTTGGGTTTTTGGACACAGCCACATCCACACGACGCCCTGCCTGCCCGTCTCCCGTGAGTAAGTGGACACAGCCAGTTCCACACAGAGCCCTGCCTGCCCATCTCCTTTTGGTGAGTGGACACCTCCACATCCGTACTGCGCCCTGCATGCCCGTCTCCCATGGGTGAGTGGACACAGCCAGTTCCACACTGCGCCTAGCCTGCCCGTCACCCATGGGTGAGTGGACACAGCTAGATCCACACTGCGCCCGGCCTACTCGTCTCCCGTGCTTGTGTGGACACAGTCAGTTCCACACTGCGCCCGGCCTGCTCGTCTCCCGTGCTTGTGTGGACACAGTCAATTCCACACAGAGCACTGCCTGACCGTCTCCCGTAGGTGTGTGGACATAGCCAGTTCCACACTGCGCTCTGCCTTCTCGTCACCCATGCGTGAGTGGACACAGCCAGATGTACACTGCGTCCTGCATGCCCGTCTCCCGTTTGTGTGTGGACACAGCCAGATCCACATGGCTCCCAGCCTGCCCGTCTCCCGTGGGTGTGTTGACACAGCCACATCCACACAGCACCCTGCCTGACCATCTCCCGTGGGTGAGTAGACACAGCCAGTTCCACACTGCGCCCTGCCTGCCCATCTCCCATGGGTGAGTGGACACAGCCAGTTCCACACTGCGCCCTGCCTGCCAGTCTCCTGTGGGTGAGTGGAGATAGCCACATCCACACAGCACCCTGCCTGCCCGTCTCTTGTGGGTGTGTGTACACAGCCATTTCCAAACTGCGCCCTGCTTGCCCGTCAACCATGTGTGAGTGGACACAGCCAGATCCACACAGCACCCTGCCTGCCCGTCTCCGGTGGGTGTGTGGACACAGCCATATCCACACAGCGACCTGCCTGCCCGTCTCCCATGGGTGAGTGGACACAGACAGATCTACACAGTGCCCTGCATGCCCGTCGCCGGTGGGTGTGTGGACACAGCCAGATCCACACAGTGCCCTGCCTGCCCGTCTCCCATGGGTGAGTGGACACAGCCAGATCCACACAGCGCCCTGCCTGCCCATCTCTGGTGGGTGTGTGGACACAGCCAGATCCACACAGCGCCCTGCCTGCCCATCTCCCATGACTGTGTCGACACAACCAGATTCACACGGCGCCCAGCCTGCCCGAATCCCGTGGGTGAGTGGACACAGCCACATCCGCACAGCACCCTGGCTGACCGTCTCACATGGGTGTGTGGACACAGCCAGTTCCACACAGCGCCCTGCCTGCCCGGCTCCCGTGGGTGAGTGGACACAGCCACATCCACACAGCACCCTTTCTGACCATCTCCCATGGATGTGTGGACACAGCATGTTCCACACAGCGCCCTGCCTGCCCGTCTGCCGTGTGTGAGTGGACAGAGCCAGATCCACATAGCGCCCTCCCTGCCCGTCTCCCGTGAGTGTAGGTACACGGCAACTTCCACACGGCGCCCAGCCGGCCCGTCTCCCATGCGTGAGTGGACACAGCCACATCCACACAGCGCCCTGCCTGCCCGTCTACCGTGGGTCAGTGGAAACAGCCAGATCTACACTGCGCCCTGCCTTCCCGTCTCCCGTGGGTGAGTGGACACAGCCACATCCACACTGCGCCCTGCCTCCACGTCTCCCGTGGGTGTGTGGACACGGCAAAATCGACACTGCGCCCTGCCTCCCTGTCTCCTGTGGGTGAGTGGACACAGCCAGTTCCACACAGCGCCCTGCCTGACCGTATCCCATGGGTAAGTGGACACACCCAGATCCAAACAGCGCCCTGCCTTCCCGTCTCCGGTGGGTGTGTGGACAAAGCCAGATCCACACAGACCTCTGCCTGCCCATCACCCATGGGTGAGTGGACACAGTCAGATCGACACTGTGCCCTGCCTGCCTGTCTCCCGTGGGTGAGTGGAAACAGCAGAATCCACACTGCGCGCTGCCTGCTCATCTCCCGTGGGTGAGTGGACAGAGCCAGATACACACGGCGCCCAGCCTGCCCATCTCCCATTGTTGAGTGGACACAGCCACATCCACAAAGCACCTTGCCTGACCATCTCCCATGGGAGTGTGGACACAGCCAGTTCCACACAGCGCACTACCTGCCCGTCTCCGGTGGGTGTCTGGACAGAGCAAGTTCCACACTGCGCTCTGCCTGCCCGTCTCCCGTGGGTGAGTGGACACAGCCACATCCACACTGCGCCCTGCCTCCCGTTTACCGTGGGTGTGTGGACACACCAGTTCCACACTGCGCCCTGTCTGCCCGACAACCCTGGGTGAGTGGAACCAGCCAGTTCAACACTGGGCCCTGCCTGCCCATCTCCCATGAGTGTGTGGACACGGCAAGATCCACACTGTGCCCTACCTGCCCGTCTCCTGTGGTTGAGTGGACACAGCCAGTTCCACACTGCGCCCTGCCTGCCCGTCCCCCGTGGGTGAGTAGACACAGCCAGATCCACACAGTGCTGCGACCTGCCTGCCCTTCTCCCATGGGTTAGTGGACATAGCCAGATCCTCACAGTGCCCTGCCTGCCCGTCTCTCATGAGTGTGTCGACACAACCAGATCCACATGGCGCCCAGCCTGCACGTCTCCCATGGGTGTGTGGACACAGCCAGATCCACACAGCGCCCTGCCTGCCCGTCGCCCGTGGGTGAGTGGACACAGCCAGATCCACACTGCACCCTGCCTGCCCGTCTCCCCAGGGTGAGTGGACACAGCCAGATACACACAGCACCCTGCCTGCCCGTCTCCCATGGGTATGTGGACACGGCCAGAACCACACTGCACTCTGCATGACCGACTCCCGTGGGTGTGTAGACACAGCGAGTCCCACACAGAACCCTGACTGGCAGTCTCCCATGGGTGTGTGCACACAGCCGGATCCACACGACGCCCAGCCTGCCCGTCTCCCATGGGTGTGTGGACACAGTCAGATGCACATGGCACCCAGCCTGCCCGTCTCCAGTGAGTGAGTGGACACAGCCAGATCTACACTGCGCCCTGCCTGCCCATCTACTGTGGGTGTGTGGTCACAGCCAGTTGCACACAGTGCCCTGCCTGCCCGTCTCCAGTGCGTGTGTGGACACAGCCAGTTCCACACTGCGCCCTGCCTGACCGTATCCCATGGGTGTGTGGAAACAGCCAGATCCACTCAGCGCCCTGCCTGCCCATTTCCCGTGGGTGAGTAGACACTGCCATTTCCACACTGCGCCCTGCCTGCCCATCTTCCGTGGCTGAGTGAAGACAGGCACATCCACACAGAGTCCTGCCTGCCCATCTCTGGTGGTGGTTGTGGACACTGCCAGTTCCAAACTACGCCCTGCCTGCCCGTCACAAATGTGTGAATGGACACAGCCACATCCACACTGCGCCCTGCCTGCCAGTCTCCCGTGGGTGTGTGGATACGGCAAGATCCACACTGCGCCCTTCCTGCCCGTCTCCCGTGTGCGAGTGGGCACAGCCACATCTATACTGCGCCCTGCCTGCCCGTCTGCTGTGTGTGAGTGGACACAGCCAGATCCGCACTGCACCCTGCCTGACCGTCTGCCGTGGGTCAGTGGACATAGCCAGATCCACACAGCACCCTCTCTGCACGTCTCCCGTGGGTGAGTGGACACAGCCAGATCCACACTGCGACCTGCCTGCCTGTCTCCCGTGGGTGAGTGGAAACAGCCAGATCCGCACTGCGCCCTCACTGCCCGTCTCTTGTTGGTGAGTGGACACAGCCAGATCTGCACTGCGCCCTGCCTGACCGTCTGCCGTGGGTGATTGGACACAGCCAGATATGCACTGCGCCCTGCCTGCCCTTCTGCCGTGGGTCAGTGGACATACCCAGATCCACACAACACCCTCTCTGCCCGTCTCCCGTGGGTCAGTGGACACAGCCAGATCCGCACTGCGCCCTGCCTGCTCGTCTCCCGTGGGTAGTGGACAGAGCCAGATCCGCACAGGCCCTGCCTGCCCGTCTGCCGAGGGTGAGTGGACACAGCCAGATCCGCACTGCGCCCTGCCTGCCCGTCTGCCGTGGGTCAGTGGACATAGCCAGATCCACACAGCACCATCTCTGCCCGTCTCCCGTGGGTGAGTGGACACAGCCAGATCCGCACTGCGACATGCCTACCCGTCTACCGTGGGTCGGTGGACATAGCAAGATCCACACAGCACTCTCTCTGCCCGTCTCCCGTGGGTGAGTGGACACAGCCAGATCCACACTGCGCCTTGCCTACCCATCTCCATGGGTGAGTGGACACAGCCAGATCCGCACTGCGCCCAGCCTGCCCGTCTCCCGTGGGTGAGTGGACACAGCCAGATCCGCACTGAGCCCTGCCTGCCCGTCTCCCGTGGGTGAGTGGACACAGCCAGATCCGCACTGCGCCTTGCCTGCCCGTCTGACGTGGGTCAGTAACATAGCCAGATCCACACAGCACCCTCTCTGCCCGTCTCCCATGGGTGAGTGGACACAGCCAGATCCGCACTGCGCCCTGCCTGCCCGTCTCCCGTGGGTGAGTGGACACAGCCAGATCCGCACTGCGCCCTATCTGACCGTCTGCAGTGGGTGAGTGGATACAGACAGATCCGCAGTGCGCCCTGCGTGCCCCTCTGCCGTGGGTCAGTGGACATAGCCAGATCAACACAGCACCCTCTCCGCCCGTCTCCCATGGGTGAGTGGACACAGCCAGATCCACACTGTGCCTTGCCTGCCCGTCTCCCGTGGGTGAGTGGACACAGCCAGATCCGCACTGCGCCCTGCCTGCCCGTCTGCCGTGGGTCAGTTGACATAGCCAGGTCCACACAGCACCCTCTCTGCCCGTCTCCCGTGGGTGAGTGGACACAGCCAGATCCGCACTGCGCCTTGCCTGCTTGTCTCCCGTGGGTGAGTGGAGACAGCCAGATCCGCACTGCGCCCTGCCTACTCATCTACCGTGGGTGAGTGGACACAGCCAGATCCGCACTGCGCCCTGCCTGCCCGTCTCCCGTGGGTGAGTGGATACAGCCAGATCCGCAGTGCGCCCTGCCTGACCGTCTCCCGTAGGTGAGTGGACACAGCCAGAACCGCACTGCGTCCTGACTGACCGTCTGCCGTGGGTGAGTGGACACAGCCAGATTCGCACTGCGCCCTGCCTGCCGGTCTGCCGTGGGTGATTGGACACAGCCAGATCCGCACTGCGCCCTGCTTGCCGGTCTGCCGTGGGTCAGTGGACATAGCCAGATCCAAACAGCATCCTCTCTGCCCGTCTTCCGTGGGTGAGTGGACACAGCCAGATCCGCACTGCGCCCTGCCTGACCGTCTGCCATGGGTGAGTGGACACAGCCAGATCCGCACTGCGCCCTGCCTGCCCGTCTGCCGAGCGTGATTGGACACAGCCAGATCCGCACTGCGCCCTGCCTGCCCGTCTGCCGTGGGTCAGTGGGCATAGTCAGATCCACACAGCACCCTCTCTGCCCGTCTCCCGTGGGTGAATGAACACAGCCATATCCACACTGCGCCTTGCCTGCCAGTCTCCAGTGGGTGAGTGGACACAGCCAGATCCGAACTGCACCTGCCTGCCCGTCTCCCGTGGGTGAGTGGACACAGCCAAATCCGCACTGTGACCTGCCTGCCTGTCTCCCGTGGGTGAGTGGACACAGCCAGATCTGCACTGCACCTTGCCTGCCCATCTCCCGTGGGTGAGTGGACACACCCAGATCCGCACTGCGCCCTGCCTGACCGTCTGCCGTGAGTCAGTGGACATAGCCAGATCCACACAGCACCATCTCTGCCAGTCTCCTGTGGGTGAGTGGATACAGCAAGATCCACACGGCGCCTTGCCTACTAGTCTCCCGTGGGTGAGTGGACACAGCCAGATCCGTACTGCGTCCTGGCTGCCCATCTGCCGTGGGTCAGTGGACATAGCCAGATCCACACAGCACCCTCTCTGCCCGTCTCCCGTGGGTGAGTGGACACAGCCAGATCCGCACTGCGCCTTGCCTGCCTGTCTCCCGTGGGTGAATGGACAGAGCCAGAACCGCACTGCGCAGTGCCTGCCCGTGTCCCGTGGGTGAGTGGACACAGCCAGAACCGCACTGCGCCCTGCCTGCCCGACTGCCGTGGGTGAGTGGACACAGCCAGATCCGCACTGCGCCCTGCCTGCCCGTCTGCCGTGGGTGAGTGGACACAGCCAGATCCGCACTGCGCCCTGCCTGCCCATCTGCCGTTGGTCAGTGGACATAGCCAGATCCACACAGCATTCTCTCTGCCAGTCTCCCGTGGGTGAATGGATACAGCCAGATCCACACTGTGCGTTGCTTGCCCGTCTCCCGTGTTTGAGTGGACACAGCCAGATCCGCACTGTGCCCTACCTGCCCGTCTCCCGTGAGACCGTGGACACAGCAAGATCCACACTGCGCCCTGCCTGCCCGTCTCCCGTGGGTGAGTGGATACAGCCAGATCCGCACTGCACCCTGCATGACCGTCTGCCGTGTGTGAGTGGACACAGCGAGATCCGACTGCGCCCTGCCTGCACGACTGCCTGGGTCAGTGGACATAGCCAGAACCACACAGCACCCTCTCTGCCCGTCTGCCGTGGGTGAGTGGACACAGCCAGATCCACACTACGCCTTGAATGCCCGTCACCCGTGGATAAGTGGACACAGCCAGATCCGCACTGCGCCCTGCTTTGCCATCTGCCGTGGGTGAGTGGACACACCCAGATCCGCACTGCGCCCTGCCTGCCCGTCTGCCGTGGGTCAGTGGACATAGCCAGATCCACACAGCACCCTCTCTGCTGGTCTCCGGTGGGTGAGTGGACACAGCCAGATCCACACTGCGCCTTGTCTGCCCGTCTCCCGTGTGTGAGTGGACACAGCTAGATCCGCACTGTACCCTGCCTGCCCGTCTCCCGTGGGTGAGTGGACACAGCCAGATCCGCACTGCGCCTGCCTGACCGTCTCCCCTGGGTGAGTGGACACAGCCAGATCCGCACTGCGCCCTGGCTGACCGTCATCTGTGGGTGAGTGGACACAACCAGATCCGCACTGCGCCCTGCCTGCCCGTCTGCTGTGGGTGAGTGGAGACAGCCAGATCCGCACTGCGCCCTGCCTACCCGTCTGCCGTGGGTCAGTGCACATAGCCTGATACATACAGCACCCTCTCTGCCCTTCTCCCGTGGGTGAGTGGACACAGCCAGATCCGCACTGCACCCTGCCTGCCCATCCGCCGTGGGTGAGTGGACACAGCCAGATCCGCACTGCGCCCTGCCTGCCCTTCTGCCGTGGGTGAGTGGCCACAGCCAGATCCGCACTGCGCCCTGCCGGCCCGTCTTCCGTGGGTGAGTGGACACAGCCAGATCCACACTGCGCCCTGCCTGCCCGTCTGCCGTGGGTCAGTGGACATAGCCAGATCCACACAGCACCCTCTCTGCCCATCTGCCGTGGGTGAGTGGACACAGCCAGATCCACACTGCGCCTTGCCTGCCCATCTCCCGTGGGTGAGTGGACACAGCCAGATCCGCACTGCGCACTGCCTGCACGTCTGCCGTGGGAGAGTGGACACAGCCAGATCCACACTGTGCCTTGCCTACCCGTCTCCCGAGGGTGAGTGGATACAGCAAGATCCGCACTGTGCCCTGCCTGACCGTCTGCCGTGTGTGAGTATACACAGCCAGATCCACACTGCGCCTTGCCTGCCCGTCTCCCGTGCGTGAGTGGAGACAGCCAGATCCGCACTACGCCCTGCCTGCTTGTCTGCCGTGGGTGATTGGACACAGCCAGATCCGCACTGCGCAGTGCCTGCCCGTCTGCTGTGGGTCAGCGGACATAGCCAGATCCACACAGCACCCTCTCTTCCCGTCTCCCGTGGGTGAGAGGACACAGCCAGATCCACAATGCGCCTTGCCTGCCCGTCTCCCGTGGGTGAGTGGACACAGCCAGATTCGCCCTGCGCCTTGACTACCCGTCTCCCGTGGGTGAGAGGACACAGCCAGATCCGCACTGCACCCTGCCTGCCCGTCTCCCGTGGGTGAGTGGACACAGCCAGATCCGGACTGCACCCTGCCTGACCGTCTGCCGTGGGTGAGTGGACACAGTCCGATCCGCACCTTGCCCTGCCTGCTCGTCTGCCGTGGGTCAGTGGACATAGCCATATCCACACAGCACCCTCTCTGCCCGTCTCCCTTGGGTGAGTGGACAAGCCAGATTGACACTGCGCCTTGCCTACCAGTCTCCCGTGTGTGAGTGGACACAGCCAGATCCGCACTGCGCCCTGCCTGCCCGTTTGCCGTGGGTCAGTGGACATAGCCAGATCCACACAGCACCCTATCTGCCCGTCTCCCGTGGGTGAGTGGACACAGCCAAATCCACACTGCGCCTTGCCTGACCGCCTCCCGTGGGTGAGTGGACACAGCCAGATCCGCACTGCGCCCTGCCTGCCCGTCTGCCGTGGGTGACTGGACACAGCCAGATCCACACTGCGCCTTGCCTGCCCGCCTCCCGTGGGTGAGTGGACACAGCCAGATCCGCACTGCGCCCTGCCTGCCCGTCTCCCATGGGTGAGTGGACACATCCAGATCCGCACTGCGCCCTGCCTGACCGTCTGCCGTGGGTGAGTGTACACAGCCATATCCGCACTGCGCCCTGCCTGCCCGTCTGCCGTGGGTCAGTGGACATAGCCAGATAAAAACAGCACCCTCTCTGCTCGTCTCCCGTGGGTGAGTGGACACAGCCAGATCCACACTGCGCCTTGCCTGCATGCCTCCCGTGGGTGAGTGGACACAGCCAAATCCACACTGCACCCTGCCTGCCGTCTTCCGTGGGTGATTGGACACAGCCAGATCCAAACTGCGCCCTGCCTGCCCGTCTGCCGTGTGTCAGTGGACATAGCCAAATCCACACAGCACCCTCTCTGCCCGTCTCCCGTGGGTAAGTGGACACAGCCAGATCCACACTGCGCCTTGCCTGCCCGTCTCCCGTGGGTGAGTGGACACAGCCAGATCCGCACTGCGCCCTGCCTGCCCGTCTCATGTGGATGAGTGGACACAGCCAGATCCGCACTGCGCCCTGCCTGCCCATCTCCCGTGGGTGAGTGGACACAGCCAGATCTGCACTGCGCCCTGCCTGACCGTCTGCCGTGGGTGAGTGGACTCAGCCAGATCCGCAGTGCGCCCTGCCTGCCCGTCTGTTGTGGGTCAGTTGACATAGCCAGATCCACACAGGATCCTCTCTGCCCGTCTCCCGTGGGTGAGTGGACACAGCCAGATCCACACAGCACCTTACTGACCGCCTCCCGTGGGTGAGTGGACACAGCCAGATCCGCACTGCGCCCTGCCTTCCCGTCTGCCGTGGGTGAGTGGACACAGCCAGATCCGCACTGCGCCCTGCCTGCCCGTCTCCCGTGGGTGAGTGGACACAGCCAGATCCGCACTGCGCCCTGCCTGCCCGTCTCCCATGGGTGAGTGGACACAGCCAGATCCGCACTGCGCCCTGCCTGACCGTCTGCCGTGGGTGAGGGGACACAGCCAGGTCCGCACTGCGCCTTGGATGACCGCCTCCCGTGGGTGAGTGGACACAGCCAGATCCGCACTGCGCCCTGCCGGCCTGTCTGCCGTGGGTGAGTGGAAACAGCCAGATCCACACTGCGCCGTGCATGCCCGCCTGCCGTGGGTCAGTGGACATAGCCAAATCCAAACAGCACCCTCTCTGCCAGTCTCCCGTGGGTCAGTGGACACAGCCAGATCCACACTGCGCCTTGCCTGCCCGTCTCCCGTGGGTGAGTGGACACAGCCAGTTCCGCTCTGCGCCCTGCCTGCCCGTCTACCGTGGGTGATTGGACACAGCCAGATCCGCACTGCGCACTGTCTGCCCATCTGCCGTGTGTCAGTGGACATAGGCAGATCCACACAGCACTCTCTCTGCCCGTCTCCCGTGGGTGAGTGGACACAGCCAGATCCACCCTGCACCCTGCCTGACTGTCTGCCGTGGGAGAGTGGACACAGCCAGATCCGCACTGCGCCCTGCCTGCCCGTCTGCCTTGGGTGAGTGGACACAGCCAGATCCGCACTGCGCCTTGCCTGCCCGTCTCCCGTGGGTGAGTGGACACAGCCAGATCCGCAATGCGCCCTGCCTGACCGGCTGCCATAGGTGAGTGGACACAGCCAGATCCGCACTGCGCCCTGCCTGCCCGTCTGCCGTGTGTCAGTGGACACAGCCAGATCCGCACTGCGCCCTGCCTGACCGTCTGCCGTGGGTGAGTGTACACAGCCAGATCCGCACTGCGCCCTGCCTGCCCATCTGCTGTGGGTCAGTGGACATAGCCAGATCCTCTCAGCATGCTCTCTGCCCGTCTCCCGTGGGTGAGTGGACACAGCCAGGTCCACACTGCGCCTTGTCTGCCCGTCTCCTGTGGGTGAGTGGACACAGAAATATCCGCACTGCGCCCTGCCTGCCCATCTCCCGTGGGTGAGTGGACACAGCCAGATCCGCACAAGCCCTGCCTGCCCGTCTCCCGTGGGTGAGTGGACACAGCCAGATCCGCACTGCGCCTTGCCTGGCCGTCTACCGTGGGTGAGTGTACACAGCCAGATCCGCACTGCGCACTGCCTGCCCGTCTGCCGTGGGTCAGTGAACATAGCCAGATCCCCACAGCAACCTCTCTGCCCGTCTCCCGTGGGTGAGTGGACACAGCCAGGTCCACACTGCGCCTTGCCTGTCCGTCCTCCGTGGGTGAGTGGACACAGCCAGATCCGCACTGCGCCCTGACTGCCCGTGTGCCGTGGGTCAGTGGACATAGCCAGATCCACACAGCACCCTCTCTGCCCGTCTCCCGTGGGTGAGTGGACACAGCCAGATCCACACTGCGCCTTGCCTGCCCGTCTCCCGTGGGTGAGTGGACACAGCCAGTTCAGCACTGCGCCCTGCCTGCCCGTCTCCCGTGGGTGAGTGGACACAGCCAGATCCGCACTGCGCCGTGCCTGCCCGTCTCCCGTGGGTGAGTGTACACATCCATATCCGCACTTCGCCCTGCCTGAACGTCTGCCGTGGGTGAGTGGACACAGCGAGATCCGCACTGCACACTGCCAGCCCGTCTGCCGTGGGGCAGTGGACATAGGAAGATCAACACAGCACCCTCTCTGCCCGTCTCCCATTGGTGAGTGGACACAGCCAAATCCACACTGCGCCTTGCCAGCCCGTCTCCCATGGGTGAGTGGACATATCCAGATTAGCACTGCGCCCAGCCTGCCCGTCTCCCATGGGTGAGTGGACACAGCCAGATCTGCACTGCGCCCTGCCTGCCCGTCTCCAGTGTTGAGTGGACACAGCCAGATCCACACTGCGCCTTGCCTGCCCGTCTCCCGTGGGTGAGTGGACACAGCCAGATCCGCACTTCGCCCTGCCTGCCCGTTGCCGTGGTTGAGTGGACACAGCCAGTTCCGCACTGCGCCCTGCCTGTCCGTCTGCCGTGGGTCAGTGGACACAGCCAGATCCACACTGCGCCCCACTGCCCGCCTCCCGTGGGTGAGTGGACACAGCCAGATCCGCACTGCGCCCTGCCTGCCCATCTACCGTGGGTCAGTTGACAAAGCCAGATCCATACAGCACCCTTTCTGCCCGTCGCTCGTGGGTGAGTGGACACAGCCAGATCCGAACTGCGCCCTGCCTGGCCGTCTGCAGTGGGTCAGTGGACATAGACAGATGCACACAGCACCCTCTCTACCCGTCTCCCGTGGGTGAGTGGACACAGCGAGATCCGCACTGCGCCCTGCCTGCCCGTCTCCCGTGGGTGTGTGGACACAGCCAGATCCACACTGCGCCTTGCCTGCCCGTCTCCCGTGGGTGACTGGACACAGCCAGATTCGCACAGCACCCTGCCTGACCGTCTGCCGTCGGTGAGTGGACATAGCCAGATCCGCACTGCGCCCTGCCTGCCCGTCTGCCGTTGGTCAGTGGACATAGCCAGATCCACACAGCATTCTCTCTGCCAGTCTCCCGTGGGTGAATGGATACAGCCAGATCCACACTGTGCGTTGCTTGCCCGTCTCCGGTGTTCGAGTGGACACAGCCAGATCCGCACTGCGCCCTACCTACCCGTCTCCCGTGGGTGAGTGGACACAGTAAGATCCACACTGCGCCCTGCCTGCCTGTCTCCCGTGGGTGATTGGACACAGCCAGATCCGCACTGCACCCTGCATGACCGACTGCCGTGTGTGAGTGGACACAGCCAGATCCGACTGCGCCCTGCCTGCACGAATGCCGTGGGTCAGTGGACATAGCCAGAACCACACAGCACCCTCTCTGCCCGTCTGCCATGGGTGAGTGGACACAGCCAGATCCACACTGCGCTTTGCTTGCCCGTCTCCCGTGGGTCAGTGGACACAGCCAGATCCGCACTGCGCCCTGCCTGACCGTCTGCCATGGGTGAGTGGACACAGCCAGATCCGCACTGCGCCCTGCCTGCCCGACTCCCGTGGGTCAGTGGACATAGCCAGATCCACACAGCACCCTCTCTGCCCATCTGCCGTGGGTGAGTGGACACAGCCAGATCCACACTGCGCCTTGCCTGCCCATCTCCCGTGGGTGAGTGGACACAGCAAGATCCGCACTGTGCCCTGCCTGACCGTCTGCCGTGTGTGAGTGGACACAGCCAGATCCACACTGCGCCTTGCCTGCCCGTCTCCCGTGCGTGAGTGAAGACAGCCAGATCCGCACTGTGCCCTGCCTGCTTGTCTGCCGTGGGTGATTGGACACAGCCAGATCCGCACTTCGCAGTGCCTGCCCGTCTGCCGTGGGTCAGTGGACATAGCCAGATCCACACAGCACCCTCTCTGCCCGTCTCCCATGGGTGAGTGGACACAGCCAGATCCGCACTGCGCCCTGCCTGACCGTCTCCCGTGGGTGAGGGTACACAGCCAGATCCGCACTGAGCCCTGCCTGCCCGTCTGCCGTGGGTCAGTGGACATAGCCAGATCCACACAGCACCCTCTCTGCCCGTCTCCCGTGGGTGAGTGGACACAGCCAGATCCACACTGCGCCTTGGCTGACCGCCTCCCGTGGGTGAGTGGACACAGCCAGATCCGCACTGCGCCCTGCCTGCCTGTCTGCCGTGGGTGAGTGGAAACAGCCAGATCCACACTTCGCCGTGCATGCCCGCCTGCCGTGGGTCAGTGGACATAGCCAGATCCAAACAGCACCCTCTCTTACAGTCTCCCGTGGGTCAGTGGACACAGCCAGATCCACACTGCGCCTTGCCTGCCCGTCTCCCGTGGGTGAGTGGACACAGCCAGTTCCGCTCTGCGCCCTGCCTGCCCGTCTACCGTGGGTGATTGGACACAGCCAGATCCGCACTGCGCACTGTCTGCCCATCTGCCGTGTGTCAGTGGACATAGGCAGATCCACATAGCACTCTCTCTGCCCGTCTCCCGTGGGTGAGTGGACACAGCCAGATCCACCCTGCACCCTGCCTGACTGTCTGCCGTGGGAGAGGGGACACAGCCAGATCCGCACTGCGCCCTGCCTGCCCATCTGCCTTGGGTGAGTGGACACAGCCAGATCCGCACTGCGCCTTGCCTGCCCGTCTCCCGTAGGTGAGTGGACACAGCCAGATCCGCAATGCGCCCTGCCTGACCGGCTGCCATAGGTGAGTGGACACAGCCAGATCCGCACTGCGCCCTGCCTGACCGTCTGCCGTGTGTCAGTGGACACAGCCAGATCCGCACTGCGCCCTGCCTGACCGTCTGCCATGGGTGAGTGTACACAGCCAGATCCGCACTGCGCCCTGCCTGCCCATCTGCTGTGGGTCAGTGGACATAGCCAGATCCTCACAGCACGCTCTCTGCCCGTCTCCCGTGGGTGAGTGGACACAGCCAGGTCCACACTGCGCCTTGCCTGGCCGTCTCCCGTGGGTGAGTGGACACAGCCAGATCCGCACTGCGCCCTGGCTGCCCGTGTGCCGTGGGTCAGTGGACATAGCCAGATCCACACAGCACCCTCTCTGCCCGTCTCCCGTGGGTGAGTGGACACAGCCAGATCCACACTGCGCCTTGCCTGCCCGTCTCCCGTGGGTGAGTGGACACAGCCAGATCCGCACTGCGCCGTGCCTGCCCGTCTCCCGTGGGTGAGTGTACACATCCATATCCGCACTGCACCCTGCCTGAACGTCTGCCGTGGGTGAGTGGACACAGCGAGACCCGCACTGCGCCCTGCCAGCCCGTCTGCCGTGGGGCAGTGGACATAGCCAGATCAACACAGCACCCTCTCTGCCCGTCTCCCATTGGTGAGTGGACACAACCAAATCCACACTGCGCCTTTCCAGCCCGTCTCCCGTGGGTGAGTGGACATACCCAGATTAGCACTGCGCCCAGCGTGCCCGTCTCCCATGGGTGAGTGGACACAGCCAGATCTGCACTGCGCCCTGCCTGCCCGTCTCCCGTGTTGAGTGGACACAGCCAGATCCACACTGCGCCTTGCCTGCCCGTCTCCCGTGGGTGAGTGGACACAGCCAGATCCGCACTTCGCCCTGCCTGCTCGTTGCCGTGGTTGAGTGGACACAGCCAGTTCCGCACTACGCCCTGCCTTCCCGTCTGCCGTGGGTCAGTGGACATAGCCAGATCCACACAGGACACTCTCTGCCCGTCTCCCGTGGGTGAGTGGACACAGCCAGATCCGCACTGCGCCCTGCATGACCATCTGCCGTGGGTGAGTGGAAACAGCCAGATCCGCACTGCGCCCTGCCTGCCCATCTGCCGTGGTTCAGTGCACATAGCCAGATCCACACAGCACCCTCTCTGCCAGTCACCCGTGGGTCAGTGGACACAGCCAGATCCCCACTGCGCACTGCCTGCCCGTCTCCCGTTGGTGAGTGGACACAGCCAGATCCGCACTGCGCCCTGCCTGCCCGTCTGACTTCGGTTAGTGGACAGAGCCAGGTCCACACAGCACCCTCTCTGCCGGTCTCCCGTGGGTGAGTGGACACAGCGAGATCCACACTGCGCCTTGCCTACCCGTCTCCCGTGGGGGAGTAGACACAGCCAGATCCGCACTGCGCCCTTCCTGCCCGTCTCCCGTGGGCGAGTGGACACAGCCAGATCTGCACTGCACCCTGCCTGCCCGTCTCCCGTGGTGAATGGACACAGCCAGATCCGCACAGCGCCCTGCCTGACCGTCTGCCGTGGGTGAGTGGACACAGCCAGATCCGCACTGCGCACTGCCTGCCCGTCTACCATGGGTTAGCGGACATAGCCAGATCCACACAGCACCCTCTCTGCCTGTCTCCCGTGGGTGAGTGAACACAGCCAGATCCACATGCGCCTTTACTGCCTGCCTCCCGTTGGTGAGTGGACACAGCCAGATCCACACTGCGCCCTGCCTGCCCGTCTGCCGTGTGTGAGTGGACACAGCCAAATCCGCACTGCGCCCTGCCTGCCCATCTGCCGTGGGTCAGTGGACATAGCCAGATCCACACAGCACCCTCTCTGCCCGTCTCCCGTGGGTGAGTGTACACAGCCAGATCCACACTGCGCCTGGCCTACCCGTCTCCCGTGGGTGAGTGGACACAGCCAGATCCTGACTGCGCCTGGCCTACCCGTCTCCCGTGGGTTAGTGGACACAGCCAGATCCGCACTGCGCCCTGCCTGCCCGTCTGCCGTGGGTGAGTGGACACAGCCAGATCCGCACTGCGCCCTGCATGCCCGTCTGCCGTGGGTCAGGGGACATAGCCAGATCCACACAGTACCTTCTCTGCCCGTCTCCCGTGGGTGAGTGGACATTGCCAGATCCACACTGCGCCTTGCCTGCCCGTCTCCCGTGGGTGAGTGGACACAGCCAGATCCGCACTGCGCCCTGCCTGCCCGTCTGCCGTGGGTGAGTGCACACAGCCAGATCCACACTGAGCCCTGCCTGCCGGTCTGCCGTGGGTCAGTGGACATAGCCAGATCCACACAGCACCCTTTCTGCCCGTCGCTCGTGGGTGAGTGGACACAGCCAGATCCGAACTGCGCCCTGCCTGGCCGTCTGCAGTGGGTCAGTGGACATAGACAGATGCACACAGCACCCTCTCTACCCGTCTCCCGTGGGTGAGTGGACACAGCGAGATCCGCACTGCGCCCTGCCTGCCCGTCTCCCGTGGGTGTGTGGACACAGCCAGATCCACACTGCGCCTTGCCTGCCCGTCTCCCGTGGGTGACTGGACACAGCCAGATTCGCACAGCACCCTGCCTGACCGTCTGCCGTCGGTGAGTGGACATAGCCAGATCCGCACTGCGCCCTGCCTGCCCGTCTGCCGTTGGTCAGTGGACATAGCCAGATCCACACAGCATTCTCTCTGCCAGTCTCCCGTGGGTGAATGGATACAGCCAGATCCACACTGTGCGTTGCTTGCCCGTCTCCGGTGTTCGAGTGGACACAGCCAGATCCGCACTGCGCCCTACCTACCCGTCTCCCATGGGTGAGTGGACACAGTAAGATCCACACTGCGCCCTGCCTGCCCGTCTCCCGTGGGTGATTGGACACAGCCAGATCCGCACTGCACCCTGCATGACCGACTGCCGTGTGTGAGTGGACACAGCCAGATCCGACTGCGCCCTGCCTGCACGAATGCCGTGGGTCAGTGGACATAGCCAGAACCACACAGCACCCTCTCTGCCCGTCTGCCATGGGTGAGTGGACACAGCCAGATCCACACTGCGCTTTGCTTGCCCGTCTCCCGTGGGTCAGTGGACACAGCCAGATCCGCACTGCGCCCTGCCTGACCGTCTGCCATGGGTGAGTGGACACAGCCAGATCCGCACTGCGCCCTGCCTGCCCGACTCCCGTGGGTCAGTGGACATAGCCAGATCCACACAGCACCCTCTCTGCCCATCTGCCGTGGGTGAGTGGACACAGCCAGATCCACACTGCGCCTTGCCTGCCCATCTCCCGTGGGTGAGTGGACACAGCCAGATCCGCACTGCGCACTGCCTGCAAGTCTGCCGTGGGTGAGTGGACACAGCCAGATCCACACTGTGCCTTGCCTACCCGTCTCCCGAGGGTGAGTGGATACAGCAAGATCCGCACTGTGCCCTGCCTGACCGTCTGCCGTGTGTGAGTGGACACAGCCAGATCCACACTGCGCCTTGCCTGCCCGTCTCCCGTGCGTGAGTGAAGACAGCCAGATCCGCACTGTGCCCTGCCTGCTTGTCTGCCGTGGGTGATTGGACACAGCCAGATCCGCACTTCGCAGTGCCTGCCCGTCTGCCGTGGGTCAGTGGACATAGCCAGATCCACACAGCACCCTCTCTGCCCGTCTCCCATGGGTGAGTGGACACAGCCAGATCCGCACTGCGCCCTGCCTGACCGTCTCCCGTGGGTGAGGGTACACAGCCAGATCCGCACTGAGCCCTGCCTGCCCGTCTGCCGTGGGTCAGTGGACATAGCCAGATCCACACAGCACCCTCTCTGCCCGTCTCCCGTGGGTGAGTGGACACAGCCAGATCCACACTGCGCCTTGGCTGACCGCCTCCCGTGGGTGAGTGGACACAGCCAGATCCGCACTGCGCCCTGCCTGCCTGTCTGCCGTGGGTGAGTGGAAACAGCCAGATCCACACTTCGCCGTGCATGCCCGCCTGCCGTGGGTCAGTGGACATAGCCAGATCCAAACAGCACCCTCTCTTACAGTCTCCCGTGGGTCAGTGGACACAGCCAGATCCACACTGCGCCTTGCCTGCCCGTCTCCCGTGGGTGAGTGGACACAGCCAGTTCCGCTCTGCGCCCTGCCTGCCCGTCTACCGTGGGTGATTGGACACAGCCAGATCCGCACTGCGCACTGTCTGCCCATCTGCCGTGTGTCAGTGGACATAGGCAGATCCACATAGCACTCTCTCTGCCCGTCTCCCGTGGGTGAGTGGACACAGCCAGATCCACCCTGCACCCTGCCTGACTGTCTGCCGTGGGAGAGGGGACACAGCCAGATCCGCACTGCGCCCTGCCTGCCCATCTGCCTTGGGTGAGTGGACACAGCCAGATCCGCACTGCGCCTTGCCTGCCCGTCTCCCGTAGGTGAGTGGACACAGCCAGATCCGCAATGCGCCCTGCCTGACCGGCTGCCATAGGTGAGTGGACACAGCCAGATCCGCACTGCGCCCTGCCTGACCGTCTGCCGTGTGTCAGTGGACACAGCCAGATCCGCACTGCGCCCTGCCTGACCGTCTGCCATGGGTGAGTGTACACAGCCAGATCCGCACTGCGCCCTGCCTGCCCATCTGCTGTGGGTCAGTGGACATAGCCAGATCCTCACAGCACGCTCTCTGCCCGTCTCCCGTGGGTGAGTGGACACAGCCAGGTCCACACTGCGCCTTGCCTGGCCGTCTCCCGTGGGTGAGTGGACACAGCCAGATCCGCACTGCGCCCTGGCTGCCCGTGTGCCGTGGGTCAGTGGACATAGCCAGATCCACACAGCACCCTCTCTGCCCGTCTCCCGTGGGTGAGTGGACACAGCCAGATCCACACTGCGCCTTGCCTGCCCGTCTCCCGTGGGTGAGTGGACACAGCCAGATCCGCACTGCGCCGTGCCTGCCCGTCTCCCGTGGGTGAGTGTACACATCCATATCCGCACTGCGCCCTGCCTGAACGTCTGCCGTGGGTGAGTGGACACAGCGAGACCCGCACTGCGCCCTGCCAGCCCGTCTGCCGTGGGGCAGTGGACATAGCCAGATCAACACAGCACCCTCTCTGCCCGTCTCCCATTGGTGAGTGGACACAACCAAATCCACACTGCGCCTTTCCAGCCCGTCTCCCGTGGGTGAGTGGACATACCCAGATTAGCACTGCGCCCAGCGTGCCCGTCTCCCATGGGTGAGTGGACACAGCCAGATCTGCACTGCGCCCTGCCTGCCCGTCTCCCGTGTTGAGTGGACACAGCCAGATCCACACTGCGCCTTGCCTGCCCGTCTCCCGTGGGTGAGTGGACACAGCCAGATCCGCACTTCGCCCTGCCTGCTCGTTGCCGTGGTTGAGTGGACACAGCCAGTTCCGCACTGCGCCCTGCCTTCCCGTCTGCCGTGGGTCAGTGGACATAGCCAGATCCACACAGGACACTCTCTGCCCGTCTCCCGTGGGTGAGTGGACACAGCCAGATCCGCACTGCGCCCTGCATGACCATCTGCCGTGGGTGAGTGGAAACAGCCAGATCCGCACTGCGCCCTGCCTGCCCATCTGCCGTGGTTCAGTGCACATAGCCAGATCCACACAGCACCCTCTCTGCCAGTCACCCGTGGGTCAGTGGACACAGCCAGATCCCCACTGCGCACTGCCTGCCCGTCTCCCGTTGGTGAGTGGACACAGCCAGATCCGCACTGCGCCCTGCCTGCCCGTCTGACTTCGGTTAGTGGACAGAGCCAGGTCCACACAGCACCCTCTCTGCCGGTCTCCCGTGGGTGAGTGGACACAGCGAGATCCACACTGCGCCTTGCCTACCCGTCTCCCGTGGGGGAGTAGACACAGCCAGATCCGCACTGCGCCCTTCCTGCCCGTCTCCCGTGGGCGAGTGGACACAGCCAGATCTGCACTGCACCCTGCCTGCCCGTCTCCCGTGGTGAATGGACACAGCCAGATCCGAACAGCGCCCTGCCTGACCGTCTGCCGTGGGTGAGTGGACACAGCCAGATCCGCACTGCGCACTGCCTGCCCGTCTACCATGGGTTAGCGGACATAGCCAGATCCACACAGCACCCTCTCTGCCTGTCTCCCGTGGGTGAGTGAACACAGCCAGATCCACATGCGCCTTTACTGCCTGCCTCCCGTTGGTGAGTGGACACAGCCAGATCCACACTGCGCCCTGCCTGCCCGTCTGCCGTGTGTGAGTGGACACAGCCAAATCCGCACTGCGCCCTGCCTGCCCATCTGCCGTGGGTCAGTGGACATAGCCAGATCCACACAGCACCCTCTCTGCCCGTCTCCCGTGGGTGAGTGTACACAGCCAGATCCACACTGCGCCTGGCCTACCCGTCTCCCGTGGGTGAGTGGACACAGCCAGATCCTGACTGCGCCTGGCCTACCCGTCTCCCGTGGGTTAGTGGACACAGCCAGATCCGCACTGCGCCCTGCCTGCCCGTCTGCCGTGGGTGAGTGGACACAGCCAGATCCGCACTGCGCCCTGCATGCCCGTCTGCCGTGGGTCAGGGGACATAGCCAGATCCACACAGTACCTTCTCTGCCCGTCTCCCGTGGGTGAGTGGACATTGCCAGATCCACACTGCGCCTTGCCTGCCCGTCTCCCGTGGGTGAGTGGACACAGCCAGATCCGCACTGCGCCCTGCCTGCCCGTCTGCCGTGGGTGAGTGCACACAGCCAGATCCACACTGAGCCCTGCCTGCCGGTCTGCCGTGGGTCAGTGGACATAGCCAGATCCACACAGCACCCTCTCTGCCCGTCTCCCGTGGGTGAGTGGACACAGCCAGATCCGCACTGCGCCCTTCCTGACCGTCTGCAGTGGGTGAGTGGACACAGCCATATACGCACTGCGCCCTGCCTGACCGTCTGCCGTGGGTCAGTGGACATAGCGAGATCCACACAGCACCCTCTCTGCCCGTCTCCCGAGGGTGAGTGGACACAGCCAGATCCACACTGAGCCATGCCTGCCCGTCTACCGTGGGTAAGTGGACACAGCCTGATCCGCATTGCGCCCTGCCTGCCCGTCTGCCGTGGGTGAGTGGACACAGCCAGATCCGCACTGCGCCCTGCCTGCCTGTCTGCCGTGGGTTAGTGGACATAGCCAGATCCAGACAGCACACTCTCTGCCCGTCTCCCGTGGGTGAGAGAACACAGCCAGATCCGCACTGTGCCCTGCCTGACCGCCTGCCGTGGGTGAGTGGACACAGCCAGATCTGCACTGCGCCATGCCTGCCCGTCTGCTGTGGGTCAGTGGACATAGCCAGATCCACACAGCACCCTCTCTGCGCGTCTCCAGTGGGTGATTGGCACAGCCAGATCCGCACTGCACCCTTCCTGACCGTCTGCCGTGGGTGAGTGAACACAGCCATATACGCACTGCACACTGCCTGCCCGTCTGCCGTGGGTCAGTGGACATAGCCAGATCCACACAGCACCCTCTCTGCCCGTCTCCCGTGGGTGAGTGGACACAGCCAGATCCGCACTGCGCCTTGCCGGCCCGTCTCCCGTGGGTGAGTGGACACAGCCAGATCCGCACTGCGCCCTGCCTGCCCGTCTGCCGTGGGTGAGTGGACACAGCCAGATCCGCACTGCGCCCTGCCTGCCCGTCTCCCGATGGTGAGTGGACACAGCCAGATCCGCACTGCGCCCTGCCTGCCCGTCTCCTGTGGGTGAGTGGACACAGCCAGATCCACATGCGCCTTTCCTGCCTGCCTCTCGTTGGTGAGTGGACACAGCCAGATCCACACTGCGCCCTGCCTGCCCGTCTGCCATGTGTGAGTGGACACAGCCAGATCCACACTGCGACCTGCCTGCCCGTCTCCCGTGGGTGAGTGGACATAGGCAGATCCGCACTACGCCCTGCATGACCGTCTGCGGTGGGTGATTGGACACAGCCAGATCCGCACTGCGCCCTGCCTGACCATCAGCCGTGGGTGAGTGGACACAGCCAGATCCGCACTGCGCCCTGCCTGCCCGTCTGCCGTGGGTGAGTGGACACAGCCAGATCCACACTGCGCCTTGCCTGCCCGCCTCCCGTGGGTGAGTGGACACAGCCAGATCCGCACTGCGCCCTTCGTGCCCATCTACCGTGGGTGAGTGGACACAGCAAGATCCGCACTGCGCCCTGCCTGCTAGTCTTCCGTGGGTGAGTGGACACAGCCAGATCCGCACTGCGCCCTGCCTGCCCGTCTGCCGTGGGTCGGTGGACATAGCCAGATCCACACAGCACTCTCTCTGACCGTCTCCCGTGTGTGAGTGGACACAGGCAGATCCACACTGCTCCTTGCCTACCCGTCTCCCGTGGGTAGTGGACACAGCCAGATCCGCACTGCACCCTGCCTGACCGTCTGCTGTGGGTGAGTGGACACAGCCAGATCCGCACTGCCCCCTGCCTGCCCGTCTGCCGTGGGTCAGTGGACATAGCCAGATCCACACAGCCCCCTCTCTGCCCGTTTCCCGTTGATGAATGGACACAGCCAGATCCTCACTGCGTCTTGCCTGCCCATCTCCCGTGGGTGAGTGGACACAGCCAGATCCGCACTGCGCCCTGCCTGCCCGTCTCCCGTGGGTGAGAGGACACAGCCAGATCCGCACTGCGCCCTGCCTGCCCGTCTCCCGTGGGTGAGTGGACACAGCCAGATCCGCACAGCGCCTTGCCTGCCCGTCTGCCGTGGGTCAGTGGACATAGCCAGATACACACAACACCCTCTCTGTCCGTCTCCCCTGGGTGAGGGAACACAGCCAGATCCATACTGTGCCTTGCCTGCCCGTCTCCCGTAGGTGAGTGGACACAGCCAGATCCGCACTGCGCCCTGTCTGCCCGTCTGCCGTGGGTGATTGGACACAGCCAGATCCGCACAGCGCCTTGCCTGCCCGTCGGATATGGGTCGGTGGACATAGCCAGATCCACACAGCACCCTCTCTTCCCGTCTCCGGTGGGTGATTGGACACAGCCAGATCCACACTGCGCCCTGCCTGCCTGTCTGCCGTGGGTGAGTGGACACAGCCAGATCCGCACTGCGCCCTACCTGCCCGTCTGCTGCGGGTCAATGGACATAGCCAGATCCACACAGCACCCTCTCTGCCTGTCTCCCGTGGGTGAGTGGACACAGCCAGATCCACACTGCGCCTTGCCTACCCGTCTTCCGTGGGTGAGTGGACAAAGCCAAAACCGCACTGCGCCCTGCCTGCCCATCTATCGTCGGTGAGTGGACACAGCCAGATCCGCACTGCGCCCTGCCTGCCCGTCTGCCGTGGGTGAGTGGACACAGCCAGATCCGCACTGCGCCCTGCCTGCCCGTCTGCCGTGGGACAGTGGACATAGCCAGATCCACACAGCACCCTCTCTGCCATCTCCCGTGGGTGAGTGTACACAGCCAGATCCACACTGCGCGTTTTCTACCAGTCTCACGTGGGTGAGTGGACACAGCCAGATCCGCACTGCGCCCTGCCTGACCCTCAGCCATGGGTGAGTGGACACAGCCAGATATGCACTGCGTTCTGCCTGCCCGTCTGCCGTGTGTCAGTGGACGTAGCCAGATCCACACAGCACCCTCTCTTCCCGTCTCCCGTGGGTTAGTGGACACAGCCAGATGCACACTGCGCGTTTTCTACCCATCTCACGTGGGTGAGTGGACACAACCAGATCCACAGTGCGCCGTGCCTGCCCGTATGCCGTGGGTCAGTGGACATAGCCAGATCCAGACAGCACCCTCTCTGTCCGTCTCCCGTGGGTGAGTGGACACAGCCAGATCCACACTGCGCCTTGCCTGCCCGTCTCCCGTGCGTGAGTGTACACAGCCAGTTCCGCACTGCACCCTGCCTGCCCGTCTGCCGTGGGTGATTGGACACAGCCAGATCCGCACTGCGCCCTGCCTGCCCGTCTGCCGTGGGTCAGTGGACATAGCCAGATCCACACAGCACACTCTATGCCCGTCTCCCATGGGTGAGTGGACACAGCCAGATCCACACTGCGCCTTGCCTGCCCATCTACCGTGGGTGAGTGGACACAGCCAGATCCGCACTGCGCCCTGCATGCCCGTCTCCCGTGGGTGAGTGGACACAGCCAGATACACACTGCGCCTTGCCTGCCCGTCTCCCGTGGGTGGGTGGACACAGCCAGATCCGCACTGCGCCCTGCCTGCCCGTCTCCCGTGGGTGAGTGGACACAGCAAGATCCGCACTGCGCCCTGCCTGCCCATCTCCCGTGTGTGAGTGGACACAGGCAGATCCGCACTGCGCCCTGCCTGACCGTCTGCCGTGGGTGAGTGGACACAGCCAGAACCGCACTGCGCCCTGCCTGCCCGTCTGCCGTGGGTCAGTGGACATGGCCAGATCCATACAGCACCCTCTCTGCCCGTCTCCCGTGGGTGAGTGGACACAGCCAGATCCGAACTGCGCCCTGCCTGGCCGTCTGCAGTTGGTCAGTGGACATAGCCAGATGCACACAGCACCTTCTCTACCCGTCTCCCTTGGATGAGTGGACACAGCCAGATCCGCACTGCGCCCTGCCTGCCCGTCTCCCGTGGGTGAGTGGACACAGCCATATCCGCACTGCGCCCTGCCTGCCCGTCTCCCGTGGGTGAGTGGACACAGCCAGATCCGCACTGCGACCTGCCTGCTCGTCTCCCGTGGGTGAGTGGACACAGCAAGATCCGCACTGCGCCCTGCCTTCCCATCTGCTGTGGGTCAGTGGATATTGCCAGATCCACACAGCACCCTCTCTGCCCGTATCCCGTGGGTCAGTGGTCATAGACAGATCCACACAGCACCCTCTCTGCCCGTCTCCCGTGGGTGAGTGGACACAGCCAGATCCACAATGCGCCTTGCTTGCCCGTCTCCCGTGGGTGAGTGGACACAGCCAGATCCGCACTGCGCCCTGCCTGCCCGTCTCCCGTGGGTGAGGGGACACAGCCAGATCCACACTGTGCCTTGACTACCCGTCTTCCGAGGGTGAGTGGACACAGCCAGATCCGCACTGCGCCCTGCCTGACCGTCTGCCGTGGGTGAGTGGACACAGCCAGATCCGCACTGCGCCCTGCCTGCCCGTCTGCCGTGGGTCAGTGGACATAGCCAGATCCACACAGCACCCACTCTTCCGGTCTCCCGTGGGTGAGTGGACACAGCCAGATCCACACTGCGCCTTGCCTACCCGTCTCCCGTCGGTGAGTGGACACAGCCAGATCCACACTTCGCCCTGCCTGACCGTCTGCCGTGGGTGAGTGGACACAGCCAGATCCGCACTGCGCCCTGCCTGCCCGTCTGCCGTGGGTCAGTGGACATTGCCAGATCCACACATCACCCTCTCTGCCCGTCTCACGTGGGTGAGTGGACACAGTCAGATCCACACTGCGCCTTGCCTGCTCGGCTCCCGTGAGTGAGTGGAGACAGCCACATCCGCACTGCGCCCTGCCTGCTTGTCTGCCGTGGGTGATTGGACACAGCCAGATCCGCACTGCGCAGTGCCTGCCCGTCTGCCGTGGGTCAGTGGACATAGCCAGATCCACACAGCACCCTCTCTGCCCGTCTCCCGTGGGTGAGTGGACACAGTCAGATCCACACTGCGCCTTGCCTGCCCGTCTCCCGTGGGTGAGTGGACACAGCCAGATCAGCACTGTGCCCTGCCTGCCCGTCTCCCGTGGATGAGTGGACACAGCCATATCCGCACTGCGCCCTGCCTGCCCATCTCCCGTGGGTCAGTGGACACAGCCAGTTCCGCACCGCGCCCTGCCTGACTGTCTGCCGTGGGTTAGTGGACACAGCCAGATCCGCACTGCGCCCTGCCTGCCCGTCTCCCGTGGGTGAGTGGACACAGCCAGATCCGCACTGCGCCCTGCCTGACTGTCTGCCGTGGGTTAGTGGACACAGCCAGATCCATTCTGCGCCCGGGCTGCCCGTCTGCCGTGGGTGAGTGGACATAGCCAGATCCACACAGCACCCTCTCTGCCCGTCTCCCATGGGTGAGTGGACACAGCCAGTTCCACACTGCGCCTTGCCTGCCCGTCTCCCGTGGGTGAGTGGACACAGTCAGATCCGAACTGCGCCCTGCCTGACCGTCTGCCGTGGGTGAGTGGACACAGCCAGATGCGCACTGCGCCCTGCCTGCACGTCTGCCGTGGGTCAGTGGACATAGCCAGATCCACACAGCACCCTCTCTGCCCGTCTCCCGTGGGTGAGTGGACACAGCCAGATCAGCACTGCGCCCTGCCTGCCCGTCTGCCGTGGGTGATTGGACACAGCCAGATCCGCACTGCGCTTTGCCTGCCCGTCTGCCATGGGTCAGTGGACATAGCCAGATCCACACAGCACCCTCTCTGCCCTTCTCCCATGGGTGAGTGGACACAGCCTGATCCACACTGCGCCTTGCCTACCCGTCTCCCGTGGGTGAGTGGACAAGCCTAGATCCGCACTGCGCCCTGCCTGACCATCTGCCGTGGGTGAGTGGACACAGCCAGATCCGCACTGCGCCCTGCCTGCCCATCTGCCGTAGGTGATTGGACACAGCCAGATCCGCACTGCTCCCTGCCTTCCCGTCTGCCGTGGGTCAGTGGACATAGCCAGATCCAAACAGCATCCTCTCTGCCCGTCTCCCATGGGTGAGTGGACACAGCCAGATCCGCTTGCGCCCTGCCTGCCCGTATCCCATGGGTGAGTGGACACAGCCAGATCCGCAGTGGGCCCTGCCTGCCCATATCCCATGGGTGACTGGCCACAGCCAAATCCGCACTGCGCCCTGCCTGCCCGTCTGCCGTGGGTCAGTGGACATAGCCAGATCCACACAGAACCCTCTCTGCCCGTCACCCGTGGGTGAGTGGACACATCCAGATCCGCACTGGGCCCTGCCTGCCCTTATCCCGTGGGTGAGTGGACACAGCCAGATCCGCACTGCGCCCTGCCTGCCCGTCTCCCGCGAGTGAGTGGACACAGCCAGATCCGCACTGCGCCCTGCCTGCCCGTCTCCCGTGGGAGAGTAGACAAAGCCAGATCCGCACTGCGCCTTCCTGCCCATCTCCCGTGCGTGAGTGGACACAGTCAGATCTGCACTGCGTCCTGCCTGCCCGTATCCCGTGGGTGAGTGGACACAGCCAGATCCGCACAGCGCCTTCCTGCCCATCTCCCGTGCGTGAGTGGACACAGCCAGATCCGCACTGTGCCCTGCCTGCCCTTCTCCCGTGGGTGAGTGGACACAGCCAGATCCGCACTGCGCCCTGCCTGCCCGTATCCCGTGGGTGAGTGGACACAGCCAGATCCGCACTGGGCCATGCCTGCCCGTATCCCGTGGGTGAGTGGACACAGCCAGATCCGCACTGCGCCCTGCCTGCCCTTCTGCCGTTGGTGATTGGACACAGCCAAATCCACGCTGCGCCCTGCCTGCCCGTCTGCCGTGGGTCTGTGGACTTAGCCAGATCCAAACAGCACCCTCTCTGCCCGTCTCCCGTGGGTGAGTCGACACAGCCAGATCCACACTGCGCCTTGCCTGCCCGTCTCCCGTGGGTGAGTGGACACAGCCAGATCCACCCTGCGCCTTGACTGCCCGTCTCCCGTGGGTGAGAGGACACAGCCAGATCCACACTGTGCCCTGCCTGCCTGTCTCCCGTGGGGGAGTGGACATAGCCAGATCCACACAGCACCCTCTCTGCCCGTCTCCCGTGCGTGGGTGGACACAGCCAGATCCGCACTGCGCCCTGCCTGCCCGTCTGCCGTGGGTCAGTGGACATAGCCACATCCACAGAGCACCTTCTCTGCCCGTCTCCGGTGGGTGAGTGGACACAGCCAGATCCACACTGCGCCCTGCCTGCCCGTCTGCCGTGGATCAGTGGACACAGCCAGATCCACACTGCGCCTTGTCTGCCCCTCTCCTGTGGATGCGTGGACACAGCCAGATCCGCACTGCGCGCTGCCTGTCCGTCTGCCATGGGTGAGTAGACACAGCCAGATCCGCACTGCGCCCTGCCTGCCCGTCTGCTGTGGGTCAGTGGACATAGCCAGATCCACACAGCACCCTCTCTGCCCGTCTGTCATGGGTGAGTGGACATAGCCACATCCACACTACGCCTTGCCTCCCGTCTCCCGTGGGTGAGTGGACACAGCCAGATCCGCACTGCGCCCTGCCTGCCCGTCTGCCGTGGGTGAGTGAACACAGCCAGATCCGCACTGCGCCCTGCCTGCCCGTCTCCCGTCGGTGAGTGGACACAGACAGATCTGCACTGCGCCCTACCTGCCCGTCTCCCGTGGGTGAGTGAACACAGCCAGATCCGCACTACGCCCTGCCTGACCGTCTGCCTTGGGTGAGTCGACACAGCCAGATGCGAACTGCACCCTGTCTGCCTGTCTGCCGTGCGTCAGTGGACACAGCCAGATCCACACTGCGCCTTGCCTGCCCATCTCCCGTGGGTGAGTGGAAAAGCCAGATCCACACTGCGACTTGCCTGGCCATCTCCCGTGGTGAGTGGACACAGACAGATCCGCACTTCGCCCTGCCTGCCTGTCTGCCGTGGGTGAGTGGACACAGCCAGATCCGCACTGCGCCCTGCCTGGCCTTCTGCCGTGGGTCAGTGGACATAGCCAGATCCACACAGCACCCTCTATGCCCGTCTCCCGTGGGTGAGTGGACACAGCCTGATCCACACTGCACCTTGCCTGCCCGCCTCCCGTTGGTGTTGGACACAGCCAGATCCGCACTGCGCCCTGCCTGCCCGTCTCCCGTGAGTGAGTGGACACAGCCAGATCCGCACTGCGCCCTGCCTGCACTTCTCCCATTGGTGAGGGGACACAGCCAGATCCGCACTGCGCCCTGCCTGACCGTCTGCCTTGGGTCAGTGGACACAGCCAGATCCGCACTGCGCCCTGCCTGCACGTCTCCCGTGGGTGAGTGGACACAGCCAGATCCGCACTGCGCCCTGCCTGCCCTTCTCCTGTTGGTGAGTGGACACAGCCAGATCCGCACTGCGCCCTGCCTGCCCTTCTCCCGTTGGTGAATGGACACAGCCAGATCCGCACTGCGCCCTGCCTGACGGTCTGCCGTGGGTGAGTGGACACAGCCAGATCCGCACTGCGCCCTGCCTGCCCGTCTGCCGTGGGTGAGTGGACACAGCCAGATCCGCACTGCACCCTGCCTGCCCGTTTGCCGTGGGTCCGTGAACACAGCTATATTCACACAGCACCCTCTCTGCCCGTCTCTCATGGGTGAGTGGACATAGCCAGATCCACACTGCGCACTCACTGCCCGTCTCCCTTGGGAGTGTGAACACAGCCAATTCCACACTGTGCCCTGCCTGCTTGTCACCCGTGGATGAGTGGACACAGCCAGATCCACACTGTGCACTCACTGTCCGTCTCCCGTGAGTGAGTAGACACAGCCAGATCCACACTGAGCCCTCACTGCCCGTCTCCCGTGAGTGAGTGGACACAGTCAGATCCAAACTGAGCTCTCACTGCTCGTCTCCCGTGAGTGAGTTGACACAGCCAGCTCCACACTGAGCCCTCACTGCCCGTCACCCGTGGGTAGTGGACACAGCCAGATCCGCACTGCGCCTTGCCTGCCCGTATGCCGTGGGTGAGTGGACACAGCCAGATCCGCACTGCGCCCTGCCTGACCGTCTGCCGTGGGTGAGTGGACACAGCCAGATCCGCACTGCGCCCTGCCTGCCCGTCTGCCGTGGGTCAGTGGACATAGCCAGATCCACACAGCACCCTCTCTGCCCGTCTCCCGTGGGTGAGTGGACACAGCCAGATCCACACTGCGCCTTGCCTGCCCGCCTCCCGTGGGTGAGTGGACACAGCCAGATCCTCACTGCGCCCTACCTGCCCGTCTGCCGTTTGTGAGTGGACACAGCCAGATCCGCACTGCGTCCTGCCTGCCCGTCTGCCGTGGGTCAGTGGACATAGCCAGATCCACACAGCACCCTCTCTGCCCGTCTCCCGTGGGTGAGTGGACACAGTCAGATCCACACTGCGCCTTGCCTACCCATCTCCGTGGGTGAGTGGACACAGCCAGATCCGCACTGCGCCCTGCCTGCCCGTATGCCGTGGGTGAGTGGACACAGCCAGATCCGCACTGCACCCTGCCTGCCCGTCTGCCGTGGGTGAGTGGACATAGCCAGATCCGCACTGCGCCCCGCCTGCCCGTCTCCCGTTGGTGAGTGTACACAGCCAGATCCACACTGCGCCTTGCCTGCCCGTCTACTAGTGGGTGAGTGGACACAGTCAGATCCGCACTGTGCCCTGCCTGACCGTCACCCGTGGGTTAGTGGACACAGCCAGATATGCACTGCGCCCTGCCGGCCCGTCTGCCGTGGGTCAGTGGACATAGCCAGATCCAAACAGCACCCTCTCTGCCCGTCTCCCGTGGGTGAGTCGACACAGCGAGATCCAAACTGCGCCTTGCCTGCCTATCTCCCGTGGGTGAGTGGATACAGCCAGATCCGCACTGCGCCCTGCCTGCCCGTATCCCGTGGGTGAGTGTACACAGCCAGATCCGCACTGCACCCTGCCTGCCCGTACCCCGTGGGTGAGTGGACACAGCCAGATCCGCACTGTGCCCTGCCTGTCCGTCTGCCGTGGGTGAGTGGACACAGCCAGATCCGCACTGCGCCCTGCCTGCCCGTCTGCCGTGGGTGATTGGACACAGCCACATCCGCACTGCGTGCTGCCTGGCTGTCTGCAGTGGGTCAGTGGACATAGCCAGATCCAAACAGCACCCTCCATGCCCGTCTCCCGTGGGTGAGTGGACACAGCCAGATCCACACTGCGCCTAGTCTGCCTATCTCCCGTGGGTGAGTGGATACAGCCAGATCCGCACTGTGCCCTACCTGCCCGTCTGCCGTGGGTCAGTGGACATAGCCAGATCCACACATCACCCTCTCTGCCCGTACTCCCGTGGGTTAGTGGACACAGCCAGATCCACACTGCGCATTGCCTGTCCTTCTCCCGTGGGTGAGTGGACACAGCCAGATCCGCACTGCGCCCTGCCTGCCCGTCTCCCGTGGGTGAGTGGACACAGCCAGATCCACACTGCGACCTGCCTGCCCGTCTCCCGTGGGTGAGTGGACATAGGCAGATCCGCACTACGCCCTGCATGACCGTCTGCGGTGGGTGATTGGACACAGCCAGATCCGCACTGCGCCCTGCCTGACCATCAGCCGTGGGTGAGTGGACACAGCCAGATCCGCACTGCGCCCTGCCTGCCCGTCTGCCGTGGGTGAGTGGACACAGCCAGATCCACACTGCGCCTTGCCTGCCCGCCTCCCGTGGGTGAGTGGACACAGCCAGATCCGCACTGCGCCCTTCGTGCCCATCTACCGTGGGTGAGTGGACACAGCAAGATCCGCACTGCGCCCTGCCTGCTAGTCTTCCGTGGGTGAGTGGACACAGCCAGATCCGCACTGCGCCCTGCCTGCCCGTCTGCCGTGGGTCGGTGGACATAGCCAGATCCACACAGCACTCTCTCTGACCGTCTCCCGTGTGTGAGTGGACACAGGCAGATCCACACTGCTCCTTGCCTACCCGTCTCCCGTGGGTAGTGGACACAGCCAGATCCGCACTGCACCCTGCCTGACCGTCTGCCGTGGGTGAGTGGACACAGCCAGATCCGCACTGCCCCCTGCCTGCCCGTCTGCCGTGGGTCAGTGGACATAGCCAGATCCACACAGCCCCCTCTCTGCCCGTTTCCCGTTGATGAATGGACACAGCCAGATCCTCACTGCGTCTTGCCTGCCCATCTCCCGTGGGTGAGTGGACACAGCCAGATCCGCACTGCGCCCTGCCTGCCCGTCTCCCGTGGGTGAGAGGACACAGCCAGATCCGCACTGCGCCCTGCCTGCCCGTCTCCCGTGGGTGAGTGGACACAGCCAGATCCGCACAGCGCCTTGCCTGCCCGTCTGCCGTGGGTCAGTGGACATAGCCAGATACACACAACACCCTCTCTGTCCGTCTCCCCTGGGTGAGGGAACACAGCCAGATCCATACTGTGCCTTGCCTGCCCGTCTCCCGTAGGTGAGTGGACACAGCCAGATCCGCACTGCGCCCTGTCTGCCCGTCTGCCGTGGGTGATTGGACACAGCCAGATCCGCACAGCGCCTTGCCTGCCCGTCGGATATGGGTCGGTGGACATAGCCAGATCCACACAGCACCCTCTCTTCCCGTCTCCGGTGGGTGATTGGACACAGCCAGATCCACACTGCGCCCTGCCTGCCTGTCTGCCGTGGGTGAGTGGACACAGCCAGATCCGCACTGCGCCCTACCTGCCCGTCTGCTGCGGGTCAATGGACATAGCCAGATCCACACAGCACCCTCTCTGCCTGTCTCCCGTGGGTGAGTGGACACAGCCAGATCCACACTGCGCCTTGCCTACCCGTCTTCCGTGGGTGAGTGGACAAAGCCAAAACCGCACTGCGCCCTGCCTGCCCATCTATCGTCGGTGAGTGGACACAGCCAGATCCGCACTGCGCCCTGCCTGCCCGTCTGCCGTGGGTGAGTGGACACAGCCAGATCCGCACTGCGCCCTGCCTGCCCGTCTGCCGTGGGACAGTGGACATAGCCAGATCCACACAGCACCCTCTCTGCCATCTCCCGTGGGTGAGTGTACACAGCCAGATCCACACTGCGCGTTTTCTACCAGTCTCACGTGGGTGAGTGGACACAGCCAGATCCGCACTGCGCCCTGCCTGACCCTCAGCCATGGGTGAGTGGACACAGCCAGATATGCACTGCGTTCTGCCTGCCCGTCTGCCGTGTGTCAGTGGACGTAGCCAGATCCACACAGCACCCTCTCTTCCCGTCTCCCGTGGGTTAGTGGACACAGCCAGATGCACACTGCGCGTTTTCTACCCATCTCACGTGGGTGAGTGGACACAACCAGATCCACAGTGCGCCGTGCCTGCCCGTCTGCCGTGGGTCAGTGGACATAGCCAGATCCAGACAGCACCCTCTCTGTCCGTCTCCCGTGGGTGAGTGGACACAGCCAGATCCACACTGCGCCTTGCCTGCCCGTCTCCCGTGCGTGAGTGTACACAGCCAGTTCCGCACTGCACCCTGCCTGCCCGTCTGCCGTGGGTGATTGGACACAGCCAGATCCGCACTGCGCCCTGCCTGCCCGTCTGCCGTGGGTCAGTGGACATAGCCAGATCCACACAGCACACTCTATGCCCGTCTCCCATGGGTGAGTGGACACAGCCAGATCCACACTGCGCCTTGCCTGCCCATCTCCCGTGGGTGAGTGGACACAGCCAGATCCGCACTGCGCCCTGCATGCCCGTCTCCCGTGGGTGAGTGGACACAGCCAGATACACACTGCGCCTTGCCTGCCCGTCTCCCGTGGGTGGGTGGACACAGCCAGATCCGCACTGCGCCCTGCCTGCCCGTCTGCCGTGGGTCAGTGGACATAGCCAGATCCACACAGCACCCTCTCTGCCCGTCTCCCGTGGGTGAGTGGACACAGTCAGATCCACACTGCGCCTTGCCTGCCCGTCTCCCGTGGGTGAGTGGACACAGCCATATCCGCACTGCGCCCTGCCTGCCCATCTCCCGTGGGTCAGTGGACACAGCCAGTTCCGCACCGCGCCCTGCCTGACTGTCTGCCGTGGGTTAGTGGACACAGCCAGATCCGCACTGCGCCCTGCCTGCCCGTCTCCCGTGGGTGAGTGGACACAGCCAGATCCGCACTGCGCCCTGCCTGACTGTCTGCCGTGGGTTAGTGGACACAGCCAGATCCATTCTGCGCCCGGGCTGCCCGTCTGCCGTGGGTGAGTGGACATAGCCAGATCCACACAGCACCCTCTCTGCCCATCTCCCATGGGTGAGTGGACACAGCCAGTTCCACACTGCGCCTTGCCTGCCCGTCTCCCGTGGGTGAGTGGACACAGCCAGATCCGAACTGCGCCCTGCCTGACCGTCTGCCGTGGGTGAGTGGACACAGCCAGATGCGCACTGCGCCCTGCCTGCACGTCTGCCGTGGGTCAGTGGACATAGCCAGATCCACACAGCACCCTCTCTGCCCGTCTCCCGTGGGTGAGTGGACACAGCCAGATCAGCACTGCGCCCTGCCTGCCCGTCTGCCGTGGGTGATTGGACACAGCCAGATCCGCACTGCGCTTTGCCTGCCCGTCTGCCATGGGTCAGTGGACATAGCCAGATCCACACAGCACCCTCTCTGCCCTTCTCCCATGGGTGAGTGGACACAGCCTGATCCACACTGCGCCTTGCCTACCCTTCTCCCGTGGGTGAGTGGACAAGCCTAGATCCGCACTGTGCCCTGCCTGACCATCTGCCGTGGGTGAGTGGACACAGCCAGATCCGCACTGCGCCCTGCCTGCCCATCTGCCGTAGGTGATTGGACACAGCCAGATCCGCACTGCTCCCTGCCTTCCCGTCTGCCGTGGGTCAGTGGACATAGCCAGATCCAAACAGCATCCTCTCTGCCCGTCTCCCATGGGTGAGTGGACACAGCCAGATCCGCTTGCGCCCTGCCTGCCCGTATCCCATGGGTGAGTGGACACAGCCAGATCCGCAGTGGGCCCTGCCTGCCCGTATCCCATGGGTGAGTGGCCACAGCCAAATCCGCACTGCGCCCTGCCTGCCCGTCTGCCGTGGGTCAGTGGACATAGCCAGATCCACACAGAACCCTCTCTGCCCGTCACCCGTGGGTGAGTGGACACATCCAGATCCGCACTGGGCCCTGCCTGCCCTTATCCCGTGGGTGAGTGGACACAGCCAGATCCGCACTGCGCCCTGCCTGCCCGTCTCCCGCGAGTGAGTGGACACAGCCAGATCCGCACTGCGCCCTGCCTGCCCGTCTCCCGTGGGAGAGTAGATAAAGCCAGATCCGCACTGCGCCTTCCTGCCCATCTCCCGTGCGTGAGTGGACACAGTCAGATCTGCACTGCGTCCTGCCTGCCCGTATCCCGTGGGTGAGTGGACACAGCCAGATCCGCACAGCGCCTTCCTGCCCATCTCCCGTGCGTGAGTGGACACAGCCAGATCCGCACTGTGCCCTGCCTGCCCTTCTCCCGTGGGTGAGTGGACACAGCCAGATCCGCACTGCGCCCTGCCTGCCCGTATCCCGTGGGTGAGTGGACACAGCCAGATCCGCACTGGGCCATGCCTGCCCGTATCCCGTGGGTGAGTGGACACAGCCAGATCCGCACTGCGCCCTGCCTGCCCTTCTGCCGTTGGTGATTGGACACAGCCAAATCCACGCTGCGCCCTGCCTGCCCGTCTGCCGTGGGTCTGTGGACTTAGCCAGATCCAAACAGCACCCTCTCTGCCCGTCTCCCGTGGGTGAGTCGACACAGCCAGATCCACACTGCGCCTTGCCTGCCCGTCTCCCGTGGGTGAGTGGACACAGCCAGATCCACCCTGCGCCTTGACTGCCCGTCTCCCGTGGGTGAGAGGACACAGCCAGATCCACACTGTGCCCTGCCTGCCTGTCTCCCGTGGGGGAGTGGACATAGCCAGATCCACACAGCACCCTCTCTGCCCGTCTCCCGTGCGTGGGTGGACACAGCCAGATCCGCACTGCGCCCTGCCTGCCCGTCTGCCGTGGGTCAGTGGACATAGCCACATCCACAGAGCACCTTCTCTGCCCGTCTCCGGTGGGTGAGTGGACACAGCCAGATCCACACTGCGCCCTGCCTGCCCGTCTGCCGTGGATCAGTGGACACAGCCAGATCCACACTGCGCCTTGTCTGCCCCTCTCCTGTGGATGCGTGGACACAGCCAGATCCGCACTGCGCGCTGCCTGTCCGTCTGCCATGGGTGAGTAGACACAGCCAGATCCGCACTGCGCCCTGCCTGCCCGTCTGCTGTGGGTCAGTGGACATAGCCAGATCCACACAGCACCCTCTCTGCCCGTCTGTCATGGGTGAGTGGACATAGCCACATCCACACTACGCCTTGCCTCCCGTCTCCCGTGGGTGAGTGGACACAGCCAGATCCGCACTGCGCCCTGCCTGCCCGTCTGCCGTGGGTGAGTGAACACAGCCAGATCCGCACTGCGCCCTGCCTGCCCGTCTCCCGTCGGTGAGTGGACACAGACAGATCTGCACTGCGCCCTACCTGCCCGTCTCCCGTGGGTGAGTGAACACAGCCAGATCCGCACTACGCCCTGCCTGACCGTCTGCCTTGGGTGAGTCGACACAGCCAGATGCGAACTGCACCCTGTCTGCCTGTCTGCCGTGCGTCAGTGGACACAGCCAGATCCACACTGCGCCTTGCCTGCCCATCTCCCGTGGGTGAGTGGAAAAGCCAGATCCACACTGCGACTTGCCTGGCCATCTCCCGTGGTGAGTGGACACAGACAGATCCGCACTTCGCCCTGCCTGCCTGTCTGCCGTGGGTGAGTGGACACAGCCAGATCCGCACTGCGCCCTGCCTGGCCTTCTGCCGTGGGTCAGTGGACATAGCCAGATCCACACAGCACCCTCTATGCCCGTCTCCCGTGGGTGAGTGGACACAGCCTGATCCACACTGCACCTTGCCTGCCCGCCTCCCGTTGGTGTTGGACACAGCCAGATCCGCACTGCGCCCTGCCTGCCCGTCTCCCGTGAGTGAGTGGACACAGCCAGATCCGCACTGCGCCCTGCCTGCACTTCTCCCATTGGTGAGGGGACACAGCCAGATCCGCACTGCGCCCTGCCTGACCGTCTGCCTTGGGTCAGTGGACACAGCCAGATCCGCACTGCGCCCTGCCTGCACGTCTCCCGTGGGTGAGTGGACACAGCCAGATCCGCACTGCGCCCTGCCTGCCCTTCTCCTGTTGGTGAGTGGACACAGCCAGATCCGCACTGCGCCCTGCCTGCCCTTCTCCCGTTGGTGAATGGACACAGCCAGATCCGCACTGCGCCCTGCCTGACGGTCTGCCGTGGGTGAGTGGACACAGCCAGATCCGCACTGCGCCCTGCCTGCCCGTCTGCCGTGGGTGAGTGGACACAGCCAGATCCGCACTGCACCCTGCCTGCCCGTTTGCCGTGGGTCCGTGAACACAGCTATATTCACACAGCACCCTCTCTGCCCGTCTCTCATGGGTGAGTGGACATAGCCAGATCCACACTGCGCACTCACTGCCCGTCTCCCTTGGGAGTGTGAACACAGCCAATTCCACACTGTGCCCTGCCTGCTTGTCACCCGTGGATGAGTGGACACAGCCAGATCCACACTGTGCACTCACTGTCCGTCTCCCGTGAGTGAGTAGACACAGCCAGATCCACACTGAGCCCTCACTGCCCGTCTCCCGTGAGTGAGTGGACACAGTCAGATCCAAACTGAGCTCTCACTGCTCGTCTCCCGTGAGTGAGTTGACACAGCCAGCTCCACACTGAGCCCTCACTGCCCGTCACCCGTGGGTAGTGGACACAGCCAGATCCGCACTGCGCCTTGCCTGCCCGTATGCCGTGGGTGAGTGGACACAGCCAGATCCGCACTGCGCCCTGCCTGACCGTCTGCCGTGGGTGAGTGGACACAGCCAGATCCGCACTGCGCCCTGCCTGCCCGTCTGCCGTGGGTCAGTGGACATAGCCAGATCCACACAGCACCCTCTCTGCCCGTCTCCCGTGGGTGAGTGGACACAGCCAGATCCACACTGCGCCTTGCCTGCCCGCCTCCCGTGGGTGAGTGGACACAGCCAGATCCTCACTGCGCCCTACCTGCCCGTCTGCCGTTTGTGAGTGGACACAGCCAGATCCGCACTGCGTCCTGCCTGCCCGTCTGCCGTGGGTCAGTGGACATAGCCAGATCCACACAGCACCCTCTCTGCCCGTCTCCCGTGGGTGAGTGGACACAGTCAGATCCACACTGCGCCTTGCCTACCCGTCTCCGTGGGTGAGTGGACACAGCCAGATCCGCACTGCGCCCTGCCTGCCCGTATGCCGTGGGTGAGTGGACACAGCCAGATCCGCACTGCACCCTGCCTGCCCGTCTGCCGTGGGTGAGTGGACATAGCCAGATCCGCACTGCGCCCTGCCTGCCCGTCTCCCGTTGGTGAGTGTACACAGCCAGATCCACACTGCGCCTTGCCTGCCCGTCTACTAGTGGGTGAGTGGACACAGTCAGATCCGCACTGTGCCCTGCCTGACCGTCACCCGTGGGTTAGTGGACACAGCCAGATATGCACTGCGCCCTGCCGGCCCGTCTGCCGTGGGTCAGTGGACATAGCCAGATCCAAACAGCACCCTCTCTGCCCGTCTCCCGTGGGTGAGTCGACACAGCGAGATCCACACTGCGCCTTGCCTGCCTATCTCCCGTGGGTGAGTGGATACAGCCAGATCCGCACTGCGCCCTGCCTGCCCGTATCCCGTGGGTGAGTGTACACAGCCAGATCCGCACTGCACCCTGCCTGCCCGTACCCCGTGGGTGAGTGGACACAGCCAGATCCGCACTGCGCCCTGCCTGTCCGTCTGCCGTGGGTGAGTGGACACAGCCAGATCCGCACTGCGCCCTGCCTGCCCGTCTGCCGTGGGTGATTGGACACAGCCACATCCGCACTGCGTGCTGCCTGGCTGTCTGCAGTGGGTCAGTGGACATAGCCAGATCCAACCAGCACCCTCCATGCCCGTCTCCCGTGGGTGAGTGGACACAGCCAGATCCACACTGCGCCTTGTCTGCCTATCTCCCGTGGGTGAGTGGATACAGCCAGATCCGCACTGTGCCCTGCCTGCCCGTCTGCCGTGGGTCAGTGGACATAGCCAGATCCACACATCACCCTCTCTGCCCGTACTCCCGTGGGTTAGTGGACACAGCCAGATCCACACTGCGCCTTGCCTGTCCTTCTCCCGTGGGTGAGTGGACACAGGCAGATCCGCACTGCGCCCTGCCTGCCCGTCTCCCGTGGGTGAGTGGACACAGCCAGATCCACACTGCGACCTGCCTGCCCGTCTCCCGTGGGTGAGTGGACATAGGCAGATCCGCACTACGCCCTGCCTGACCGTCTGCGGTGGGTGATTGGACACAGCCAGATCCGCACTGCGCCCTGCCTGACCATCAGCCGTGGGTGAGTGGACACAGCCAGATCCGCACTGCGCCCTGCCTGCCCGTCTGCCGTGGGTGAGTGGACACAGCCAGATCCACACTGCGCCTTGCCTGCCCGCCTCCCGTGGGTGAGTGGACACAGCCAGATCCGCACTGCGCCCTTCGTGCCCATCTACCGTGGGTGAGTGGACACAGCAAGATCCGCACTGCACCCTGCCTGCTAGTCTTCCGTGGGTGAGTGGACACAGCCAGATCCGCACTGCGCCCTGCCTGCCCGTCTGCCGTGGGTCGGTGGACATAGCCAGATCCACACAGCACTCTCTCTGACCGTCTCCCGTGTGTGAGTGGACACAGGCAGATCCACACTGCTCCTTGCCTACCCGTCTCCCGTGGGTAGTGGACACAGCCAGATCCGCACTGCACCCTGCCTGACCGTCTGCCGTGGGTGAGTGGACACAGCCAGATCCGCACTGCCCCCTGCCTGCCCGTCTGCCGTGGGTCAGTGGACATAGCCAGATCCACACAGCCCCCTCTCTGCCCGTTTCCCGTTGATGAATGGACACAGCCAGATCCTCACTGCGTCTTGCCTGCCCATCTCCCGTGGGTGAGTGGACACAGCCAGATCCACACTGCGCCCTGCCTGCCCGTCTCCCGTGGGTGAGAGGACACAGCCAGATCCGCACTGCGCCCTGCCTGCCCGTCTCCCGTGGGTGAGTGGACACAGCCAGATCCGCACAGCGCCTTGCCTGCCCGTCTGCCGTGGGTCAGTGGACATAGCCAGATACACACAACACCCTCTCTGTCCGTCTCCCCTGGGTGAGGGAACACAGCCAGATCCATACTGTGCCTTGCCTGCCCGTCTCCCGTAGGTGAGTGGACACAGCCAGATCCGCACTGCGCCCTGTCTGCCCGTCTGCCGTGGGTGATTGGACACAGCCAGATCCGCACAGCGCCTTGCCTGCCCGTCGGATATGGGTCGGTGGACATAGCCAGATCCACACAGCACCCTCTCTTCCCGTCTCCGGTGGGTGATTGGACACAGCCAGATCCACACTGCGCCCTGCCTGCCTGTCTGCCGTGGGTGAGTGGACACAGCCAGATCCGCACTGCGCCCTACCTGCCCGTCTGCTGCGGGTCAATGGACATAGCCAGATCCACACAGCACCCTCTCTGCCTGTCTCCCGTGGGTGAGTGGACACAGCCAGATCCACACTGCGCCTTGCCTACCCGTCTTCCGTGGGTGAGTGGACAAAGCCAAAACCGCACTGCGCCCTGCCTGCCCATCTATCGTCGGTGAGTGGACACAGCCAGATCCGCACTGCGCCCTGCCTGCCCGTCTGCCGTGGGTGAGTGGACACAGCCAGATCCGCACTGCGCCCTGCCTGCCCGTCTGCCGTGGGACAGTGGACATAGCCAGATCCACACAGCACCCTCTCTGCCATCTCCCGTGGGTGAGTGTACACAGCCAGATCCACACTGCGCGTTTTCTACCAGTCTCACGTGGGTGAGTGGACACAGCCAGATCCGCACTGCGCCCTGCCTGACCCTCAGCCATGGGTGAGTGGACACAGCCAGATATGCACTGCGTTCTGCCTGCCCGTCTGCCGTGTGTCAGTGGACGTAGCCAGATCCACACAGCACCCTCTCTTCCCGTCTCCCGTGGGTTAGTGGACACAGCCAGATGCACACTGCGCGTTTTCTACCCGTCTCACGTGGGTGAGTGGACACAACCAGATCCACAGTGCGCCGTGCCTGCCCGTCTGCCGTGGGTCAGTGGACATAGCCAGATCCAGACAGCACCCTCTCTGTCCGTCTCCCGTGGGTGAGTGGACACAGCCAGATCCACACTGCGCCTTGCCTGCCCGTCTCCCGTGCGTGAGTGTACACAGCCAGTTCCGCACTGCACCCTGCCTGCCCGTCTGCCGTGGGTGATTGGACACAGCCAGATCCGCACTGCGCCCTGCCTGCCCGTCTGCCGTGGGTCAGTGGACATAGCCAGATCCACACAGCACACTCTATGCCCGTCTCCCATGGGTGAGTGGACACAGCCAGATCCACACTGCGCCTTGCCTGCCCATCTCCCGTGGGTGAGTGGACACAGCCAGATCCGCACTGCGCCCTGCATGCCCGTCTCCCGTGGGTGAGTGGACACAGCCAGATACACACTGCGCCTTGCCTGCCCATCTCCCGTGTGTGAGTGGACACAGGCAGATCCGCACTGCGCCCTGCCTGACCGTCTGCCGTGGGTGAGTGGTCACAGCCAGAACCGCACTGCGCCATGCCTGCCCGTCTGCCGTGGGTCAGTGGACATGGCCAGATCCATACAGCACCCTCTCTGCCCGTCTCCCGTGGGTTTGTGGACACAGCCAGATCCGAACTGCGCCCTGCCTGGCCGTCTGCAGTTGGTCAGTGGACATAGCCAGATGCACACAGCACCTTCTCTACCCGTCTCCCTTGGATGAGTGGACACAGCCAGATCCGCACTGCGCCCTGCCTGCCCGTCTCCCGTGGGTGAGTGGACACAGCCGTATCCGCACTGCGCCAAGCCTGCCCGTCTCCCGTGGGTGAGTGGACACAGCCAGATCCGCACTGCGACCTGCCTGCTCGTCTCCCGTGGGTGAGTGGACACAGCAAGATCCGCACTGCGCCCTGCCTTCCCATCTGCTGTGGGTCAGTGGATATTGCCAGATCCACACAGCACCCTCTCTGCCCGTATCCCGTGGGTCAGTGGTCATAGACAGATCCACACAGCACCCTCTCTGCCCGTCTCCCGTGGGTGAGTGGACACAGCCAGATCCACAATGCGCCTTGCTTGCCCGTCTCCCGTGGGTGAGTGGACACAGCCAGATCCGCACTGCGCCCTGCCTGCCCGTCTCCCGTGGGTGAGGGGACACAGCCAGATCCACACTGTGCCTTGACTACCCGTCTTCCGAGGGTGAGTGGACACAGCCAGATCCGCACTGCGCCCTGCCTGACCGTCTGCCGTGGGTGAGTGGACACAGCCAGATCCGCACTGCGCCCTGCCTGCCCGTCTGCCGTGGGTCAGTGGACATAGCCAGATCCACACAGCACCCACTCTTCCGGTCTCCCGTGGGTGAGTGGACACAGCCAGATCCACACTGCGCCTTGCCTACCCGTCTCCCGTCGGTGAGTGGACACAGCCAGATCCACACTTCGCCCTGCCTGACCGTCTGCCGTGGGTGAGTGGACACAGCCAGATCCGCACTGCGCCCTGCCTGCCCGTCTGCCGTGGGTCAGTGGACATTGCCAGATCCACACATCACCCTCTCTGCCCGTCTCACGTGGGTGAGTGGACACAGCCAGATCCACACTGCGCCTTGCCTGCTCGGCTCCCGTGAGTGAGTGGAGACAGCCACATCCGCACTGCGCCCTGCCTGCTTGTCTGCCGTGGGTGATTGGACACAGCCAGATCCGCACTGCGCAGTGCCTGCCCGTCTGCCGTGGGTCAGTGGACATAGCCAGATCCACACAGCACCCTCTCTGCCCGTCTCCCGTGGGTGAGTGGACACAGTCAGATCCACACTGCGCCTTGCCTGCCCGTCTCCCGTGGGTGAGTGGACACAGCCAGATCAGCACTGTGCCCTGCCTGCCCGTCTCCCGTGGGTGAGTGGACACAGCCATATCCGCACTGCGCCCTGCCTGCCCATCTCCCGTGGGTCAGTGGACACAGCCAGTTCCGCACCGCGCCCTGCCTGACTGTCTGCCGTGGTTTAGTGGACACAGCCAGATCCGCACTGCGCCCTGCCTGCCCGTCTCCCGTGGGTGAGTGGACACAGCCAGATCCGCACTGCGCCCTGCCTGACTGTCTGCCGTGGGTTAGTGGACACAGCCAGATCCATTCTGCGCCCGGGCTGCCCGTCTGCCGTGGGTGAGTGGACATAGCCAGATCCACACAGCACCCTCTCTGCCCGTCTCCCATGGGTGAGTGGACACAGCCAGTTCCACACTGCGCCTTGCCTGCCCGTCTCCCGTGGGTGAGTGGACACAGCCAGATCCGAACTGCGCCCTGCCTGACCGTCTGCCGTGGGTGAGTGGACACAGCCAGATGCGCACTGCGCCCTGCCTGCACGTCTGCCGTGGGTCAGTGGACATAGCCAGATCCACACAGCACCCTCTCTGCCCGTCTCCCGTGGGTGAGTGGACACAGCCAGATCAGCACTGCGCCCTGCCTGCCCGTCTGCCGTGGGTGATTGGACACAGCCAGATCCGCACTGCGCTTTGCCTGCCCGTCTGCCATGGGTCAGTGGACATAGCCAGATCCACACAGCACCCTCTCTGCCCTTCTCCCATGGGTGAGTGGACACAGCCTGATCCACACTGCGCCTTGCCTACCCGTCTCCCGTGGGTGAGTGGACAAGCCTAGATCCGCACTGCGCCCTGCCTGACCATCTGCCGTGGGTGAGTGGACACAGCCAGATCCACACTGCGCCCTGCCTGCCCATCTGCCGTAGGTGATTGGACACAGCCAGATCCGCACTGCTCCCTGCCTTCCCGTCTGCCGTGAGTCAGTGGACATAGCCAGATCCAAACAGCATCCTCTCTGCCCGTCTCCCATGGGTGAGTGGACACAGCCAGATCCGCTTGCGCCCTGCCTGCCCGTATCCCATGGGTGAGTGGACACAGCCAGATCCGCAGTGGGCCCTGCCTGCCCGTATCCCATGGGTGAGTGGCCACAGCCAAATCCGCACTGCGCCCTGCCTGCCCGTCTGCCGTGGGTCAGTGGACATAGCCAGATCCACACAGAACCCTCTCTGCCCGTCACCCGTGGGTGAGTGGACACATCCAGATCCGCACTGGGCCCTGCCTGCCCTTATCCCGTGGGTGAGTGGACACAGCCAGATCCGCACTGCGCCCTGCCTGCCCGTCTCCCGCGAGTGAGTGGACACAGCCAGATCCGCACTGCGCCCTGCCTGCCCGTCTCCCGTGGGAGAGTAGACAAAGCCAGATCCGCACTGCGCCTTCCTGCCCATCTCCCGTGCGTGAGTGGACACAGTCAGATCTGCACTGCGTCCTGCCTGCCCGTATCCCGTGGGTGAGTGGACACAGCCAGATCCGCACAGCGCCTTCCTGCCCATCTCCCGTGCGTGAGTGGACACAGCCAGATCCGCACTGTGCCCTGCCTGCCCTTCTCCCGTGGGTGAGTGGACACAGCCAGATCCGCACTGCGCCCTGCCTGCCCGTATCCCGTGGGTGAGTGGACACAGCCAGATCCGCACTGGGCCATGCCTGCCCGTATCCCGTGGGTGAGTGGACACAGCCAGATCCGCACTGCGCCCTGCCTGCCCTTCTGCCGTTGGTGATTGGACACAGCCAAATCCACGCTGCGCCCTGCCTGCCCGTCTGCCGTGGGTCTGTGGACTTAGCCAGATCCAAACAGCACCCTCTCTGCCCGTCTCCCGTGGGTGAGTCGACACAGCCAGATCCACACTGCGCCTTGCCTGCCCGTCTCCCGTGGGTGAGTGGACACAGCCAGATCCACCCTGCGCCTTGACTGCCCGTCTCCCGTGGGTGAGAGGACACAGCCAGATCCGCACTGCGCCCTGCCTACCCGTCTCCCGTGGGTGAGTGGAGACAGCGAGATCCACACTGCACCCTGCCTGCCCGTCTGCCGTGGGTCACTGGACATAGCCAGATCCAAACAACACCCTCTCTGACCGTCTCCCTTGGGTGAGTGGACACAGTCAGATCCACACTGCACCTTGCATGCCCGTCTCCCGTGGGTGAGTGGACACAGCCAGATCCACATTGCGCCTTGCCTGCCCGTCTCCCGTGGGTGAGTAGACACAGCCAGATCCACACTGCGCCTTGCCTACCCGTCTCCCGTGTGTGAGTGGACACAGCCAGATCCGCACTGCGCCCTGCTTGACCGTCTGCCGTGGATGAGTGGACACAGCCAAATCCGCACTGCGCCCTGCCTGCCCGTCTGCCGTGGGTCAGTGGACATAGCCAGATCCACACAGCACCCTCTCTGCCCGTCTCCCGTGGGTGAGTGGACACAGCCAGATCCACACTGCGCCTTGCCTACCAGTCTCCCGTGGGTGAGTGGACACTGCCAGATCCGCACTGCGCCTTGCCTGACCGTCTGCCGTGGGTGAGTGGACACAGCCCAATCCGCACTGCGCCCTGCATGCCCGTCTGCCGTGGGTGATTGGACACAGCCAGATCCGCACTGCGCCCTACCTGCCCGTCTGCCGTGAGTCATAGCCAGATCCAAACAGGCACCCTCTCTGCCCATCTCCCGTGGGTGAGTGGACACAGCCAGATCCACACTGCGCGTTTTCTACCAGTCTCACGTGGGTGAGTGGACACAGCCAGATCCGCACTGCGCCCTGCCTGCCAGTCTCCCGTGGGTGAGTGGACACATCCAGATCTGCACTGTGCCCTGCCTGCCCGTCTCCCGTGGGTGAGTGGACACAGCCAGATCCGCACTGCGCCCTGCCTGCCCGTCTGCCGTGGGTCAGTGGACACAGCCAGATCCACACAGCACCCTATCTGCCCGTCTCCCGTGGGTGAGTGGACACAGCCAGATCCACAGTGCGCCTTGCCTGCCCGTCTCCCGTGGGTGGGTGGACACAGCCAGATCCGCACTGCGCCCTGCCTGCCGGTCTCCCGTGGGTGAGTGGACACAGCGAGATCTGCACTGCGCCCTGCCTGCCCATCTCCCGTGGGTGAGTGGACACTGCCAGATCCGACTGCGCCCTGCCTGCACGACTGCCGTGGGTCAGTGGACATAGCCAGATCCACACATCACCCTCTCTGCCCGTCTGCCGTGGGTGAGTGGAAACAGCCAGATCCACACTACGCCTTGCCTGCCCGTCCTTTGTGGGTGAGTGGACACAGCCAGATCCGCACTGCGCCCAGCGGAGACCGGCACAGAGGGTGCTGTGCGGATCTGGCTGTGTCCACTCACCCACAGCAGACGGGCAGGCAGGGCGCAATGCGGATCTGGCTGTGTCCACTCACCCACAGCAGATGGGCAGGCAGGGTACAGTGCGGATCTAGCTGTGTCCACTCACCCACGGCAGACGGTCAGGAGGGCGCAGTGCGGATCTGGCTGTCTCCACTCACCCACAGGAGACGGGCAGGCAGGGCGCAGTGCGGATCTGGCTGTGTCCACTCACCCACGGGAGACGGGCAGGTAGGGCGCAGTGCAGATGTCGCTGTGTCCACTAACCTACCGGAGACGGGCAGGCAAGGCGCAATGTGGATCTGGGTGTGTCCACTCACCCACCGGAGACGGGCAGAGAGGGTGCAGTGTGGATCTGGCTATGTACACTGACCCTCGGCAGACGGGCAGGCGGGGCGTAGTGTGGATGTGGCTGTGTCTAATCACCCACGGCAGACGGGCAGGCAGGGCGCAGTGCGGATCTGGCTTTGTCCACTCACCCATTGCAGACGGTAAGGCAAAGCGCAGTGCGGATCTGGCTGTCTCCACTCACCCACGGGAGACAGGTAGGCAAGGCGCAGTGTGCATCTGGCTGTGTACACTCACCCACGGGAGACGGGCAGAGAGGGTGCTGTGTGGATCTTGCCATGTCCACTGACCCACGGCAAACGGGCATTCAGGGCGCAGTGCGGATCTGGCTGTGACCACTCACCCATGGCAGACGGTCAGGCAGGGCGCAGTGCGGATCTGGCTGTGTCCACTCACCCACGGGAGATGGGCAGGCAGGGCGCAGTGCGGATCTGGCTGTGTCCACTCACCCACGGAAGACGGGCAGGCAGGGCGCAGTGCGGATCTGGCTGTGTCCACCCACCCACGGGAGACGGGCAGGCAAGGCGCATTGTGGATCTGGCTATGTCCACTCACCCACGGGAGACGGGCAGAGAGGGTGCTGTGTGGATCTGGCTGTGTCCACTGACCCACGGCAGACGGGCAGGCAGGGCGCAGTGGGGATCTGGCTGTGTCCACTCACCCACGGGAGACGGGCAGGCAGGGCGCAGTGCGGATCTGGCTGTGTCCACTCACCCACGGGAGACGGGCAGGCAGGGCGCAGTGTGGATCTGGCTGTGTCCACTCACCCACGGGAGATGGGCATAGATGGTGCTGTTTGGATCTGTCTATGACCCACGGCAGATGGGCAGGTAGGGCGCAGTGCGGACCTGGCTGTGTCCAATCACCCACGGCAGACGGGCATGCAGGGCGCAGTTCGGATCTGGCTGTGTCCACTCACCCACGGCAGACGGTGAGGCAGGGCGCAGTGCGGATCTGGCTGTGTCCACTCACCCACGGGAGACGGGCAGGCAAGGCGCAGTGTGGATCAGGCTGTGTCCACTCACCCAAGGGAGACAGGCAGAGAGGGTGATGTTTGGATCTGGCTATGTCCACTGACCCCCGGCAGACGGGCAGGCAGGGCGCAGTGCGGATCTGGCTGTGTCCACTCACCCACGGGAGATGGGCAGGCAGGGCGCAGTGCAGATCTGGCTGTGTCCTCTCACCCACGGGAGACTGGCAGTCAAGGCGCAGGGCGGATCTGGCTGTGTCCACTCACCCACGGGAGACGGGCAGGCAAGGCGCATTGTGGATCAGGCTGTGTCCACTCACCCACGGGAGACGGGCAGAGAGGGTGCTGTTTGGATCTGGCTATGTCCACTGACCCACGGCAGACGGGCAGGCAGGGCGCAGTGTGGATGTGGCTGTGTCCAATCACCCATGGCAGACGGTCATGCAGGGCATATGCGGATCTGGCTGTGTCCACTCACGCACGGGAGATGGGCAGGAAGGCGCAGTGCGGATCTGGCTGTGTCCACTCACCCACGGGAGACGGGCAAGCAGGGCGCAGTGCGGATCTGCCTGTGTCCACTCACGCACGGGAGATGGGCAGGAAGGCGCAGTGCAGATCTGGCTTTGTCTACTCACCCACGGGAGACGGGCAGGCAGGGCGCAGTGCAGATCTGGCTGTGTACACTCACCCACGGGAGACGGGCAGAAGGGCGCAGTGCGCATCTGGCTGTGTCCACTCACCTACGGGAGACGGGCAGGCAAGGCGCAGTGTGGATCTGGCTGTGTCCACTGACCCACGGGAGACGGGCAGAGAGGGTGCTGTGTGGATCTGGCTATGTCCACTGACCCACGGCAGACGGGCAGACATGGCGCAGTGCAGATCTGGCTGTGTCCACTCACCCACGGCAGACGGTCAGGCAGGGCACAGTGCGGATCTGGCTGTGTCCACTCACCCACGAGAGACGGGCAGGCAAGGCGTAGTGTGGATCTGGCTGTGTCCACTCACCCACGGCAGACGGGCAGAGAGGGTGATGTGTGGATCTGGCTATGTCCACTGACCCACGGCAGTCGTGCAGGCAGGGCGCAGTCGGATCTGGCTGTGTCCACTCACACACTGCAGACGGTCATGCAGGGTGCAGTGCAGATCTGGCTGTGTCCACTCACCCACGGAAGACGGGCAGGCAGGGCGCAGTGCGGATCTGGCTGTGTCCACTCACACACGGGAGACGGGCCAGCAACGCACAGTGTGGATCTGGCTGTATCCATTCACCAACGGGAGACTGGCAGAGAGAATGCTGTGTTGATCTGGCTATGTCCACTGACCAAAGGCAGACGGGCAGGCAGGGCGCAGTGCGGATCTGGCTGTGTCCACTCACCCACGGCAGACGGTCAGGCAGGGCGCAGTGCGAATCTGGCTGTGTCCAGTCACACACGGGAGACGGGCAGGCAAGGCGCAGTGCGGATCTGGCTGTGTCCACTCACCCACGGGAGACGGGCAGGCAGGGCGCAGTGCGGATCTCGCTGTGTCCACTCACCCACGGGAAATGGGTAGAGAGGGTGCTGTGTGTATCTGGCTATGTCCACTGACCCACTGCAGACGGCCAGGCATGGCGCAGTTCGGATCTGGCTGTGTCCACTCACACAAGGCAGACGGTCAGGCAGGGCGCAGTGCGGATTTCGCTGTGTCCACACACCCACGGGAGACGGGCCGGCAGGGCGTAATGCAGATCTGGCTTTGTCCACTCACCCACGGGAGACGGGCAGGCAGGGCGCAGTGCGGATCTGGGTGTGTCTTCTCACCCACGGAAGGCGGGCAGGCAAGGCGCAGTGTGGATCTGGCTTTGTCCACTCACCCATGGGTGACGGGCAGAGAGGCTGCTGTTTGGATCTGGCTATGTCCACTGACCCACGGCAGACGGGCAGGCAGGGCGCAGTGCGGATCTGGCTGTGTCTAATCACCCACGGTAGTCGGGCAGTCAGGACGCAGTGCGGATCTGGCTGTGTCCACTCACCCACGGCAGACGGTCAGGCAGGGCGCAGTGCGGATCTGGCTGTGTCCACTCACCCACGGGAGACGGGTAGGCAAGGCGCAGTGTGGATCTGGCTGTGTCCACTCAACCACGGGAGACGGTCACAGAGGGTGCTGTGTGGATCTGGCTATGTCCACTGACCCACGGCAGACGGGCAAGCAGGGCGCAGTGCGGATCTGGCTGTGTCCACTCAACCACGGCAGACGGTCAGGCAGGGCGCAGTGCGGATTTGCCTGTGTCCACTCATCCACGGGAGATGGGTAGGCAAGACGCAGTGTGGATCTGGCTGTGTCCACTGACCCACGGGAGACGGGCAGAGAGGGAGCTGTGTGGATCTGGCTATGTCCACTGACCCACGGCAGTCGTGCAGGCAGGGCGCAGTCGAATCTGGCTGTGTCCACTCACACACGGCAGACGGTCATGCAGTGTGCAGTGCAGATCTGGCTGTGTCCACTCACCCACGGAAGACGGGTAGGCAGGGCACAGTGCGGATCTGGCTGTGTCCACTCAGCCACGGGAGACGGGCAGGCAGGGCGCAGTGCGGATCTGGCTGTGTCCACTCACACACGGGAGACGGGCAAGCAACGCACAGTGTGGATCTGGCTGTATCCATTCACCCAGGGGAGACTGGCAGAGAGAATGCTGTGTTGATCTGGCTATGTCCACTGACCAACGGCAGACGGGCAGGCAGTGCGCAGGATGGATCTGGCTGTGTCCACTCACCCACGGCAGACGGTCAGGCAGGCCGCAGAGCGAATCTGGCTGTGTCCACTCACCCACGGGAGACGGGTAGAGAGGGTGCTGTGTGCATTTGGCTATGTCCACTGACCCACTGCAAACGGCCAGGCAGGGCGCAGTTCGGATCTGGCTGTGTCCACTCACACAAGGCAGACGGTCAGGCAGGGCGCAGTGCGGATTGCGTTGTGTCCACTCACCCACGGGAGATGGGCCGGAAGGGCGTAATGCAGATCTGGCTGTGTCCACTCACCCACGGGAGAGGGGCAGGCAGGGCTCAGTGCGGATCTGGGTGTGACCACTCACCCACGGGACGCGGGCAGGCAGGGCGCAGTGCGGATCTGGCTGTGTCCAATCACCCACGGCAGTCGGGCAGGCAGGGCGCAGTGCGGATCTGGCTGTGTCCACTCACCCACGTCAGACGGTCAGGCAGGGCGCAGTGCGGATCTGGCTGTGTCCACTCACCCACGGGAGACGGATAGGCAAGGCGCAGTGTGCATCTGGCTGTGTCCACTCAACCACGGGAGACGGGCAGAGAGGGTGCTGTGCGGATCTGGCTATGTCCACTGACCCACGGCAGACGGGCAGGCACGGCGCAGTGCGGATCTGGCTGTGTCCACTCAACCACGGCAGACGGTCAGGCAGGGCGCAGTGCGGATCTAGCTGTGTCCACTCACCCACGGGAGACGGGCAGGCAGGGTGCAGTGCGGATGTGGCTGTGTCCACTCACCCACGGGAGGCGGGCAGGCAAGGCACAGTGTGGATCTGGCTGTGTCCACTCACCCACGGGAGACGGGCAGAGAGGGTGCTGTGTGGATCTGGCCATGTCCACTGACCCACGGCTGACGGGCAGGCAGGGCGCAGTGCGGATCTGGCTGTGTCCACTCACCCACGGCAGACGTTCAGGCAGGGCACAGTGCCGATCTGGCTGTGTCCACTTACCCACGGGAGACGGGCAGGGAGGGCGCAATGCGGATCTGGCTGAGTCCACTCACCCACGGGAGACGGGCAGTCAAGGCGCAGGGCGGATTTGGCTGTGTATACTCACCCACGGGAGACGGGCAGGCAAGGCGCATTGTGGATCTGTCTGTGTCCACTCACCCACGGGAGATGGGCAGAGATGGTGCTGTTTGAATCTGGCTATGTCCACTGAACCACGGCAGACGGACAGGCAGGGCGCAGTGCGGATGTGGCTGTGTCCAATCACCCACGGCAGACGGGCAGGCAGGGCGCAGTGCGGATCTGGCTGAGTCCACTCACCCATTGCAGACGGTAAGGCAAGGCGCAGTGCGGATCTGGCCGTGTCCACTCACCCACGGGAGACAGGTAGGCAACGCGCAGTGTGGATCCTGCTGTGTCCACTCACCCATGGGAGATGGGCAGAGAGGGTGCTGTGTGGATATGGCCATGTCCACTGACCCACGGCAGACGGGCAGGCAGGGCGCAGTGCGGATCTGGCTGTGTCCACTCACCCACGGCAGACGGTCAGGCAGGGCGCAGTGTGGATGTGGCTGTGTCCAATCACCCACGGGAGATGGGCAGGCAGGGCGCAGTGCGGATCTCGCTGTGTCCACTCACCCACGGGAGACGGGCAGGCAGGGCGCAGTGCGGATCTGGCTGTGTCCACCCACCCACGGGAGATGGGCAGGCAAGGCACAGTGTGGATCTGGTTGTGTCCACTCACCCACGGGAGACGGGCAGAGAGGGTGCTGTGTGGATCTGGCTGTGTCCACTGACCCACGGCAGACGGGCAGGCAGTGCGCAGTGCGGATCTGGCTGTGTCCACTCACCCACGGGAGTCGGGCAGGCAGGGCGCAGTGCGGATCTGGATGTGTCCACTCACCCACGGGAGACGGGCAGGCAGGGCGCAGTGTGGATGTTGCTGTGTCCACTCACGCACGGGAGACGGGCAGGCAAGGCGCAGTGTGGATCTGGCTGTGTCCACTCACCCACGGGAGATGGGCAGAGAGGGTGCCTGTTTGGATCTGGCTATGACTCACGGCAGACGGGCAGGTAGGGCGCAGTGCGGATCTGGCTGTGTCCAATCACCCACGGCAGACGGGCATGCAGGGCGCAGTGCGAATCGGGCTGTGTCCACTCACCCACGGCAGACGGTCATGCAGGGTGCAGTGCGGATCTGGCTGTGTCCACTCACCCACGGGAGACGGGTAGGCAAGGCGCAGTGTGGATCTGGCTGTGTCCACTCACCCACGGGAGACGGGCAGAGAGGGTGCTGTGTGGATCTGGCTATGTCCTCTGACCCACGGCAGACGGGCAGGCAGGGCGCAGTGCGGAATTGGCTGTGTCCACTCACCCACGGCAGACGGTCAAGCAGGGAGCAGTGCGGATCTGGCTGTGTCCACTCACCCACGGGAGACGGGCAGGCAGGGCGCAGTGCGGATCTGGCTGTGTCCTCTCCCCCACGGGAGACGGGCAGTCAAGGCGCAGAGCGGATCTGGCTGGGTCCACTCACCCACGGGAGACGGGTAGGGAAGGCGCATTGTGGATCAGGCTGTGTCCACTCACCCACGGGAGACGGGCAGAGAGGGTGCTGTTTGTATATGGCTATGTACACTGACCCACGGCAGACGGGCAGGCAGGGCGCAGTGTGGATTTGGCTGTGTCCAATCACCAACGGCAGAAGGGCAGGCAGGGCGCAGTGCGGATTTGGCTGTGTCCACTCACCCACGGCAGACGGTCAAGCAGGGAGCAGTGCGGATCTGGCTGTGTCCACTCACCCACGGGAGACGGGCAGGCAGGGCGCAGTGCGGATCTGGCTGTGTCCTCTCCCCCACGGGAGACGGGCAGTCAAGGCGCAGAGCGGATCTGGCTGGGTCCACTCACCCACGGGAGACGGGTAGGGAAGGCGCATTGTGGATCAGGCTGTGTCCACTCACCCACGGGAGACGGGCAGAGAGGGTGCTGTTTGTATCTGGCTATGTACACTGACCCACGGCAGACGGGCAGGCAGGGCGCAGTGTGGATTTGGCTGTGTCCAATCACCAACGGCAGAAGGGCAGGCAGGGCGCAGTGCGGATCTGGCTGTGTCCACTCACCCACGGCATACGGGCAGGCAGGGCCCAGTGTGGATCTGGCTGTGTCCACTCACCCACGGGATACGGGCAGGCAGGGCGCAGTGCGGATCTGGCTGTGTCCACTCACCCACGGGAGACGGGCAGAGAGGGTGCTGTTTGGATCTGGCTATGTCCTATGACCCACGGCAGACCGGAAGGCAGGGAGCAGTGCGGATCTGGCTGTGTCCAATCACCCATGGCAGATGGGCAGGCAGGGCGCAGTGCGGATCTGGCTGTGTCCACTCACCCACGGCAGACGGTCAGGCAGGACGCACTGCGGATCTGTGCTTGTCCACTCACCCATGGGAGACGGGAAGGCAAGGCGCAGTGTGGATCAGCCTTTGTCCACTCACCCATGGGAGAAGGGCAGAGAGGGTGCTGTGTGGATCTGGCTATGTCCACTGACCCATGGCAGACGGGCAGGCAAAGCGCAGTGCAGATCTGGCTGTGTCCAATCACCCACGGCAGACGGGCAGGCAGGGCGCAGTGCTGATCTGGCTGTGTCCACTCACCCACGGGAGACGGTCAGAGAGGGTGCTGTGCGGATCTGGCTATGTCCACTGACCCACGGCAGACGGGCAGGAAGGGCGCAGTGCGGATCTGGCTGTGTCCACTCACCCACGGCAGACGGTCAGGCAGGGCGCAGTTCGGATCTGGCTGTGTCCACTCACCCACGGGAGACGGGCATGCAAGGCGCAGTGTGGAACTGGCTGTGTCCACTCACCCATGGGAGACGGGCAGAGAGGGTGCTGTGTGGATCTGGCTATATCCACTGACCCAAAGCAGATGGGAAAGCAGGGTGCAGTGCGGATCTGTCTGTGTCCACTCACCCACGGCAGACGTTCAGGCAGGGCGCAGTGCGGATCTGGCTGTGACCACTTACCGACGGGTGATGGGTAGGCAAGGCGCAGTGCGGATCTGGCTGTGTCCACTCACCCTCGGGAGACGGCAGAGAGGATGCTGTGTGGATCTGGCTGTGTCCACTCACTCACGGGAGACGGACAGTGAGTGCACAGTGTGGATCTGGCTGTGTCCACTCATCCACGGGTGACGGGAAGGCAGGGCGCAGTCGGATCTGGCTGTGTCCACTCACACACGGCAGACGGTGATGCAGGGTGCAGTGCAGATCTGGCTGTGTCCACTCACCCACGGAAGACGGGCAGGCAGGGCGCAGTGTGGATCTGGCTGTGTCCACTCACCCACGGGATACGGGCAGGCAGGGCGCAGTGCGGATCTGGCTGTGTCCACTCACACACGGGAGACGGGCAAGCAACGCACAGTGTGGATCTGGCTGTATCCATTCACCCACGAGAGACTGGCAGAGAGAATGCTGTGTTGATCTGGCCATGTCCACTGACCAACGGCAGATGGGCAGGCAGGGCGCAGTGCGGATCTGGCTGTGTCCACTCACCCACGGCAGACGGTCAGGCAGGGCGCAGTGCGAATCTGGCTGTGTCCAGTCACACACGGGAGACGGGCAGGCAAGGCGCAGTGCGGATCTGGCTCTGTCCACTCACCCACGGGAGACGGGCAGGCAGGGCGCAGTGCGGATCTCGCTGTGTCCACTCACCCACGGGAGACGGGTAGAGAGGGTGATGTGTGCATCTGGCTATGTCCACTGACCCACTGCAGACGGCCAGGAAGGGCGCAGTTCGGATCTGGCTGTGTCCACTCACACAAGGCAGACGGTCAGGCAGGACGCAGTGCGGATTTCGCTGTGTCCACTCACCCATGCGAGACGGGCCGGCAGGGCTTAATGCAGATCTGGCTGTGTCCACTCACCCACGGGAGACGGGCAGGCAGGGTGCAGTGCGGATCTGGGTGTGTCCACTCACCCACGGGAGGCGGGCAGGCAAGGCGCAGTGTGGATCTGGCTGTGTCCACTCACCCACGGTAGACGGGCAGAGAGGCTGCTGTTTGGTTCTGGCTATGTCCACTGACCCACGGCAGACGGGCAGGCAGGGCGCAGTGCGGATCTGGCTGTGTCCAATCACCCACGGCAGTCAGGCAGGCAGGGCGCAGTGCGGATCTGGCTGTGTCCACTCACCCACGGCAGACGGTCAGGCAGGGCGCATTGCGGATCTGGCTGTGTCCACTCACCCACGGGAGGCGGGCAGGCAAGGCGCAGTGTGGATCTGGCTGTGTCCACTCACCCACGGTAGACGGGCAGAGAGGCTGCTGTTTGGTTCTGGCTATGTCCACTGACCCACGGCAGACGGGCAGGCAGGGCGCAGTGCGGATCTGGCTGTGTCCAATCACCCACGGCAGTCAGGCAGGCAGGGCGCAGTGCGGATCTGGCTGTGTCCACTCACCCACGGCAGACGGTCAGGCAGGGCGCATTGCGGATCTGGCTGTGTCCACTCACCCACGGGAGACGGGTAGGCAAGGCGCAGTGTGGATCTGGCTGTGTCCACTCAACCACGGGAGACGGGCATAGAGGGTGCTGTGTGGATCTGGCTATGTCCACTGACCCACGGCAGACGGGCAGGCAGGGCGCAGTGCGGATCTGGCTGTGTCCACTGACCCTGCCTACCCGTCTGCCGTGGGTCAGTGGACATAGCCAGATCCGCACAGCACACTCTCTGCCCATCTCCCATGGGTGAGTAGACACAGCCAGATCCACAATGCGCCTTGCCTGCCTGTCTCCCGTTGGTGAGTGGACACAGCCAGATCCTCACTGCGCCCTGCCTTCCCGTCTGCCGTGGGTGAGATGACACAGCCAGATCCGCACTGCGCCCTGCCTGCCCGTCTGCCGTGGGTCAGTGGACATAGCCAGATCCACACAGCACACTCTCTGCCCGTCTCCCGAGGGTGAGTGGACACAGCCAGATACACACAGCACCCTCTCTGCCCGTCTCCCGTGGGTGAGTGGACACAGCCAGATCCACACTGCGCCCTGCCTGCCCATCTGCCGTGGGTCAGTGGACACAGCCAGATCCACACAGCACCCTCCCTTCCCGTCTCCCGTGGGTGAGTGGACACAGCCAGAACCGCCCTGCGCCTTGCCTGCCCGTCTCCCGTGGGTGAGTGGACACAACCAAATCCGCACTGCGCCCTGCCTGCCCATCTGCCGTGGGTGAGTGGACACAGCCTGATCCGCACTGCGCCCTGTCTGCCCATCTGCCGTGGGTGAGTGGACACAGCCAGATCGCAATGCGCCCAGCCTGCCCGTCTGCCGTGGGTCAGTGGACATAGCCAGATACACAGCACCCTCTCTACCCGTCTCTCATGGGTGAGTGGACACAGCCAGATCCGCACTGTGCCCTGCCTGCCCATCTGCCGTGGGTCAGTGGACATAGCCAGATACACATAGCACCCTCTCTGCCCGTCTCCCATGGGTGAGTGGACACAGCCAGATTCACACTGCGCCTTGCCTGACCGTCTGCCGTGGGTGAGTTGACACAGCCGGATCCGCACTGCGCCCTGCCTGCCCGTCTGCCGTGGGTCAGTGGACTCAGCTATATCCACACAGCACCCTCTCTGCCCGTCTCCCGTGGGTGAGTGGACATAGCCAGATCCACACTTCGCACTCACTGCCCGTCTCCCGTGGGAGTGTGAACACAGCCAATTCCACACTGTGCCCTGCCTTCCCGTCACCCGTGGATGAGTGGACACAGCCAGATCCACACTGTGCACTCACTGTCCGTCTCCCGTGAATGAGTGGTCACAGCCAGATCCACATTGAGCCCTCACTGCCCGTCTCCTGTGAGTGAGTGGACACAGCCATATCCACACTAAGCTCTCACTGCTCGTTTCCCGTGAGTGAGTGGACACAGCCAGATCCACACTGAGCCCTCACTGCCCGTCTCCCGTGGGTGAGTGGACACAGCCAGACCCGCACTGCGCCTTGCCTGCCCATCACCCGTGGGTAAGTGGTAACAGCCAGATCCGCACTGTGCCCTGCCTTCCCGTCACCCGTGGATGAGTGGACACAGCCAGATCCACACTGTGCACTCACTGTCCGTCTCCCGTGAGTGAGTTGACACAGCCAGATCCACACAGCACCCTCTCTGCCGTCTCCCGTGGGTGAGTGTACACAGCCAGATCCGCACTGCGCCCTGCCTGACCGTCTGCCGTGGGTGAGTGGACACAGCCAGATCCGCACTGCGCCCTCCCTTCCCATCTGCTGTGGGTCAGTGGATATAGCCAGATCCACACAGCACCCTCTCTGCCCGTATCCCGTGGGTGAGTGGACACAGCCAGATCCACACTGCGCCTTGCCTGCCCGTCTCCCGTGGGTGAGTGGACACAGCAAGATCCGCACTGCGCCCTGCCTGCCCGTCTCCCGTGGGTGAGTGGACACAGCCAGATCCGCACTGCGCACTGCCTGACCGTCTCCCGTGGGTGAGTGGATTCAGCCAGATCCGCACTGCGCTCTGCCTGCCCGTCTGCCGTGGGTCAGTGGTCATAGACAGATCCACACAGCACCCTCTATGCCCGTCTCCCGTGGGTGAGTGAACACAGCCAGATCCACAATGCGCCTTGCCTGCCCGTCTCCCGTGGGTTGGTGGACACAGCCAGATCCGCACTGCGCCCTGCCTGCCCGTCTCCCGTGGGTGAGGGGACACAGCCAGATCCACACTGTGCCTTGACTACCCGTCTTCCGAGGGTGAGTGGACACAGCCAGATCCGCACTGCGCACTGCCTGACCGTCTGTCGTGGGTGAGGGGACACAGCCAGATCCGCACTGCGCCCTGCCTGCCCGTCTGCCGTGGGTCAGTGGACATAGCCAGATCCCCACAGCACCCACTCTGCCCGTCTCCCGTGGGTGAGTGGACACAGCCAGATCCACACTGCGCCTTGCCTACCCGTCTCCCGTGGGGGAGTGGACACAGTCAGATCCACACTGCGCCCTGCCTGACCGTCTGCCGTGGGTGAGTGGACACAGCCAGATCCGCACTGCGCCCTGCCTGCCCATCTTCCGTGGGTCAGTGGACATTGCCAGATCCACACATCACCCTCTCTGCCCGTCTCACGTGGGTGAGTGGACACAGCCAGATCCACACTGCGCCTTGCCTGCCCGGCTCCCGTGAGTGAGTGGAGACAGCCACATCCGCACTGCGCCCTGCCTGCTTGTCTGCCGTGGGTGATTGGTCACAGCCAATCCGCACTGCGCAGTGCCTACCCGTCTGCCGTGGGTCAGTAAACATAGCCACATCCACACAGCACCCTCTCTGCCCGTCTCCCGTGGGTGAGTGGACACAGCCATATCCGCACTGCGCCCTGCCTGCCCGTCTACCGTGGGTGAGTGGACACAGCCAGATCCGCACTGCGCCCTGCCTGACTGTCTGCCGTGGGTTAGTGGACACAGCCAGATCCACACTGCGCCCTGCCTGCCCGTCTCCCGTGGGTGAGTGGACACAGCCAGATCCGCACTGCGCCCTGCCTGCCCTTTTGCCGTTGGTGATTGGACACAGCCAAATCCACACTGCGCCCTGCCTGCCCGTCTGCCGTGGGTCAGTGGACATAGCCAGTTCCAAACAGCACCCTCTGCCCGTCTCCCGTGGGTGAGTGGACACAGCCTGATCCACAATGCGCCTTCCCTGACCGTCTCCCGTGGGTGAGTGGACACAGCCAGATCCGCCCTGCACCTTGACTGCCCGTCTCCTTTGGGTGAGAGGACACAGCCAGATCCGCACTGCGCCCTGCCTGCCCGTCTGCCGTGGGTCACTGGACATAGCCAGATCCAAACACCACCCTCTCTGCCCGTCTCCCTTGGGTGAGTGGACACAGCCAGATCCACACTGCGCCCTGTCTGCCCGTCTCCCGTGCGTGAGTGGACACAGCAAGATCCACAGTGCGCCCTGCCTGCCCGTCTCCCGTGGGTGAGTGGACACAGCCAGATCCGCACTGCGCCCTGCCTGCCCGTCTCCCGTGGGTGAGTGGACACAGCCAGATCCGCACTGCGCCCTGCCTGCCCGTCTGCCGTGGGTCAGTGGACACAGCCCGATCCACACAGCACCCTCTCTGCCCGTCTCCCGTGGGTGAGTGGACACAGCCAGATCCACACTGCTCCTTGCCTGCCCGTCTCCCGTGGGTGGGTGGACACAGCCAGATCCGCACTGCGCCCTGCCGCCCGTCCCCGTGGGTAAGTGGACACAGCGAGATCCGCACTGCGCCCTGCCTGCCAATCTCCCGTGGGTGAGTGGACACAGCCAGATCCGCACTGCGCCCTGCCTGACCGTCTGCCGTGGGTGAGTGGACACAGCCAGATCCGCACAGTGCCCTGCATGCCCGTCTGCCGTGGGTCAGTGGACATGGCCAGATCCACACAGCACCCTCTCTGCCCGTCTCCCGTGGGTGAGTGGACACAGCCAGATCCACACTGCGCCTTGCCTGCCCGCCTCCCGTGGGTGAGTGGACACAGCCAGATCTGCACTGCACCCTGCCTGCTCGTCTGCCGTGGGTGACTGGACACAGCCAGATCCGCACTGCGCCCTGCCTCACCGTCTGCCGTGGGTGAGTGGACACAGCCAGATCCATACTGCGCCTTGCCTACCCGTCTCCCGTGGGTGAGTGGACACAGCCAGATCCATACTGCGCCTTGCCTACCCGTCTCCCGTGGGTGAGTGGACACAGCCAGATCCGCACTGCACCCTGCCTGACCGTCTGCCTTGGGTGAGTGGACACAGCCATATCCGCACTGCGCCCTGCCTACCCGTCTGCCGTGGCTCAGTGGACATAGCCAGATCCACACAGCACCATCTCTGCCCGTCTCTCGTGGGTGAGTGGTCACAGCCCGATCTACACTTTGACTTGCCTGCCCGCCTCCCGTGGATGAGTGGACACAGCCAGATCCGCACTGCGCCCTGCCTGCTCGTCTGCCGTGGGTGACTGGACACAGCCAGATCCGCACTGCGCCCTGCCTGCCCGTCTGCCGTGGGTCAGTGGACATAGCCAGAGCCACACAGAACCCTCTCTGCCCGTCTCCCGTGGGTGAGTGGACGCAGCCATATCCACACTGCGCCTTGCCTACCCGTCTCCCGGGAGTGAGTGGACACAGCCAGATCCGCACTGCACCCTGCATGACCCTCTGCGTGGGTGAGTGGACACAGCCAGATCCGCACTGCGACTTGCCTGCCCGTCTGCCGTGGGTCAGTGGACATAGCCAGATCCACAAAGCACCCTCTCTGCCCGTCTCCCGTGGGTGAGTGGACACAGCCAGATCCACACTGCGCCTTGCCTGCCCGTCTCCCGTGGGTGAGTGGACACAGCCAGATCCGCACTGCGCCCTGCCTGCCCGTCTCCCGTGGGTGAGTGGACACAGCCAGATCCGCACTGCTCCCTGCCTGACGGTCTCCCGCGGTTGAGTGGACACAGCCAGATCCGCAGGGCGCCCTTCCTGCCCGTCTGCCGTTGGTCAGTGGACATAGCCAGATCCACATAGCACCCTCTCTGTCCGTCTCCCGTGAGTGAGTGGACACAGTCAGATCCACACTGCGCCTTGACTGCCCGTCTACCGTGGGTTAGTGGACACAGCCAGATCAGCACTGCGCCCTGCCTGCCCATCTGCCGTGGGTGATTGGACACAGCCAGATCGGTACTGCGCCCTGCCTACCCGTCTGCCGTGGGTCAATGGACATAGCCAGATCCGCACAGCACACTCTCTGTCCATCTCCCGTGGGTGAGTAGACACAGCCAGATCCACAATGCGCCTTGCCTGCCTCTCCCGTTGGTGAGTGGACACAGCCAGATCCTCACTGCGCCCTGCCTTCCCGTCTGCCGTGGGTGAGTGGACACAGTCAGATCCGCACTACGCCCTGCCTGCCCGTCTGCCGTGGGTCAGTGGACATAGCCAGATCCACACAGCACACTCTCTGCCCGTCTCCCGAGGGTGAGTGGACACAGCCAGATACACACAGCACCCTCTCTGCCCGTCTCCAGTGGGTGAGTGGACACAGCCAGATCCACACTGCGCCCTGCCTGCCCATCTGCCGTGGGTCAGTGGACACAGCCAGATCCACACAGCACCCTCCCTTTCCGTCTCCCGTGGGTGAGTGGAGACAGCCAGATCCACACTGCGCCTTGCCTGCCCGTCCCCCGTGGGTGAGTGGACACAACCAAATCCGCACTGCACCCTGCCTGCCCATCTGCCGTGGGTGAGTGGACACAGCCAGATCCGCACTGCGACCTGTCTGCCCGTCTGCCGTCGGTGAGTGGACACAGCCAGATCCGCAATGCGACCAGCCTGCCCGTCTGCCGTGGGTAAGTGGACATAGCCAGATACATAGCACCCTCTCTATCCGTCTCTCATGGGTGAGTGGACACAGCCAGATCCGCACAGTGCCCTGCCTGCCCGTCTGCCGTGGGTCAGTGGACATAGCCAGATCTACACAGCACCCACTCTGCCTGTCTCCCGTGGTAAGTGGACACAGCCAGATCCACACTGCGCCTTGCATGCCCGTCTCCCGTGGGTGAGTGGACACAGAAAGATCCGCACTGTGCCCTGCCTGCCCGTCTCATGTGGATATGTGGACACAGCCAGATCCGCACTGCGCCCTGCCTGCCCATCTCCCGTGGGTGAGTGGACACAGCCAGATCTGCACTGCGCCCTGCCTGACTGTCTGCCGTGGGTGAGGGGACATAGCCAGATCCGCACTGCGCCCTGCCTGCCCGTCTGTCGTGGGTCAGTGGACATAGCCAGTTCCACACAGCACCCTCTCTGCCCGTCGCCCGTGGGTGAGTGGACACAGCCAGATCCACACTGCGCCTTGCCTTACCGCCTCCCGTGGGTGAGTGGACACAGCCAGAACCGCACTGCGCCCTGCCTGCCCGTCTGCCGTGGGTGAGTGGAAACAGCCAGATCCACACTGCGCCGTGCCTGCCCGCCTCCCGTGGGTGAGTGGACACAGCCAGATCCGCACTGCGCCCTGCCTACCCGTCTCCCGTGGGTGAGTCGACACAGCCAGATCCGCACTGAGCCCTGCCTACCCGTCTGCCGTGGGTCAGTGGACATAGCCAGATCCACACAGCACCCTCTCTACCCGTCTCCCGTGGGTGAGTGGACAGAGACAAATCCACACTGCACCTTGCCTGCCCGTCTCCCATGGGTGAGTGGACACAGCCAGATCCGCACTGCCCCCTGACTGCCCGTCTCCCCTGGGTGATTGGAAACAGCCAGATCCGAAAGCGCCCTGCCTGCCCGTCTGTCGTGGGTCAGTGGACCTAGCCAGATCCAAACAGCACCCTCTCTGCTAGTCTCCCGTGGGTGAGTGGACACAGCCAGATCCACACTGCGCCTTGCCAGCCCGTCTCCCGTGGGTGAGTGGACACAGCCAGTTCCGCACTGCGCCCTGCCTGCCCGTCTACCATGTGTGATTGGACACAGCCAGATCCGCACTGCGCACCTCCTGCCCGTCTGCCGTGTGTCAGTGGACATAGCCAGATCCACACAGCACCCTCTCTGCCCGTCTCCCGTGGGTGAGTGGACACAGCCAGATCCACACTGCACCCTGCCTGACCGTTTGCCGTGGGAGAGTGGACACAGCCAGATCCGCACTGCGCCCTGCCTGCCCGTCTGCCTTGGGTGAGTGGACACAGCCAGATCCGCACTGCGCCTTGCCTGCCCGTCTCCCGTGGGTGAGTGGACACAGCCAGATCCGCAATGCGCCCTGCCTGACCGTCTGCCGTAGGTGAGTGGACACAGCCAGATCCGCACTGCGCCCTGCCTGCCCGTCTGCTGTGGGTCAGTGGACATAGCCAGATCCACACAGCACCCTCTCTGCCCGTCTCCCGAGCGTTAGTGGACACTGCCAGATCGCCACTGTGCCTTGCCTGCCCGTCTCCCATGGGTGAGTGGACACAGCCAGATCCACAGTGCGCCCTGGATGCCCGTCTGCCGTGGGTCAGTAGACATAGCCAGATCCACACAGCACTCTCTCTGCCCGTCTCCCGTGGGTGAGTGGACACAGCCAGATCCACACTGCCCCTTGCCTACTTGTCTCCCGTGGGTGAGTGGACACAGCCAGATACGCACTGAGCCCTGCATGACCGTCTGCCGTGGGTGAGTGTACACAGCCAGATCCGCACTGCGCCCTGCCTGTCCGTCTGCCGTGGGTCTGTGGACATAGCCAGATCCACACAGCACACTCTCTGCCCGTCTCCCGTGAGTGAGTGGACACAGCCAGATCCACACTGCGACTTGCCTACCCATCTCAAGTGAGTGAATGGACACAGCCAGATCCGCAATGCGCGCTGCCTGCCCGTCTGCCGTGGGTGATTGGACACAGCCAGATCCGCACTGCACCCTGCCTGCCCGTCTCCCGTGGGTGAGTGGACAAAGCCAGATCCGCACTGCGCCCTGCCTGCCCGTCTGCCGTGGGTGATTGGAGACAGACAGATGTGCACTGCGCCCTGCCTGCCCGTCTGCCGTGGGTCAGTGGACATAGCCAGATCCAAACAGCACCCTCTCTGCCCGTCTCCTGTGGGTGAGTGGACATTGCCAGATCTACACTGCGCCTTGCATGCCCGTCTCACGTGGGTGAGTGGACACAGCCAGATCCGCACTGCGCCCTGCCTCCCCGTCTGCCGTGGGTGAGTGGACACAGCCTGATCCGCACTGCGCCCTGCCTGCCTGTCTGCCGTTGGTCAGTGGACATAGCCAGATCCACACAGCACACTCTCTGCCAGTCTCCCGTGAGTGAGTGGACACAGCCAGATCCACACTGCGCCTTGCCTGCCCGTCTCCCGTGGGTGAGTGGACACAGCCAGATCCACACTGCGCCTTGCCTGCCCGGCTACCGTGGGTGAGTGGAAACAACCAGATCCGCACTGCGCCCTGCCTGCCCGTCTCCCGTGGGTGAGTGGACACAGCCAGATCCGCACAGCGCCCTGCCTGCCCGTCTCCCGTGGGTGAGTGGACACAGCCAGTTCCGCACTGCGCCCTGCCTGACCGTCTACCGTGGGTGATTGGACACAGCCAGATCGGAACTGCGCCATGCCTGCCCGTCTGCCGTGAGTCAGTGGACATAGCCAGATCCACACAGCACCCTCTCTGCCCGTCTCCCATGTGTGAGTGGACACAGCCAGATCCACACTGCGCCTTGCCTGCCCGTCTCCCGTGGGTGAGTGGACACAGCCAGATCCGCACTTCGCCCTGCCTGCCCGATGCCGTGGTTGAGTGGACACAGCCAGATCCGCACTGTGCCCTGCCTGCCCGTCTCCCGTGGGTGAGTGGACATAGCGAGATCCACACTGCGCCTTGCCTTCCCGTCTCCCGTGGGTGAGTGGACACAGCCAGATCCGCACTTTGCCCTGCCTGCCCGTTGCCGTGGTTGAGTGGACACAGCCAGATTCGCACTGCGCCCTGCCTGCCCGTCTGCCGTGGGTCAGTGGACATAGCCAGATCCACACAGCACCCTCTCTGCCCGTCTCCCGTGGGTGAGTGGACACAGCCAGATCCGCACTGCGTCCTGCATGACCATCTGCCGTGGGTGAGTGGACACTGCCAGATCCGCACTGCAACCTGCCTGCCCGTCTCCCGTGGGTGAGTGGACACAGCCATATCCGTACTGCGCCCTGCCTGACCGTCTCCCGTGGGTGAGTGGACACAGCCAGATCCGCACTGCGCCCTGCCTGCCCGTCTCCCGTGGGTGAGTGGACACAGCCAGATCCGCACAGCACCCTCTTTGTCCTTCTCCCGTGGTTGAGGGGACACAGCCAGATCCACACTGCGCCTTGCCTGCCCGTCTCCCGTGGGTGAGTCGACACAGCCAGTTCCGCACTGCGCCCTGCCTGCCCGTCTACCGTGGGTGATTGGACACAGCCAGATCCGCACTGGGCCCTGCCTGCCCGTCTGCCGTGGGTCAGTGGACATAGCCAGATCCACACAGCACCCTCTCTGCCCGTCTCCCGTGGGTGAGTCGACACAGCCAGATCCGCACTGCGCCTTGCCTGCCCGTCTCCCGTGGGTGAGTGGACAGAGCCAGGTCCGCACTGCGCCCTGCCTGCCCGGCTCCCGTGGGTGATTGGACACAGTCAGATCCGCACTTTGCCCTGCCTGCCCGTCTCCCGTGGGTGAGTGGACACAGCCACATCCGCACTGCGCCTTGCCTGCCCGTCTCCCGTGGGTGAGTGTACACAGCCATATCAGCACTGCGCCCTGCCTAAACGTCTGCCGTGGGTGAGTGGAGACAGCCAGATCCGCACTGCTCCCTGCCTGCCCGTCTGCCGTGGGTCAGTGGACATAGTCAGATCCACACAGCACCCTCTCTGACCGTCTCCCATGGGTGAGTGGACACAGCCAGATCCACACTGCGCCCTGCCTGCCCGTCTCCCGTGGGTGAGTGGACACAGCCAGATCCGCACTGCGCCTTGCCTGCCCGTCTCCCGTGGGTGAGTGGACACAGCCAGATCCACACTGCGCCTTGCCTACCCGTCTCCCGTGGGGGAGTGGACACAGTCAGATCCACACTGCGCCCTGCCTGACCGTCTGCCGTGGGTGAGTGGACACAGCCAGATCCGCACTGCGCCCTGAATGCCCATCTTCCGTGGGTCAGTGGACATTGCCAGATCCACACATCACCCTCTCTGCCCGTCTCACGTGGGTGAGTGGACACAGCCAGATCCACACTGCGCCTTGCCTGCCCGGCTCCCGTGAGTGAGTGGAGACAGCCACATCCGCACTGCGCCCTGCCTGCTTGTCTGCCGTGGGTGATTGGTCACAGCCAATCCGCACTGCGCAGTGCCTACCCGTCTGCCGTGGGTCAGTAAACATAGCCACATCCACACAGCACCCTCTCTGCCCGTCTCCCGTGGGTGAGTGGACACAGCCATATCCGCACTGCGCCCTGCCTGCCCGTCTACCGTGGGTGAGTGGACACAGCCAGATCCGCACTGCGCCCTGCCTGACTGTCTGCCGTGGGTTAGTGGACACAGCCAGATCCGCACTGCGCCCTGCCTGCCCGTCTCCCGTGGGTGAGTGGACACAGCCAGATCCGCACTGCGCCCTGCCTGCCCTTTTGCCGTTGGTGATTGGACACAGCCAAATCCACACTGCGCCCTGCCTGCCCGTCTGCCGTGGGTCAGTGGACATAGCCAGGTCCAAACAGCACCCTCTGCCCGTCTCCCGTGGGTGAGTGGACACAGCCTGATCCACAATGCGCCTTCCCTGACCGTCTCCCGTGGGTGAGTGGACACAGCCAGATCCCCCCTGCCCCTTGACTGCCCGTCTCCTGTGGGTGAGAGGACACAGCCAGATCCGCACTGCGCCCTCTCTGCCCGTCTCCCTTGGGTGAGTGGACACAGCCAGATCCACACTGCGCCTTGTCTGCCCGTCTCTCGTGCGTGAGTGGACACAGCAAGATCCACAGTGCGCCCTGCCTGCCCGTCTCCCGTGGGTGAGTGGACACAGCCAGATCCGCACTGCGCCCTGCCTGCCCGTCTCCCGTGGGTGAGTGGACACAGCCAGATCCGCACTGCGCCCTGCCTGCCCGTCTGCCGTGGGTCAGTGGACACAGCCAGATCCACACAGCACCCTATCTGCCCGTCTCCCGTGGGTGAGTGGACACAGCCAGATCCACACTGCTCCTTGCCTGCCCGTCTCCCGTGGGTGGGTGGACACAGCCAGATCCGCACTGCGCCCTGCCTCCCGTCCCCATGGGTAAGTGGACACAGCGAGATCCGCACTGCGCCCTGCCTGCCCATCTCCCGTGGGTGAGTGGACACAGCCAGATCCGCACTGCGCCCTGCCTGACCGTCTGCCGTGGGTGAGTGCTCACAGCCAGATCCGCACAGTGCCCTGCATGCCCGTCTGCCGTGGGTCAGTGGACATGGCCAGATCCACACAGGACCCTCTCTGCCCATCTCCCGTGGGTGAGTGGACACAGCCAGATGCACACTGCGCCTTGCCTACCTGTCTACCGTGGGTGAGTGGACCCGGCCAGATCCGCACTGCGCCCTACCTGCCCGTCTCCCGTGGGTGAGTGGACACAGCTGGATCGGCACTGAGCCCTGCCTGACCGTCTTCCGTGGGTGAGTGGACACAGCCAGATCCGCACTGCGCCCTGCCTGCCCTTCTGCCGTGGGTCAGTGGACATGGCCAGATCCACACAGCACCCTCTCTGCCCGTCTCCCGTGGGTGAGTGGACACAGCCAGATCCACACTGCGCCTTGCCTGCCCGCCTCCCGTGGGTGAGTGGACACAGCCAGATCTGCACTGCACCCTGCCTGCCCGTCTCCCGTGGGTGAGTGGACACAGCCAGATCCGCACCGCGCCCTGCCTGCCCGTCTGCCGTGGGTAAGTGGACATAGCCAGATCCACACAGCACCCTCTCTGCCCGTCTCCCGTGGGTGAGTGGACACAGCCAGATCCGCACTGCGCCTTGCCTTACCGTCTGCCATGGGTGAGTGGACACAGCCAGATCCGCACTGCGCCCTGCCTTCCTGTCTGCCGTGGGTGATTTGACACAGCCACATCCGCACTGCGCCCTGCCTGCCCGTCTGCCGTGGGTCAGTGGACATAGCCAGATCCAAACAGCAACCTCTCTGCCCGTCTCCCGTGGGTGAGTGGACACAGCCAGATCCACAATGCGCCTTGCCTGCCCGTCTCCCGTGGGTGAGTGGACACAGCCAGATCCGCCCTGCGCCTTGACTGCCCGTCTCCCGTGGGTGAGAGGACACAGCCAGATCCGACTGCGCCCTGCCTGCCCGTCTCCCGTGGGTGAGTGGACACAGCCAGATCTGGACTGCACCCTGCCTCACCGTCTGCCGTGGGTGAGTGGACACAGCCAGATCTATACTGCGCCTTGCCTACCTGTCTCCCGTGGGTGAGTGGACACAGCCAGATCCATACTGCGCCTTGCCTACCCGTCTCCCGTGGGTGAGTGGACACAGCCAGATCCGCACTGCACCCTGCCTGACCGTCTGCCTTGGGTGAGTGGACACAGCCATATCCGCACTGCGCCCTGCCTGCCCGTCTGCCGTGGCTCAGTGGACATAGCCAGATCCACACAGCACCATCTCTGCCCGATTCCCGTGGGTGAGTGGACACAGCCCGATCTACACTTTGACTTGCCTGCCCGCCTCCCGTGGATGAGTGGACACAGCCAGATCCGCACTGCGCCCTGCCTGCTCGTCTGCCGTGGGTGACTGGACACAGCCAGATCCGCACTGCGCCCTGCCTGCCCGTCTGCCGTGGGTCATTGGACATAGCCAGAGCCACACAGAACCCTCTCTGCCCGTCTCCCGTGGGTGAGTGGACGCAGCCATATCCACACTGCGCCTTGCCTACCCGTCTCCCGGGAGTGATTGGACACATCCAGATCCGCACTGCACCTTGCATGACCCTCTGCGTGGGTGAGTGGACACAGCCAGATCCGCACTGCGACTTGCCTGCCCGTCTGCCGTGGGTCAGTGGACATAGCCAGATCCACAAAGCACCCTCTCTGCCCGTCTCCCGTGGGTGAGTGGACACAGCCAGATCCACACTGCGCCTTGCCTGCCCGTCTCCCGTGGGTGAGTGGACACAGCCAGATCCGCACTGCGCCCTGCCTGCCCGTCTCCCGTGGGTGAGTGGACACAGCCAGATCCGCACTGCTCCCTGCCTCACGGTCTCCCGTGGTTGAGTGGACACAGCCAGATCCGCAGGGCGCCCTTCCTGCCCGTCTGCCGTTGGTCAGTGGACATAGCCAGATCCACATAGCACCCTCTCTGTCCGTCTCCCGTGGGTGAGTGGACACAGTCAGATCCGCACTACGCCCTGCCTGCCCGTCTGCCGTGGGTCAGTGGACATAGCCAGATCCACACAGCACACTCTCTGCCCGTCTCCCGAGGGTGAGTGGACACAGCCAGATACACACAGCACCCTCTCTGCCCGTCTCCAGTGGGTGAGTGGACACAGCCAGATCCACACTGCGCCCTGCCTGCCCATCTGCCGTGGGTCAGTGGACACAGCCAGATCCACACAGCACCCTCCCTTTCCGTCTCCCGTGGGTGAGGGGAGACAGCCAGATCCACACTGCGCCTTGCCTGCCCGTCCCCCGTGGGTGAGTGGACACAACCAAATCCGCACTGCGCCCTGCCTGCCCATCTGCCGTGGGTGAGTGGACAAAGCCAGATCCGCACTGCGACCTGTCTGCCCGTCTGCCGTCGGTGAGTGGACACAGCCAGATCCGCAATGCGACCAGCCTGCCCGTCTGCCGTGGGTCAGTGGACATAGCCAGATACATAGCACCCTCTCTATCCGTCTCTCATGGGTGAGTGGACACAGCCAGATCCGCACAGTGCCCTGCCTGCCCGTCTGCCGTGGGTCAGTGGACATAGCCAGATCTACACAGCACCCACTCTGCCTGTCTCCCGTGGTAAGTGGACACAGCCAGATCCACACTGCGCCTTGCATGCCCGTCTCCCGTGGGTGAGTGGACACAGCCAGATCCGCACTGCGCCCTGCCTGCCCGTCTCATGTGGATATGTGGACACAGCCAGATCCGCACTGCGCCCTGCCTGCCCATCTCCCGTGGGTGAGTGGACACAGCCAGATCCACACTGCGCCCTGCCTGACTGTCTGCCGTGGGTGAGGGGACATAGCCAGATCCGCACTGCGCCCTGCCTGCCCGTCTGTCGTGGGTCAGTGGACATAGCCAGATCCACACAGCACCCTCTCTGCCCGTCGCCCGTGGGTGAGTGGACACAGCCAGATCCACACTGCGCCTTGCCTTACCGCCTCCCGTGGGTGAGTGGACACAGCCAGATCCGCACTGCGCCCTGCCTGCCCGTCTGCCGTGGGTGAGTGGAAACAGCCAGATCCACACTGCGCCGTGCCTGCCCGCCTCCCGTGGGTGAGTGGACACAGCCAGATCCGCACTGCGCCCTGCCTGCCCGTCTCCCGTGGGTGAGTCGACACACCCAGATCCGCACTGAGCCCTGCCTACCCGTCTGCCGTGGGTCAGTGGACATAGCCAGATCCACACAGCACCCTCTCTACCCGTCTCCCGTGGGTGAGTGGACAGAGACAAATCCACACTGCACCTTGCCTGCCCGTCTCCCATGGGTGAGTGGACACAGCCAGATCCGCACTGCGCCCTGACTGCCCGTCTCCCCTGGGTGATTGGACACAGCCAGATCCGAACTGCGCCCTGCCTGCCCGTCTGCCGTGGGTCAGTGGACCTAGCCAGATCCAAACAGCACCCTCTCTGCTAGTCTCCCGTGGGTGAGTGGACACAGCCAGATCCACACTGCGCCTTGCCAGCCCGTCTCCCGTGGGTGAGTGGACACAGCGAGTTCCGCACTGCGCCCTGCCTGCCCGTCTACCATGTGTGATTGGACACAGCCAGATCCGCACTGCGCACCTCCTGCCCGTCTGCCGTGTGTCAGTGGACATAGCCAGATCCACACAGCACCCTCTCTGCCCGTCTCCCGTGGGTGAGTGGACACAGCCAGATCCACACTGCACCCTGCCTGACCGTCTGCCTTGGGTGAGTGGACACAGCCAGATCCGCACTGCGCCTTGCCTGCCCGTCACCCGTGGGTGAGTGGACACAGCCAGATCCGCAATGCGCCCTGCCTGACCGTCTGCCGTAGGTGAGTGGACACAGCCAGATCCGCACTGCGCCCTGCCTGCCCGTCTGCTGTGGGTCAGTGGACATAGCCAGATCCACACAGCACCCTCTCTGCCCGTCTCCCGAGCGTTAGTGGACACTGCCAGATCGCCACTGTGCCTTGCCTGCCCGTCTCCCATGGGTGAGTGGACACAGCCAGATCCACAGTGCGCCCTGGATGCCCATCTGCCGTGGGTCAGTAGACATAGCCAGATCCACACAGCACTCTCTCTGCCCGTCTCCCGTGGGTGAGTGGACACAGCCAGATCCACACTGCCCCTTGCCTACTTGTCTCCCGTGGGTGAGTGGACACAGCCAGATACGCACTGAGCCCTGCATGACCGTCTGCCGTGGGTGAGTGTACACAGCCAGATCCGCACTGCGCCCTGCCTGTCCGTCTGCCGTGGGTCTGTGGACATAGCCAGATCCACACAGCACACTCTCTGCCCGTCTCCCGTGAGTGAGTGGACACAGCCAGATCCACACTGCGACTTGCCTACCCATCTCAAGTGAGTGAATGGACACAGCCAGATCCGCAATGCGCGCTGCCTGCCCGTCTGCCGTGGGTGATTGGACACAGCCAGATCCGCACTGCACCCTGCCTGCCCGTCTCCCGTGGGTGAGTGGACAAAGCCAGATCCGCACTGCGCCCTGCCTGCCCGTCTGCCGTGGGTGATTGGAGACAGACAGATGTGCACTGCGCCCTGCCTGCCCGTCTGCCGTGGGTCAGTGGACATAGTCAGATCCAAACAGCACCCTCTCTGCCCGTCTCCTGTGGGTGAGTGGACATTGCCAGATCCACACTGCGCCTTGCATGCCCATCTCACGTGGGTGAGTGGACACAGCCAGATCCGCACTGCGCCCTGCCTGCCCGTCTGCCGTGGGTGAGTGGACACAGCCTGATCCGCACTGCGCCCTGCCTGCCTGTCTGCCGTTGGTCAGTGGACATAGCCAGATCCACACAGCACACTCTCTGCCAGTCTCCCGTGAGTGAGTGTACACAGCCAGATCCACACTGCGCCTTGCCTGCCCGTCTCCCGTGGGTGAGTGGACACAGCCAGATCCACACTGCGCCTTGGCTGCCCGGCTACCGTGGGTGGGTGGAAACAACCAGATCCGCACTGCGCCCTGCCTGCCCGTCTCCCGTGGGTGAGTGGACACAGCCAGATCCGCACAGCGCCCTGCCTGCCTGTCTCCCGTGGGTGAGTGGACACAGCCAGTTCCGCACTGCGCCCTGCCTGACCGTCTACCGTGGGTGATTGGACACAGCCAGATCGGCACTGCGCTCTGCCTGCCCGTCTGCCGTCAGTCAGTGGACATAGCCAGATCCACACAGCACCCTCTCTGCCCGTCTCCCATGTGTGAGTGGACACAGCCAGATCCACACTGCGCCTTGCCTGCCCGTCTCCCGTGGGTGAGTGGACACAGCCAGATCCGCACTTCGCCCTGCCTGCCCGATGCCGTGGTTGAGTGGACACAGCCAGATCCGCACTGTGCCCTGCCTGCCCGTCTCCCGTGGGTGAGTGGACATAGCGAGATCCACACTGCGCCTTGCCTTCCCGTCTCCCGTGGGTGAGTGGACACAGCCAGATCCGCACTTCGCCCTGCCTGCCCGTTGCCGTGGTTGAGTGGACACAGCCAGAATCGCACTGCGCCCTGCCTGCCCGTCTGCCGTGGGTCAGTGGACATAGCCAGATCCACACAGCACCCTCTCTGCCCGTCTCCCGTGGGTGAGTGGACACAGCCAGATCCGCACTGCGTCCTGCATGTCCATCTGCCGTGGGTGAGTGGACACTGCCAGATCCGCACTGCAACCTGCCTGCCCGTCTCCCGTGGGTGAGTGGACACAGTCATATCCGTACTGCGCCCTGCCTGACCGTCTGCCGTGGGTGAGTGGACACAGCCAGATCCGCACTGGTCCCTGCCTGCCCGTCTGCCGTGGGTCAGTGGACATAGTCAGATCAACACAGCACCCTCTCTGACCGTCTCCCATGGGTGAGTGGACACAGCCAGATCCACACTGTGCCCTGCCTGCCCGTCTCCCGTGGGTGAGTGGACACAGCCAGATCCGCACTGCGCCTTGCCTGCCCGTCTCCCGTGCGTGAGTGGACACAGCCAGATCCGCACTGCGCCCTGCCTGCCCGTCTCCCGTGGGTGAGTGGACACAGCCAGATCCGCTCTGCGCCCTGACTGCCCATCTGCCGTGGGTCAGTGCACATAGCCAGATCCACGCAGCACCCTCTCTGCCCGCCTCCCGTGGGTGAGTGGACACAGCCAGATCCGCACTGCGCCCTGCCTGACCATCTGCCGTGGGTGAGTGGACACAGCCAGATCCGCACTGCGCCCTGCCTGCACATCTGCCGTGGTTCAGTGGACATAGCCAGATCCACACAGCACGGTCTCTGCCAGTCTCCTGTGGGTGAGTGGATACAGCCAGATCCACACGGCGCCTTGCCTACTAGTCTCCCGTGGGTGAGGGGACACAGCCAGATCCGCACTGCGCCCTGCATGACCGTCTGCCGTGGGTGAGTCGACACAGCCAGATCCACACTGCGCCCTGCCTGCCCGTCTGCCGTGGGTCAGTGGACATAGCCAGATCCACACAGCACCCTCTCTGTCCGTCGCCTGTGGGTGAGTGGACACAGCCAAATCCACACTGCGCCTTGCCTGCCCATCTCCCGTGGGTGAGTGGACACAGCCAGATCCACACTGCGCCTTGCCTCCCCGTCTCCCGTGGGTGAGTGGACACAGCCAGATCCTCACTGCGCCATGCCTGCCCGTCTGCCGTGGGTGAGTGGACACAGCCAGATCCGCACTGCGCCTTGCCTGCCCGTCTCTTGTGGGTGAGGGGACATAGCCAGATCCACACTGCGCCTTGCCTCCCCGTCTCCCGTGGGTGAGTGGACACAGCCAGATCCGCACTGCGCCTTGCCTGCCCGTCTCCCGTGCGTGAGTGGACACAGCCAGATCCGCACTGCGCCCTGCTTGCCCGTCTCCCGTGGGTGAGTGGACACAGCCAGATCCGCTCTGCGCCCTGACTGCCCATCTGCCGTGGGTCAGTGCACATAGCCAGATCCACGCAGCACCCTCTCTGCCCGCCTCCCGTGGGTGAGTGGACACAGCCAGATCCGCACTGCGCCCTGCCTGACCATCTGCCGTGGGTGAGTGGACACAGCCAGATCCGCACTGCGCCCTGCCTGCACATCTGCCGTGGTTCAGTGGACATAGCCAGATCCACACAGCACGGTCTCTGCCAGTCTCCTGTGGGTGAGTGGATACAGCCAGATCCACACGGCGCCTTGCCTACTAGTCTCCCGTGGGTGAGGGGACACAGCCAGATCCGCACTGCGCCCTGCATGACCGTCTGCCGTGGGTGAGTCGACACAGCCAGATCCACACTGCGCCCTGCCTGCCCGTCTGCCGTGGGTCAGTGGACATAGCCAGATCCACACAGCACCCTCTCTGTCCGTCTCCTGTGGGTGAGTGGACACAGCCAGATCCACACTGCGCCTTGCCTGCCCATCTCCCTTGGGTGAGTGGACACAGCCAGATCCACACTGCGCCTTGCCTCCCCGTCTCCCGTGGGTGAGTGGACACAGCCAGATCCGCACTGCACGCTGCCTGCCCGTCTGCCGTGGGTGAGTGGACACAGCCAGATCCGCACTGCGCCTTGCCTGCCCGTCTCTTGTGGGTGAGTGGACACAGCCAGATCCACACAGCACCCTCACTGCCCGTCTCCCGTCGGTGAGTGGCCACAGCCAGATCCACACTGCGCCTTGCCTACCCGTCTCCCGTGGGTGAGTGGCCACAGCCAGATCCCCAAGGCGCCTTGCCTGTCCGTCTACCGTGGGTGAATGGACACAGCAAGATCCGCACTGCGTCCTGCCTGCCCGTCTGCCGTGGGTGATTGGACACAGCCAGATCCGCACTGCGCCCTACCTGCTTGTCTGCCGTGGGTCAGTGGACATAGCCAGATCCAAACAGCACCCTCTCTGCCCATCTCCCGTGGGTGAGTGGACACAGCCAGATCCACACTGCGCCTTGCCTGCCTGTCTCCCGTGGGTGAGTGGACACAGCCAGATCCGCACTGGGCCCTGCCTGCCCGTCTCCCGTGGGTGAGTGGACACAGCCAGATCCGCACTGCGCCCTGCCTGCCCGTCTGCCGTGGGTGAGTGGACACAGCCAGATCCGCACTGCGCCATGCCTGCCCGTCTGCCGTGGGTCACTGGACATAGCCAGATCCACACAGAACGCTCTATGCCCGCTCCCGTGTGTGAGTGGACACAGCCAGATCCACACTGCGCCTTGCCTACCCATCTCCCGTGGGTGAGTGGACACAGCCAGATCCGCACTGCACCCTGCCTGACCGTCTGCCATGGGTGAGAGGACACAGCCAGATCCGCACTGCGCGATGCCTGCCCGTCTGCTGTGGGTCAGTGGACATAGACATATCCACACAGCACACTCTCTGCCCGTCTCCCATGGGTGAGTGGACACAGCCAGATCCACACTGCGCCTTGCCTTCCCGTCTCCCGTGTGTGATTGGAAACAGCCAGATCCGCACTGCGCCCTGCCTGCCCGTCTGACGTGGGTCAGTGGACATAGCCAGATCCACACAGCACTGTCTGTGCCCGTTTCCCGTGGGTGAGTGGACACAGCCAGATCCACACATCGCTTTGCCTGCCCGTCTCCGGTGGGTCAGTGGACACAACCAGATCCGCACTGCGCCCTGCCTGCCCGTCTCCCGTGGATGAGTGGACACAGCCAGATCCGCACTGCGCCCTGCCTGCCCGTCTGCCGTGGGTGAGTGGACACAGCCAGATCCGCACTGCGCCCTGCCTGACCATCCTCCGTGGGTGAGTGGACACAGCCAGATCCGCATTGCGCCCTGCCTGCCCGTCTGCCGTGGGTCAGTGGACATAGCCAGATCCACACAGCAACCTCTCTGCCCGTTTCCCGTGGTTGAGTGGACACAGACAGATCCACACTACGCCTTGCCTGACCGCCTCCCGTGGGTGAGTGGACACAGCCAGATCCACACTGCGCCTTGCCTGCCCGTCTCCCGTGGGTGAGTGGACACAGCCAGATCCACACAGCACCCTCTCTGCCCATCTCCCGTGGGTGAGTGGACACAGCCAGATCGACACTGCGCATTGCCTACCTGTCTGCCGTTGGTGAGTGGACACAGCCAGATCCGCACTGCGCCTTGCCTTCCTGTCTCCCTTGGGTGATTGGAAAAAGCCAGATCCACACTGCGCCCTGCCTGCCCGTCTGCCGTGGGTCAGTGGACATAGCCAGATCCATACAGCACTCTCTGTGCCCGCCTCCCGTGTGTGAGTGGACACAGCCAGATCCACACTGTGCTTTGCCTGCCCGTCTCCGGTGGGTGAGTGGACACAACCAGATCCGCACTGCGCCCTGCCTGCCCGTCTCCCGTGGATGAGTGGACACAGCCAGATCCGCACTGCGCCCTGACTGCCCGTCTGCCGTGGGTGAGTGGACACTCCCACATCCGCACTGCGCCCTGCCTGACCATCCTCCGTGGGTGAGTGGACACAGCCAGATCCGCACTGCGCCCTGCCTGCCCGTCTGCCATGGGTCAGTGGACATAGCCTAATCCACACAGCACCCTCTCTGTCCGTCTCCCGTGGGTGAGTGGACACAGCCAATTCCACATTGCGCCATGCCTGCCGTCTACCGTGGGTAAGTGGACACAGCCAGATCCGCACTGCGCCCTGCCTGCCCGTCTGCCGTGGGTGATTTGACACAGCCAGATCCGCACTGCGCCCTGACTGCCCGCCTGCCGTGGGTCAGTGGACATAGCCAGATCCAAACAGCACCCTCTCTGCCCGTCTCCCGTGGGTGAGTGGACACAGCCAGATCCACACTGCGCCTTGCCTACCCGTCTCCCGTGGGTTAGTGGACACAGCCAGATCCGCACTGCACCCTGTCTGACCGTCTGCCGTGGGTGAGTGGACACAGCCAGATCCGCCCTGCGCCCTGCCTGCCCGTCTGCCGTGGGTCATTGGACATAGCCATATATACACAGCACCCGCTCTGCTTGTCACCCGTGGGTGAGTGGACACAGCCAGATCCACACTGTGCCTTGCCTACCCATCTCCCGTGGGTGAGTGTACACAGCTAGATCCGCACTGCGCCCTGCCAGACCGTCTGCCGTGGGTGAGTGGACACAGCCAGATCCTCACTACGCCCTGCCTGCCCGACTGCCGAAGGTCAGTGGACATAGCCAGATCCACACAGCACCCTCTCTGCCCGACTCCCGTGGGTGAGTGGACACAGCCATATCCACACTGCGCCTTGCCTGCCCGTCGCCCGTGGGTGAGTGGTCACAGCCAGATCAGCACTGCGCCCTGCCTGCCCTTCTGCCGTGGGTGAGTGGACACAGCCAGATCCGCACTGCGCCTTGCCTACCCGTCTCCCGTGGGTGAGTGGACACAGCCAGATCCGCACTGCCCCCTGCCTGCCCGTCTGCCGTGGGTGAGTGGACACAGCCAGATCCGCACTGCGCCCTGCCTGACCATTTGCCGTGGGTGAGTGGACACAGCCAGTTCCGCAAAGCGCCCTGCCTGCCCGTCTGCCGTGGGTGAGTGGACTCAGCCAGATCCGCACTGCGCCATGCCTTCCCATCTCCCGTGGATGAGAGGACACAGCCAGATCCGCACTGCGCCCTGCCTGACCATCCTCCGTGGGTGAGTGGACACAGCCAGTTTCGCATTGCGCCCTGCCTGCCCGTCTGCCGTGGGTCCGTGGACATAGCCAGATCCAAACAGCACCTTCTCTGCCCGTCTCCCGTGGGTGAGTGGACACAGCCAGATCCACACTGTGCCTTGCCTACCCATCTCCCGTGGGTCAGTGGACACAGCTAGATCCGCACTGCGCCCTGTCTGACCGTCTGCCGTGGGTGAGTGGACACAGCCAGATCCGCACTCCGCCCTGCCTGCCCGTCTGCCAAAGGTCAGTGGACATAGCCTGATCCACACAGCACCCTCTCTGCCCGACTCCCGTGGGTGAGTGGACACAGCCAGATCCACACTGCGCCTTGCCTGCCCGTCTCCCGTGGGTGAGTGGACACAGCCAGATCCGCACTGCGCCCTGCCTGCCCTTCTGCCGTGGGTGAGTGGACACAGCCAGATCCGCACTGCGCCCTGCCTGCCGGTCGCCCGTGGGTGAGTGGACACAGCCAGATCTGCACTGCGCGCTGCCTGACGGTCTGCCGTGGGTGAGTGGACACAGCCAGATCCGCGCTGCACCCTGCCTGCCCATCTGCCGTGGGTCAGTGGACATAGCCAGATCGACACAGCACTCTCTCTGCCCGTCTCCCGTGGGAGAGTGGCCACAGCCAGATCCACACTGCGCCCTGCCTGCCCGTCTCCCGTGGGTGAGTTGACACAGCCAGATCCACAATGCGCCCTGCCTGCCCGTCTCCCGTGGGTGAGTGGACACAGCCAGATCCGCACTGCGCCCTGCCTGCCCGTCTGCCGTGGGTCAGTGGACATAGCCAGATCCACACAGCACCCTCTCTGCCCGTCTCCCGTGGGTGAGTGGACACAGCCAAATCCACACTACGCCTTGCCTGCCTGTCTCCCGTGGGTGAGTGGACACAGCCAGATCCGCTCTGCACCCTGCCTGACCGTCTGCCGTGGGTGAGTGGACAAAGCCAGATCCGCACTGCGCCATGCCTGCCCGTCTGCTGTGGGTCAGTGGACATAGACATATCCACACAGCACACTCTCTGCCCGTCTCCCATGGGTGAGTGGACACAGCCAGATCCACACTGCGCCTTGCCTTCCTGTCTCCCGTGGGTGATTGGAAACAGCAAGATCCGCACTGCGCCCTGCCTTCCCGTCTGCTGTGGGTCAGTGGACATAGCCAGATCCACACAGCACTCTCTGTGCCCGTTTCCCGTGGGTGAGTGGACACAGCCAGATCCACACTGCGCTTTGCCTGCCCGTCTCCGGTGGGTCAGTGGACACAACCAGATCCGCACTGCGCCCTGCCTGCCCGTCTCCCGTGGATGAGTGGACACAGCCAGATCCGCACCGCGCCCTGCCTGCCCGTCTGCCGTGGGTGAGTGGACACAGCCAGATCCGCACTGCGCCCTGCCTGACCATCCTCCGTGGGTGAGTGGACACAGCCAGATCCACACTGCGCCTTGCCTGCCCGTCTCCCGTGGGTGAGTGGACACAGCCAGATCCACACAGCACCCTCTCTGCCCATCTCCCGTGGGTGAGTGGACACAGCCAGATCCACACTGCGCATTGCCTACCTGTCTCCCGTGGGTGAGTGGACACAGCCAGATCCGCACTGCGCCCTGCCCGACCGTCTGCCATGGGTGAGTGGACACAGCCAGATCCGCACTGCGCCTTGCCTTCCTGTCTCCCTTGGGTGATTGGAAAAAGCCAGATCCACACTGCGCCCTGCCTGCCCGTCTGCCGTGGGTCAGTGGACATAGCCAGATCCATACAGCACTCTCTGTGCCCGCCTCCCGTGGGTGAGTGGACACAGCCAGATCCACACTGTGCTTTGCCTTCCCGTCTCCGGTGGGTGAGTGGAAACAACCAGATCCGCACTGCGCCCTGCCTGCCTGTCTCCCGTGGATGTGTGTACACAGCCAGATCCGCACTGCGCCCTGACTGCCCGTCTGCCGTGGGTGAGTGGACACACCCAGATCCGCACTGCGCCCTGCCTGACCATCCTCCGTGGGTGAGTGGACACAGCCAGATCCGCACTGCGCCCTGCCTGCCCGTCTGCCATGGGTCAGTGGACATAGCCAAATCCACACAGCACCCTCTCTGTCCGTCTCCCGTGGGTGAGTGGACACAGCCAATTCCACATTGCGCCATGCCTGCCGTCTACCGTGGGTAAGTGGACACAGCCAGATCCGCACTGCGCCCTGCCTGCCCGTCTGCCGTGGGTGATTTGACACAGCCAGATCCGCACTGCGCCCTGACTGCCCGCCTGCCGTGGGTCAGTGGACATAGCCAGATCCAAACAGCACCCTCTCTGCCCGTCTCCCGTGGGTGAGTGGACACAGCCAGATCCACACTGCGCCTTGCCTACCCGTCTCCCGTGGGTTAGTGGACACAGCCAGATCCGCACTGCACCCTGTCTGACCGTCTGCCGTGGGTGAGTGGACACAGCCAGATCCGCCCTGCGCCCTGCCTGCCCGTCTGCCGTGGGTCATTGGACATAGCCATATATACACAGCACCCGCTCTGCTTGTCAACCGTGGGTGAGTGGACACAGCCAGATCCACACTGTGCCTTGCCTAACCATCTCCCGTGGGTGAGTGTACACAGCTAGATCCGCACTGCGCCCTGCCTGCCCGTCTGCCGTGGGTGAGTGGACACAGCCAGATCCTCACTACGCCCTGCCTGCCCGACTGCCGAAGGTCAGTGGACATAGCCAGATCCACACAGCACCCTCTCTGACCGACTCCCGTGGGTGAGTGGACACAGCCATATCCACACTGCGCCTTGCCTGCCCGTCGCCCGTGGGTGAGTGGTCACAGCCAGATCAGCACTGCGCCCTGCCTGCCCTTCTGCCGTGGCTGAGTGGACACAGCCAGATCCGCACTGCGCCTTGCCTGCCCGTCTCCCGTGGGTGAGTGGACACAGCCAGATCCGCACTGCCCCCTGCCTGCCCGTCTGCCGTGGGTGAGTGGACACAGCCAGATCCGCACTGCGCCCTGCCTGACCATTTGCCGTGGGTGAGTGGACACAGCCAGTTCCGCAAAGCGCCCTGCCTGCCCGTCTGCCGTGGGTGAGTGGACACAGCCAGATCCGCACTGCGCCATGCCTGCCCATCTCCCGTGGATGAGAGGACACAGCCAGATCCGCACTGCGCCCTGCCTGACCATCCTCCGTGGGTGGGTGGACACAGCCAGTTTCGCATTGCGCCCTGCCTGCCCGTCTGCCGTTGGTCAGTGGACATAGCCAGATCCAAACAGCACCCTCTCTGCCCGTCTCCCGTGGGTGAGTGGACACAGCCAGATCCGCACTGCGCCCTGCCTGCCTTCTGCCGAGGGTGAGTGGACACAGCCAGATCCGCACTGCGCCTTGCCTGCCGGTCGCCCGTGGGTGAGTGGACACAGCCAGATCCGCACTGCGCGCTGCCTGACCGTCTGCCGTGGGTGAGTGGACACAGCCAGATCCGCGCTGCACCCTGCCTGCCCGTCTGCCGTGGGTCAGTGGACATAGCCAGATCGACACAGCACTCTCTCTGCCCGTCTCCCGTGGGAGAGTGGCCACAGCCAGATCCACACTGCGCCCTGCCTGCCCGTCTCCCGTGGGTGAGTGGACACAGCCAGATCCACAATGCGCCCTGCCTGCCCGTCTCCCGTGGGTGAGTGGACACAGCCAGATCCGCACTGCGCCCTGCCTGCCCGTCTGCCGTGGGTCAGTGGACATAGCCAGATCCACACAGCACCCTCTCTGCCCGTCTCCCATGGGTGAGTGGACACAGCCAAATCCACACTACGCCTTGCCTGCCTGTCTCCCGTGGGTGAGTGGACACAGCCAGATCCGCACTGCACCCTGCCTGACCGTCTGCCGTGGGTGAGTGGACAAAGCCAGATCCGCACTGCGCCATGCCTGCCCGTCTGCTGTGGGTCAGTGGACATAGACATATCCACACAGCACACTCTCTGCCCGTCTCCCATGGGTGAGTGGACACAGCCAGATCCACACTGCGCCTTGCCTTCCCGTCTCCCGTGGGTGATTGGAAACAGCGAGATCCGCACTGCGCCCTGCCTTCCCGTCTGCTGTGGGTCAGTGGACATAGCCAGATCCACACAGCACTCTCTGTGCTCGTCTCCCGTGGGTGAGTGGACACAGCCAGATCCATACTGCGCCTTGCCTGCTCGTCTCCCGTAGGTAGTGGACACAGCCAGATGCGCACTGCGCACTGCCTGCCCGTCTCCCGTGGGTGTGTGGACACAGCCAGATCCGCACTACGCCCTGCCTGCCCATCTCCCGTGGGTGAGTGGACACAGCCAGATCCTCACTGCGCCCTGCCTGACTGTCTGCCGTGGGTGATTTGACACGGCCAGATCCGTACTGCGCCCTGCCTGATCGTCTGCCGTGAGTCAGTGGACATATCGAGATCCACACAGCACACTCTCTGCCCGTCTCTCGTGGGTGAGTGGACAAAGCCAGATACGCACTGCGCCCTGCCTGCCCGTCTCCCGTGGTAGAGTGGACACAGCCAGATCCGCACTGCACTCTGCCTGAACATCTGTCGTGGGTGAGTGGACACAGCCAGATTTGTACTGCGCCCTGCCTGCCCGTTTTTCATGGGTCAGTGGAGTTAGCCAGATCCACACAGCACCCTTTCTTCCCGTCTCCCGTGGGTTAGTGGACACAGCCAGATCCACACTGCACCTTGCCTGCCCGTCTCCCGTGGGTGATAGGACACAGCCAGATCCGCACTGCGCCCTGCCTGACTGTCTGCCGTGGGTCAGTGGACATAGCCAGATCCACACAGCACCCTCTCTGCCCGTCTCCCCTGGGTGAGTGGACATAGCCAAATCCACACTGCGCCTTGCCTACCCGTCTCCCGTGTGTGAGTGGACACAGCCAGATCCACACTGCGCCCTGCATGACCGTCTGCCGTGGTTGAGTGGACACAGCCAGATCCGCACTGCGCCCTGCCGGCCCGTCTGCCGTGGGTCAGTGGACATAGCCAGATCCACACCGCACCCTCTCTGCCCGTCACCCGTGGGTTAGTGGACACAGCCAGATACACACTGCGCCCTGCCTGCCCGTCTGCCGTGGGTGAGTGGACACAGCCAGATCTGAACTGCGCCCTGCCTGCCCGTCTGCCGTGGGTGATTGGACACAGCCAGATTCGCACTGCGCCCTGCTTGCCCATCTTCCGTGGGTCAGTGGATATAGCCAGATCCAAACACCACACTCTCTGCCCGTCTCCCGTGGGTGAGTGGACACAGCCAGATCCACACTGCGCCCTGCCTGCCCGTCTCCCGTGGGTGAGTGGAGACAGCCAGATCCGCACTGCGCCCTGCCTGCCCGTCTGCCGTGGGTGAGTGGACACAGCCAGATCTGCACTGCTCCCTTCCTGACCGTCTGCCGTGGATCAGTGGACATAGCCAGATCCACACAGCACCTTCTCTGCCCGTCTGCCGTGGGTGAGTGGACACAGCCAGATCCGCACTGCGCGCTGCCTGACCGTCTGCCGTGGGTGAGTGGACACAGCCAGATCCGCACTGTGCCCTGCCTGCCAGTCTACCGTTGGTCAGTGGACATAGCCAGATCCACACATCACCCTCTCTGCCTGTCTCCCTTGGTGAGTGGACACAGCCAGATCCACACTGCGCCTTGCATGCCCGTCTCCCGTGGGTGAGTGGACACAGCCAGATCCGCACTGCGCCCTGCCTGCCCGTCTCCCGTGGGTGAGTGGACACAGCCAGATCTGCACTGCGCCCTGCCTGCCCGTCTCCCGTTGGTGAGTGGACACAGCCAGATCCGCACTGCGCCTTGCCTGCCCGTCTCCCGTAGGTGAGTGGACACAGCCAGATCTGCACTGCGCCCTGCGTGCCCGTCTGTCGTGGTTCAGTGGACATAGCCAGATCCACACAGCACCCTCTCTGCCCGTATCCCGTGGGTGAGTGGACACAGCCATATCCGCACTGCGCCTTGCCTTACCGTCCCCCGTGGGTGAGTGGACACAGGCAGATCCGCACTGCGCCCTGCCTGCCCGTCTTCCGTGGGTCAGTGGACATAGCCAGATCCACACAGCACCCTCTCTGCTGGTCTCCCGTGGGTGAGTGGACACAGCCAGATCCACACTGCGCCTTGCCTACCCGTCTCCCGTGGGTGAGTGGACACAGCCAGATCCACACTGCGCCCTGCCTGTCCGTCTCCCGTGGGTGAGTGGACACAGCCAGATCCGCACTGCACCCTGCCTGCCCGTCTGCCGTGGGTGAGTGGACACAGCCAGATACACACTGCGCCCTGCCTGCCCGTCTCCCGTGGGTGAGTGGACAAAGCCAGATACGCACTGCACCCTGCCTGCCCGTCTGCCATGGGTGAGTGGACACAGCCAGATTTGTACTGCGCCCTGCCAGCCCGTCTTCCATGAGTCAGTGGAGTTAGCCAGATCCACACAGCACCCTCTCTGCTCGTCTCCCGTGGGTTAGTGGACACAGCCAGATCCACACTTCGCCTTGCCTGCCCGTCTCCCGTGGGTGAGTGGACACAGCCAGATCCGCACTGCGCCCTGCCTGACCGTCTGCCGTGGGTGAGTGGACACAGGCAGATCCGCACTGCGCCCTGCCTTCCCATCTGCCGTGGGTCAGTGGACATAGCCAGATCCACACAGCACCCTCTCTGCCCGTCTCCCCTGGGTGAGTGGACATAGCCAGATCCACACTGCGCCTTGCCTACCCATCTCCCGTGTGTCAGTGGACACAGCCAGATCCACACTGCGCCCTGCCGGACCATCTGCCGTGGGTGAGTGGACACACCCAGATCCGTACTGCGCCCTGCCTGCCCGTCTTCCGTGGGTCAGTGGAGTTAGCCAGATCCACGCAGCACCCTCTCTGCCCGACTCCCGTGGGTTAGTGGACACAGCCAGATCCACACTGCGCCTTGCCTGCCCGTCTCCCTTGGGTGAGTGGACACAGCCAGATCAGCACTGCGCCCTGCCTACCCTTCTGGTGGGTGAGTGGACACAGCCAGATCCGCACTGCGCCTTGCCTGCCCGTCTCCCGTGGGTGAGTGGACACAGCCATATCTGCACTGCGCCCTGTCTGCCCGTCTCCCTTGGGTGAGTGGACACAGCTAGATTCGACTGCGCCCTGCCTGCCCGTCTCCCGTGGGTGAGTGGACACAGCCAGATCCGCACTGCGCCTTGCCTGCCCGTCTCCCGTGGGTGAGTGGACACAGCCAGATCCGCACTGCGCCCTGCCTTCCCGTCTCCCGTGGGCGAGTGGACACAGCCAGATCCGCACTGCGCCCTGCCTGCCCGTCTGCCGTGGGTCAGTGGACGTAGCCAGATCCACACAGCACCCTCTCTGCCAGTCTCCTGTGGGTGAGTGGACACAGCCAGATCCACACTGCGCCTTGCCTACTAGTCTCCCGTGGGTGAGTGGACACATCCAGATCCGCACTGCGCCCTGCATGACCATCTGCCGTGGGTGAGTGGACACAGCCAGATCCGCACTGCGCCCTGCCGGCCAGTCTGCCGTGGGTCAGTGGACATAGCCAGATCCACACAGCACCCTCTATGCCGTCTCCCGTGGGTGAGTGGACACAGCCAGATCCACACTGCGCCTTGCCTACCCGTCTCCCGTGGGTGAGTGGACACAGCCAGATCCGCACTGCGCCCTGCCTGCCCGTCTCCCATGGGTGAGTGGACACAGCCAGATCCGCACTGCGCCCTGCCTACCCTTCTGCCGTGGGTGAGTGGACACAGTCAGATCCGCATGCGCCTTGCCTGCCCGTCTCCAGTGGGTGAGTGGACACAGCCAGATCCTGACTGCGCGCTGCCTAACCGTCTGCCGTGGGTGAATGGACACAGCCAGATCCGCACTGCGCCCTGCCTGCCCGTCTGCCGTGGGTCAGTGTACATAGCCAGATCCACACAGCACCCTCTCTGTCCATCTCCCGTGGCTGAGTGGACACAGCCAGATCCACACTGCGGCTTGCCTGCCCGTCTCCCATGGGTGAGTGGACACAGCCAGATCCACACTGCGCCTTGCCTGCCCGTCTCCCGTGGGTTAGTGGACACAGCCAGATCCGCACTGCGCCCTGCCTGACCGTCTGCCGTGTGTGAGTGGACACAGCCACATCCGCACTGCGCCCTGACTGCCCGTCTGCCGTGGGTCATTGGATATAGCCATATCCACACAGCACCCTCTCTGCTTGTCTCCCGTGTGTGAGTGGACACAGACAGATCCACACTCTGCCTTGCCTACCCATCTCCCGTGGGTGAGTTTACACAGCCAGATCCGCACTGCGCCTTGCCTGCCCGTCTGCTGAAGGTCAGAGGACATAGCCAGATCCACACAGCACCCTCTCTGCCCGTGTTCCGTGGGTGAGTGGACACAGCCAGATCCACACTGCGCCTTGTCTGCCCGTCTCCCGTGGGTGAGTGGACACAGCCAGATCCGCACTGCGCCCTGACTGCCCGTCTGCCGTGGGTGAGTGAACACAGCCAGATCCGCACTGCGCCCTGCCTGCCCGTCTGCCGTGGGTCAGTGGACATAGCCAGATCCACACAGCACCCTCTCTGCCCGTCTCCCGTGGGTGAGTGGACACAGCGAGATCCACACTGCGCCCTGCCTGCCCGTCTCCCGTGGGTGAGTGGACACAGCCAGATCCACACTGCGCCCTGCCTGCACGTCTCCCGTGGGTGAGAGGACACAGCCAGATCAGCACTGCGCCCTGCCTGCCCGTCTCCCGTGGGTGTGTGGACACAGCCAGATCTGCACTGCGCCCTGCCTGACCGTCTGCCGTGGGTGAGTGGACACAGCCAGATCCGCCCTGCGCCCTGACTGCCCGTCTGCCGTGGGTCAGTGGACATAGCCAGATCCACACTGCGCCCTGCCTGCCCGTCTCCCGTGGGTGAGTTGACACAGCCAGATCCAAACTGCGCCCTGCCTGCACGTCTCCCGTGGGTGAGAGGACACAGAAAGATCCAAACTGCGCCTTGCCTGCCCGTCACCCATGGGTGAGTGGACTTAGCCAGATCCGCACTGCACCCTGCCTGCCTGTCTGCCTTGGGTCAGTGGACATAGCCATATCCAACAACACCCTCTCTGCCCGTCTCCAATGGGTGAGAGGACACAGCCAGATCCACACTGTGCCTTGCCTGCCCGTCTCCCATGGGTGGGTGGACACAGCCAGATCCGCACTGCGCCCTGTCTGCCCATCTACCGTGGGTGAGTGGACACAGCCAGATCCGCACTGCGCCCTGCCCGCCCGTCTCCCGTGGGTGAGTGGACACAGCCAGATCCGCACTGCGCTCTGCCTGACCGTTTCCCGTGGGAGATTGGACACAGCCAGATCCGCACTTTGCCCTCCCTGACCGTCTGCCGTGGGTGAGTGGACACAGCCAGATCCGCACTGCGCCCTGCCTGCCCGTCTGCCGTGGGTCAGTGGACATACCCAGATCCACACAGCACCCTCTCTGCCCGTCTCCCGTGGGTGAGTGGACACAGCCAGATCCACATTTCGCCTTGCATACCCGTCTCCCGTGGGTGAGTGGACACAGCCAGATCCGCACTGCGCCCTGCCTGACAGTCTGCCATGGGTGAGTGGACACAGCCAGATCCGCACTGCGCCCTGCCTGCCCGTCTGCCGTGGGTGATTGGACACAGCCAGATCCACACAGCACCCTCTCTGCCCGTCTCCTGTGGGTGAGTGGACACAGCCAGATCCACACTGCGCCCTGTCTGCCCGTCTCCAGTTGGTGAGTGGACACAGCCAGATCCGCACTGCGCCTTGCCTGCCCGTCTCCCGTGGGTGAGTGGACACAGCCAGATCCGCACTGCGCCCTGCCTGCCCGTCTCCCGTGGGCGAGTGGACACAGCCAGATCCGCACTGCGCCCTGCCTGCCCGTCTGCCGTGGGTCAGTGGACGTAGCCAGATCCACACAGCACCCTCTCTGCCAGTCTCCTGTGGGTGAGTGGACACAGCCAGATCCACACTGCGCCTTGCCTACTAGTCTCCCGTGGGTGAGTGGACACAGCCAGATCCGCACTGCGCCCTGCCTGCCCGTCTCCCGTGGGTGAGTGGACACAGCCAGATCCGCACTGCGCCCTGCCTGCCCTTCTGCCGTGGGTGAGTGGACACAGCCAGATCCGCACTGCGCCTTGCCTGCCCGTCTCCAGTGGGTGAGTGGACACAGCCAGATCCGCACTGCGCGCTGCCTAACCGTCTGCCGTGGGTGAATGGACACAGCCAGATCCGCACTGCGCCCTGCCTGCCCGTCTGCCGTGGGTCAGTGTACATAGCCAGATCCACACAGCACCCTCTCTGTCCATCTCCCGTGGCTGAGTGGAAACAGCCAAATCCACACTGCGGCTTGCCTGCCCGTCTCCCATGGGTGAGTGGACACAGCCAGATCCGCACTGCGCCCTGCCTGCTCGTATGCCGTGGGTGAGTGGACACAGCCAGATCCGCACTGCGCCCTGCCTGCCCGTCTGCCCGGGTCAGTAGACATAGCCAGATCCACACAGCACCCTCTCTGCCCGTCACTCGTGGGTCAGTGGACACAGACAGATCCACACTGCGCCTTGCCTACCTGTCTCCCTTGGGTGAGTGGACACAGCCAGATCTGCACTGCGCCCTGCCTGCCCGTCTGCCTTGGGTCAGTGGACATAGCCATATCCACACAGCACCCTCTCTGCCCGTCACCAATGGGTGAGAGGACACAGCCAGATCCACACTGTGCCTAGCCTGCCCGTCTCCCGTGGGTGAGTGGACACAGCCAGATCCGCACTGCGCCCTGTCTGCCCATCTACCGTGGGTGAGTGGACACAGCCAGATCTGCAGTGCACCCTGCCTGCCCGTCTCCCGTGGGTGAGTGGACACAGCCAGATCCGCACTGCGCTCTGCCTGACCGTTTCCCGTCGGTGAGTGGACACAGCCAGATCCGCACTGCACCCTGCCTGACCGTCTGCCGTGGGTGAGTGGACACAGCCAGATCCGCACTGCGCCTTGCCTGCCCGTCTGCCGTGGGTCAGTGGACATACCCAGATCCACACAGCACCCTCTTTGCCCGTCTCCCGTGGGTGAGTGGACACAGCCAGATCCACATTGCGCCTTGCCTACCCGTGTCCCGTGGGTGAGTGGAAACAGCCAGATCCGCACTACGCCCTGCCTGACAGTCTGCCGTGGGTGAGTGGACACAGCCAGTCCGCACTGCGCCCTGCCGGCCGGTCTGCCGAGGGTGATTGGACACAGCAAGATCCGCACTGCGCCCTGCCTGCCCGTCTGCCGTGCGTCAGTGGATATAGCCAGATCCACACAGCACCCTCTCTGCCCGTCTCCCGTGGGTGAGTAGACACAGCCAGATCCACACTGCGCCCTGCCTGCCCGTCTCCCGTGGGTGAGTGGACACAGCCAGATCCGCACTGCGCCCTGCCTGACCGCCTGCCGTGGGTGAGTCGACACAGCCAGATCTGCACTGCGCCCTGCCTGACCGTCTGCCGTGTGTCAGTGGACATAGCCAGATCCACACAGCACCCTCTCTGCCCGTCTCCCGTGGGTGAGTGGACACAGCCAGATCCGCATTGCGCCTTGCCTGCTTGTCTCCCGTGGGTGAGTGGTGACAGCCAGATCCGCACTGCGCCCTGCCTGCTCATCTGCCGTGGGTGAGTGGACACAGCCAGATCCACACTGCGCCCTGCCTGCCCGTCTCCCGTGGGTGAGTGGATACAGCCAGATCCGCAGTGCGCCCTGCCTGCCCGTCTCCAGTGGGTGAGTGGACACAGCCAGATCCGCACTGCGCCCTGACTGACCGTCTGCCGTGGGTGAGTGGACACAGCCAGATTCGCACTGTGCCCTGCCTGCCGGTCTTCCATTGGTAATTGGACACAGCCAGATCCGCACTGCGCCCTGCTTGCCGGTCTGCCGTGGGACAGTGGACATAGCCAGATCCAAACAGCACCCTGTCTGCCCGTCTACCGTGGGTGAGTGTATACAGCCAGATCCACACTGCGCCTTGCCTGCCCATCTCCCGTGGGTGATTGGACACAGCCAGATCCCCACTGCGCCCTGCCTGCCTGTCTCCCGTGTGTGAATGGACACAGCCAGATCCGCACTGCGCCCTGCCTGCCTGTCTGCCGTGGGTGAGTGGACACAGCCAGATCCGCACTGCGCCCTGCCTCACCGTCTGCCGTGGGTGAGTGGACACAGCCAGCTCTGCACTGCGCCCTGCCTGCCCGACTGCCGTGGGTCAGTGGACATACCCAGATCCACACAGCACCCTCTCTGCCCGTCTCCCGTGGGTGAGTGGACACAGCGAGATCCACATTGCGCCTTGCCTACCCGTCTCCCGTTGGTGAGTGGACACAGCCAGATCCGCACTGTGCCCTGCCTGCCCGTCTCCCGTAGGTGAGTGGACACAGCCAAATCCGCACTGCTCCCTGCCTGCCCGTTTGCCGTGTGTCATTGGAAATACCCAGATCCACACAGCACTCTCTCTGCCCGTCTCCCGTGGGTGAGTGGACACCAGCCAGATCCGCTCTGCACCCTGCCTGACCGACTGCCGAGGGTGAGTGGACACAGCCTGATCCACACTGCGCCTTGCCTGCCCGCCTCCCGTGGGTGAGTGGACACATTAAGATCCACACTGCGCCTTGCCTGCCCGTCTCCCGTGGGTGAGTGGACACAGCCAGATCCGCACTGCGCCCTGCCTGCCCGTCTGCCAAGGGTCAGTGGACATAGCCAGATCCACACAGCACCCTCTCAGCCCGTCTCCCGTGGGTGAGTGTACACAGCCAGATCCACACTGCGCCTTGCCTACCCGTCTCCAGTGGGTGAGTGGACACAGCCAGATTCGCACTGCGCCCTGCATGACCGTCTGCCGTGGGTGAGTGGACACTGGCAGATCCGCACTACGCCCTGCCTGCCCGTCTGCCGTGGGTCAGTGGACATACCCAGATCCACACAGCACCCTCTTTGCCCGTATCCCGTGGGTGAGTGGACACAGCCAAATCCAAACTGCGACTTGCCTGCCCGTCTCCCGTGGGTGATTGGACACAGCCAGATCCGCACTGCGCCCTGCCTGCCCGTCTCCAATGGGTAAGTGGACACAGCCAGATCCACACTGCGCTTTGCCTGCCCGTCTCCCGTGTGTGAATGGACACAGCCAGATCCGCAGTGCGCCCTGCCTGCCCGTCTCCCGTGGGTGAGTGGACACTGCCAGATCTGCACTGCGCCCTGCCTCACCGTCTGCCGTGGGTGATTGGACACAGCCAGATCCGCACAGCGCCCTGCCTGCCCGTCTGCGGTGGGTCAGGGGACATAGCCAGATCCACACAGCACCCTCTCTGCCCGTCTCCCGTGTGTGAATGGTCACAGCCAGATCCGCACTGCGCCCTGCCTGCCCGTCTCCCGTGGGTGAGTGGACACAGCCAGATCCGCACTGCGCCCTGCCTCACCGTCTGCCGTGGGTGAGTGGACACAGCCAGATCCGCACTGCGCCCTGCCTGCCCGTCTGCCGTGGGTGATGGGACACAGCCACATCCGCACTGCGCCCTGCTTGCCCGTCTGCCGTGGGTCAGTGGACATAGTCAGATCCAAACAGCACCCTCTCTGCCTGTCTCCCGTGGGTGAGTGGACACAACCAGATCCACACTGCGCCCTGCCTGCCCGTCTCCCGTGGGTGAGTGGACACAGCCAGATCCGCACTGCGCCCTGCCTGCCCATCTCCCGTGGGTGAGTGGACACAGCCAAATACACACTGCGCCTTGCCTGCCCATCTGCCGTGGGTGAGTGGACACAGCCAGATCCGCACTGCGCCCTGCCTGCCCGTCTCCCGTGGGTGAGTGGACACAGCCAAATACACACTGCGCCTTGCCTGCCCGTCTGCCGTGGGTGAGTGGACACAGCCACATCCGCACTGCGCCCTGCTTGCCCGTCTGCCGTTGGTCAGTAAACATAGCCAGATCCAAACAGCACCCTCTCTGCCCGTCTGCCGTGGGTGAGTGGACACAGCCAGATCCGCACTGCGCCCTACCTGCCCGTCTCTCGTGCGTGAGTGGAAACCGCCAGATCCGCACTGCGCCCTGCCTGCCCGTCTCCCATGGGTGAGTGGACACAGCCAGATCCGCACTGCGCCCTGCCTGACTGTCTGCCATGGGTGAGTGGACACAGCCAGATTCGCACTGCGCCCTGCCTGCCCGTCTGCCGTGGGTCAGTGGACACAGCAAGGTCCACACAGCACCCTCTGTGCCCGTCTCCCGTGGATGAGTGGCCACAGCCAGATCCACACTGCGCCCTGCCTGCCCGTCTCCCGTGGGTGAGTGGACACAGCCAGATCCGCACTGCGCCCTGCCTGACCGTCTGCCGTGGGTGAGTAGACACAGCCAGATCCGCACTGCGCCCTGCCTACCCGTCTGCCCGGGTCATAGGACATAGCTAGATCCACACAGCACCATCTCTGCCCGTCTCCCGTGGGTCAGTGGACACAGTCATATCCACACTTCGCCTTGCCTACCTGTCTCCCTTGGGTGAGTGGACACAGCCAGATCCGCAATTCCCCCTGCCCGAACGTCTGCCGTGGGTGAGTGGACACAGCCATATCCGCACTGCGCCCTGCCTTCCCATCTGCCGTGGGTGATTGGACACAGCCAGATCTGCACTGCGCCCTGCCTACCTGTCTGCCGTGGGTTAGTGGACATAGCTAGATCCAAACAGCACCCTCTCTGCCCATCTCCCGTGGGTGAGTGGACACAGCCAGATCCACACTGCGCTTTGCCTGCCCGTGTCCCATGGGTGAGTGGACACAGCCAGATCCGCACTGCGCCCTGCCTTCCCGTCTGCCGTTGGTCAGTGGACGTAGCCAGATCCACACAGCACCCTATTTGCCCGTCTCGTTGGGCGAGTGGACACAGCCAGATCCACACTGCACCCTGCCTGACCGTCTTCCGAGGGTGATTGGACACAGCCAGATCCGCACTGAGCCCTGCCTGCCCGTCTGCCGTGGGTCTGTGGACATAGCCAGATCCACTGAGCACCCTCTCTGCCTGTCTCCCGTGGGTGAGTGGACACAGCCAGATCCGCACTGCGCCTTTCCTGCCCGTGATCCGTGGGTGAGTGGACACTGCCAGATCTGCACTGAGCCCTGCCTGCCCGTCTGCCGTGGGTCTGTGGACATAGCCAGATCCACACAGCACCCTCTCAGCCCGTCTCCCGTGGGTGAGTGGACACAGCCAGATCCACACTGCGCCTTGCCTGCCCGTCTCCCGTTGTCGAGTGGACACATCCAGATCCGACATGCGCCCTGCCTGCCCTTCTGCCGTGGGTGAGTGGACACAGCCAGATCCACACTGCGCCTTGCCTGCCCGTCTCCCGTGTGTGAGTGGACACAGCCAGACCACACTCGCCTTGCCTGCCCGTCTCCCGTGAGTGAGTGGACACAGCCAGATCCGCTCTGCGCCCTGCCTGCCTTTCTGCCGTGGTTGAGTGGACACAGCCAGATCCGCACTGTGCCCTGCCTGCCCGTCTGCCGTGGGTCAGTGGACATAGCCAGATACACACGGCACCCTCTCTGCCCATCTCCCGTCGGTGAGTGGATACAGCCAGATCCACACTGCTCCCTGCCTGCCCGTCTCCCGTGGGTGAGTGGACACAGCCAGATCCGCGCTATGCCCTGCCTTCCCGTCTGCCGTGGATGAGGGATACAGCCAGATCCGCACTGTGCCCTGCCTGCCCGTCTGCCGTGGGTCAGTGGACATAGCCAGATCCACACAGCACGCTCTCTGCCCGTCTCCCGTGGGTGAGTGGACACAGCCAGATCCACACTGCGCCTTGCCTGCCCGTCTCCCGTGGGTGAGTGGACACAGCCAGATCCGCACTGCGCCCTGCCTGCCCGTCTGCCGTGTGTGAGTGGACACAGCCAGATCCGCACTGCGCCCTGCCTGCCCATCTGCCGTGGGTCAGTGGACATAGCCAGATCCACACAGTACCCTCTCTGCCCGTCACCCGAGGGTGAGTGGAGACAGCCAGATACACACAGCACCCTCTCTGCCCGTCTCCCGTGGGTGAGTGGACACAGCCAGATCCACACTGCGCCCTGCCTGCCCGTCTGCTGTGGGTCAGTGGACATAGCCAGATCCACACAGCACCCTCTCTGCCCGTCTCCCGTGGGTCAGTGGACACAGCCAGAACCACACAGCGCCTTGCCTGCCCGTCTCCCGTGGGTGAGTGGACACAGCCAGATCCACACTGAGCCCTCACTGCCCGTCTCCCGTGAGTGAGTGGACACAGCCAGATCCACACTGAGCTCTCACTGCTCGTCTCCCGTGAGTGGACACAGCCACATCCACACTGATCCCTCACTGTCCGTCTCCCACGGGTGAGTGGACACAGACAGATCCACACTGCGCCCTCACTGCCCGTCTCCTGTGGGTGTGTGGACACAGCCAGATCCACATTGTGCCCTGCCTGCCCGTCTTCCGTGGGTCAGTGGACATAGCCAGATCCACACAGCACCCTCTCTGCCCGTCTCCTGTGAGTGAATGGACACAGCCAAATCCACACTGCGCCTTGCCTGCCCGTCTCCCGTGGGTGAGTGGACACAGCCAGATCCGCACTGCGCCATGCCTGCCCATCTGCCGTGGGTGAGTGGACATAGCCAGATCCGCACTGTGCCCTGCCTGCCTGTCTCCCGTGGGTTAGTGGACACAGCCAGATCTGCACTGCGCCCTGCCTGCCCGTCTGCAGTGGGTGAGTGGACACAGCCAGATCCTCACTGTGCCCTGACTGCCCGTCTGTCGTCTGTCAGTGGACATAGCCAGATCCACACAGCACCCTCTCTGCCCGTCTCCCGTGGGAGGTAGGACGCAGCCAGATCCACACTGCGCCTTGCCTGCCCGTCTCCCGTGGGTGAGTGGACACAGCCAGATCCGCACTGCGCCCTGCCGGCCCGTCTGCCCTGGGTGAGAGGACACAGCCAGATCCGCACTGGGCCCTGCCTACATGTCTGCTGTGGGTCAGTGGACATAGCCAGATCCACACAGCACCCTCTATGTCCGTCTCCCGTGGGTGAGTGGACACAGCCAGATCCACACAGCACCCTCTCTGCCCATCTCCCGTCGGTGAGTGGACACAGCCAGATCCGCACTGCGCCCTGCTTGCCCGTCTGCCGTGGGTGCGTGGACACAGCCACATCCACACTGCGCCTTGCCTGCCCATTTCCTGTGGGTGAGTACACAGCCAGATCGGCACTGCGCCCTGCCTGCCCATCTGCCGTTGGTGAGTGGACACAGCAAGATCCGCACTGCGCCCTGCCTGCCCTTCTGCCGTGGGTCAGTGGACATAGCCAGATCCACACAGCACCCTCTCTGTCCGTCTCCCGTGGGTGAGTGGACACAGCCAGATCCACACTGCGCCTTGCCTGCCAATCTCCCGTGGGTGAGTGGACACAGCCAGATCCGCACTGCGATCTGCCTACGCGTCTGCCGTGGGTGAGTGGACACAGCCAGATCCGCACTGCGCCCTGCCTGCCCGTCTGCCGTGGGTGAGTGGACACAGCCAGATCCACACTGAGCTCTCACTGCTCATCTCCCGTGAGTGAGTGGACACAGCCAGATCCACACTGATCCCTCACTGTCCGTCTCCCGCGGGTGAGTGGACACAGACAGATCCACACTGCGCCCTCACTGCCCGTCTCCTGTGGGTGTGTGGACACAGCCCGATCCACATTGTGCCCTGCCTCCCCGTCTTCCGTGGGTCAGTGGACATAGCCAGATCCACACAGCACCCTCTCTGCCCCTCTCCTGTGAGTGAATGGACACAGCCAGATCCACACTGCACCTTGCCTGCCCGTCTCCCGTTGGTGAGTGGACACAGCCAGATCCGACATGCGCCCTGCCTGCCCTTCTGCCGTGGGTGAGTGGACACAGCCTGATCCACACTGCGCCTTGCCTGCCCGTCTCCCGTGTGTGAGTGGACACAGCCAGACCACACTCGCCTTGCCTGCCCGTCTCCCGTGAATGAGTGGACACAGCCAGATCCGCTCTGCGCCCTGCCTGCCTTTCTGCCGTGGTTGAGTGGACACAGCCAGATCCGCACTGTGCCCTGCCTGCCCGTCTGCCGTGGGTCAGTGGACATAGCCAGATACACACAGCACCCTCTCTGCCCGTATCCCGTCGGTGAGTGGATACAGCCAGATCCACACTGCGCCCTGCCTGCCCGTCTACCGTGGTTGAGTGAACACTGCCAGTTCCACACCACGCCCTGCCTGCCCGTGTCTCGTGGGTGAGTGGACACTGTGAGTACAAAACAGCGCCCTGCCTGCCGGTCCCCAGTGGGGGAGTGGACAAAGACAGGTCCACACAGTGCCTTACCTACCCGTCACCCATGGGTCAGTGGACACATCCCGTCCCACAGTGCGCCCTACCTGCCTCTCTACCATGGGTGATTGGACAGCGCCAGTTCCACACCGTGCCCTTCCTGCCCGTCTCCCGTGGGTGAGTGGACACTGCCAGTTCCACACAGCGCCCTACCTGCCCGTCAACCTTCGGTCAGTGGACACTGCCAGTTCCACAACGCGCCCTGAATGAACGTGTCCCGTGCGTGAGTGGACCCGGCCAGGTCTACAAAGTGACCTGCCTGCCCGTCTCCCGTGGGTGAGTGGACACTGCCAGTTCAACACAGTGCCCTGCCTGCCCGTCTCCCGTGGGTGAGTGGACACTGCCAGTTCCAAACAGCGCCCTACCTGCCCGTCAGCTGTGGGTGAGTGGACACTGCCAGTTCCACACCACTCCCCGCCTGCCTGTGTCCCGTGGGTGAGTGGACACTGCCAGTACAAAACTGTGCCCTGCTTGCCGGTCCACCGTGGGTGAGTGGACAAAGCCAGTTCCACTCAGTGCCTTACCTGCCCGTCAACCGTGGGTGAGTGGACACTGCCAGTTCCACACAGCGCCTTACCTTCCCGTCAACCGTGGGTGAGTGGACACTGCCAGTTCAACACAGCGCTCTACCTGCCTGTCACCCGTGGGTCAGTGGACACAGCCAGTTCCACACAGCGCCCTACCTGCCCATCACCCGTGGGTCAGTGGACACAGCCAGTTCCACACAGCGCCCTACCTGCCTGTCACACGTGGGTCAGTGGACACAGCCAGTTCCACACAGCGCCCTATCTGCCCGTCAGCTTTGGGTGAGTGGACACTACCAGTTTTGCACCACGCCCTGCCTGCCCGTGTCCCGTGGGTGAGTGGCCACTGCCAGTACAAAACAGCGCCCTGCCTGCCCGTCCCCCGTGGGTGTGTGGACAAAGCCAGTTCCACACAGTGCCTTACCTACCCATCACCCGTGGGTCAGTGGACTTAGCCCGTCCCACAGAGCGCCCTACCTGCCTCTCTACCATGGGTGAGTGGACAGCGCCAGTTCCACACCACGCCCTGCCTGCCCGTCTCCCGTGGGTGAGTGGACACTGCCAGTTCCAGACAGCGCCCTACCTGCCCGTCACCCGTGGGTCAGTGCACACAGCCAGTTCCACACAGCGCCCTACCTGCCCATCAACCGTGCGTGAGTGGACACAACCAGTTCCACACAGCGCCCTACCTGCCTGTCAACCGTGGGACAGTGGACACTGCCAGTTCCACACAGCGCCCTACCTGCCCGTCACCCTTGGGTCCGTGGACACAGCCCGTCCCACAGAGCGCCCTACCTGCCTCTCTACTATGGGTGAGTGGACAGCGCCTGTTCCACATTGCGCCCTCCCTGCCCGTCTCCCGTCAGTGAGTAGACACAGCCAGTACCTCACAGTGCCCTATCTGCCCATCTCCCATGGGTCAGTGGACACAGCAAGGTCAACACAGTGACCTGCCTGCCCATCTCCCGTGGGTGAGTGGACACTGCCAGTTCAACACAGCGCCCTGCCTGCCCGTCTCCCATGTGTGAGTGGACACAGCCAGTTCAACACAGCGACCTGCCTGCCTGTCTCCCGTGGGTGAGTGGACACTGCCAGTTCCACACAGAGCCCTACTTGCCTGTCACTCGTGGGTCAGTGGACAGAGCTAGTTCCACACAGCGCCCTACCTGCCCATCAGCCATGGGTGAGTGGACACTGCCAGTTCCACACCGTGCCCTGCCTGCCCGTGTCCCGTGGGAAAGTGGACACTGCCAGTACAAAACAGCGCCCTGCCTGCCCGTGTCCCGTGGGAGAGTGGACACTGCCAGTACAAAACAGCGCCCTGCCTGCCGATCCCCCGGGGGTGAGTGGACAAAGCCACTTCCACACAGCACCCTACCTGCCCATCTCCAGTGCCTGAGAGTCTCAGCCCGTTCCACACAGCCCTCTGCTTGCCCGTCTCCCATGGGTGGGTGGACATAGCCAGTTCCACACAATGCCATACCTGCCCGTCTACCATGGCTGAGTGGACAGCGCCAGTTCCACTCTGTGCCTTGCCTTCCCGTCTCCCGTGGGAGAGCGGACACTGCCAGTTCCACACCACGCCCTGCCTGCCTGTGTCCCGTTGGTGAGTGGACACTGCCAGTACAAAAGAGCGCCCTTCCTGCCCGTCCCCCGTGGGTTAGTGGACAAAGCCAGTTCCACACAGTGCCTTACCTCCCCATCACCCGTGGGTCATCGGACACAGCCCGTCCCACAGAGCACCTTACCTGCCTCTCTACCATGGGTGAGTGGACAGCGCCAGTTCCACACCGTGCCCTGCCTGCCCGTCTCCCGTGGGTGAGTTTACACTGCCAGTTCCACACAGCGCCCTACCTGCCAGTCACCCATGGTTCAGTGGACACTGCCAGTTCAACACAGCGCCCTGCCTGCCCGTCTCCCGTGTGTGAGTAGACACAGCCAGTTCAACACAGCGACTTGCCTGCCCATCTCCCATGGGTGAGTGGACACTGCCAGTTCCACACAGCTCCCTACCTGCCTGTCACCCATGGGTCAGTGGACAGAGCCAGTTCCAAACAGCGCCCTACCTGCCCGTCAACCGTGGGTCAGTGGACACAGCCTGTCCCACAGAGCGCCCTACTTGCCTCTCTACCATGGTGAGTGGACAGCGCCTGTTCCACATTGCGCCCTGCCTGCCCGTCTCCCGTGGGTGAGTGGACACAGCCAGTTCCAAACGGCGCCCTATCTGCTCGTATCCCGAGGGTGTGTGGACACAGCCAGTTCCACACTGCGCCCTGCCTGCCCATCTCCCTTTGGTGTGTGCACACAGCCTGTTTCACACTGCGCCCTGACTTCCCGGATCTTGTTGGTGAGTGGACACAGCCAGTTCCACACTGCGCCCAGCCTGCCGGTCTACCGGGGGTGAGTGGACACAGTCACATCCACACTCTGCCCTACCTGCACGTCTCCCTTGGGTGTGTGGACTCAGCCCGATCCACTAGGCGCCCAGCCTGCCCGTCTCCCGTGGGTGTGTGGACAAGCCACATCCACACAGCATTCTGCCTGACCGTCTCCCATGGGTGTGTGGATACAGCCACATCCACACTGCGCCCTGCCTGCCCATCTCCCGTGGGAGAGTGGACACAGCCAGTTCCACACAGAGCTCTGCCTGCCCGTCTCCCATGGGTGAGTGGACACAGCAACATCCACACTGAGTCCTGCCTGCCTGTCTCGTGGGTGAGTGGACACAGCCGGACCCACACCGTGCCCGGCCTGACCGTATCCCATGGGTGTGGGTAAACAGCCAGATCCACACCGCACCTGTCCTGCCCGTCTCCCGTGGATGAGTGGACACAGCCAGTTCCAAACTGTGCCCTACCTGCCCGTCTCCCGTGGGTGAGTGGACACAGCCACATCCACACTGCGCCCTGCCTGCCCCTCTCTCGTGGGTGTGTGGACACGGCAAGATCCACACTGCGCCCTGCCTGTCCGTCTCCCATGGGGGAGTGGACACACCCAGTTCCACACTGAGCCTACCTGCCCGTCTCCGGTGGGTGAGTGGACACAGACACAACCACACAGCGCACTGCCTGACCCTTTTTGTGGATGAGTGTACACGGCCAGATCCACACTGCGCCCTGCCTGCCCGTCTCCCGTGGGTGTGTGGACACGGCCAGATCCACACAGCGCCCTGCCTGACCGTATCCCATTTGTGAATGTACACAGCCAGATCGACACGGTGCCCAGCCTGCTCATCTCCGGTGGGTGAGTGGATACAGCCACATCCACACAGCACCGTGCGTAACAGTCTCCCATGGGTGTGTGGACACAGCCAGTTCCACACATCGCCCTTCCTGCCCATCTCCGTTGTGTATGTGGACACAGCCAGATCCAAACAGCGCCCGGCCTGACCGTATCCATGGGTGTGTGGAAACAGCCAGATCCACACTGCGCCCTGCCTGCCCATGTTCCGTGGGTGACTGAGGACAGCCACATCCACACAGAGCCCTTCCTGCCCGTCTCCGGTGGGTGTGTGGACACTGCCAGTTCCACACTGCGCCCTGCCTGACCGTATCCCTTGGGTGTGTGGAGACAGCCAGATCTACACAGCACCCTGACTGCCCGTCTCCGGTGGGTGTGTGGACTCAGGCAGATCCACACAGAGCTCTGCCTGCCCGTAACCCATGGGTGAGTGGACACAGTCAGATCCACACTGCGCCCTTCCTGCCCGTCTCCCGTGGGTGAGTGGACATAGCCAGATCCACACTGCGCCCTGCCTGTCCGTCTCCCATGGGTGAGTGGACACAGCCAGATCCACACGTCGCCCAGCCTGCCCATCTCCCGTGGGTGAGTGGACACAGGCACATCCACAGAGCACCGTGCCTGACCGTCTCCCATGGGTGTGTGGACACAGCCAGTTCCACACAGCGACCCTCCTGACCGTCTCCCGTGGGTGAGTGGACACAGTCAGATCCACACAGCGCCCTCCCTGCCCATCTACCGTGGGTGTGTGGACACGGCCACATCCAGTCTGCCCCCTGCCTGTCCATCTCCCGTGGGTTTGTGGACACGGCCAGATCCACACTGCGCCCTGCCTGCCCGTCTCCCGTGGGTGATTGGACACAGCCAGATCCACACAGCGCCCTGCCTGCCCGTCTCCCCAGGGTGTGTGGACACAGCCATTTCCACACTGCGCCCTGCCTGCCGGTCTCCCGTGGGTGTGTGGACACGACAAGATCCACACTGCGCCCTGCCTGTCCATCTCCCGTGGGTGTGTGGACATGGCAAGATCCACACTGCGCTCTGCCAGCCCGTCTCCCATGAGTGAGTGGATACAGCCAGATCTACACTGCGCCCTGTCTGCCCCTCTTCCGTGGGTTAGTGGACACAGCCAAATCCAACAGAGCCCTGCCTGCCCGTCTCCCGTGGGTGAGTGGACACAGCCACATTCACACAGCCCCCTGCCTGACTGTCTCCCATGGGTGAGTGGACACACCCAGATCCACACAGCGCCCTACCTTCCCTTCTCCGGTGGGTGTGTGGACACAGCCAGATTTACACAGAGCTCTGCCTGCCCATCACCCATGGGTGAGTGGACACAGTCATATCCACACTGCGCCCTGCCTTCCCGTCTCCTGTGGGTGAGTGGACACAGCCAGTTCTACACTGCGCCCTGTGTGCCCGTCACCCATGGGTGAGTGGACACAGCCAGTTCCACACTTTGCCTTGCCTGCCCGTCTCCCGTGGGTGTGTGGACACGGCAAGATCCACACTGCACCCTACCTGCCTGTATCCCGTGGGTGAGTGGACACAGCCGGTTCCACACTGCCGGTTCCACACCTGCCCATCTCTTGTGGGTGAGTGGACACAGCCACATCCACAACGTGCCCTGCCTGTCCGTCTCCCGGGGGTGTGTGGACACAGCCAGATCCACACGGCGCCCAGCCTGCCCGTCTCCCGTGGGTGTGTGGACACAGCCACATCCACACAGCACCCTGCCTGACCGTATCCCATGGTTGTGTGGAAACATCTAGATCCACACAGCGCCCTGCCTGCCCGTCTCCCGTGGGTGTGTAGACACAGCCAGTTCCACACTGAGCCCTGTCTGCCTGACTCCGGTGGGTGAGTGGAGACAGCCACATCAACGCAACGCCCTGCCTGCCCGTCTTTGGTGGGTGTGTGGACTCAGCCATTTCCACACTGTACCCTGCCTGCCCGTCACCCATGGGTGAGTGGACACAGCCAGATCCACACTGCGCCCTGCCTGCCCGACTCCCGTGGGTGTGTGGACACACCCAGTTCCACACTGCTCCCTTCATGCCCATCTCTAATCGGTGTGGGGACACATCCAGATCAACTCAGCGCCCAGCCTGCCCGTCTCCCGTGGGTGAGTGGACACAGCCAGATCCACACTGCACCCTGCCAGCCAGTCTCCCGTGGGTGTGTGGACACAGCCAGTTCCAAATAGTGCCCTGCAGGCACATCACCCATGTTTGAGTGGACACAGCTAGTTCCACACTGAGCCCTACCTGCCCGTCTCCCATGGGTGAGTGGATACAGCCACATCCACACTGAGTCCTGCCTGCCCGTCTCGTGGGTGAGTGGACACAGCCGGATCCACACCGCGCCCGTCCTGATCATCTCCCATGGGTGTGTGGACACAGCCAGTTCCACACACCGACCTTCCTGACCGTCTCCCGTGGGTGAATGGACACAGCCAGATCCACTCAGCGCCTTGCCTACCCATCTCCTGTGGCTGTGTGGACACAGCCAGTTCCACACAGAGCCCTGCCTGATCGTCTCCCATGGGTGAGTGGACACAGCCAGATTCACACAGCGCCTGGCCTGCCCGTCTTCCGTGGGTGTGTGGACACGGCCACATCCACACTGCCCCCTGTCTGCCCGTCTCCCGTGGGTGAGTGGACATAGCCAGATCCACACTGCGCCCTGCCTGTCCGTCTCCCGTGGGTGAGTGGACACAGCCAGATCCACACGGCGCCCAGCCTGCCCATCTCCCGTGGGTGAGTGGACACAGCCAGTTCCACACAGCGACCTTCCTGACCATCTCCCGTGGGTGAGTGGACACAGCCAGATCCACACAGCGCCCTCCCTGCCCCTCTACCGTGGGTGTGTGGACACGACAAGATCCACACTGCGCCCTGCCAGCCCATATCCCATGGGTGAGTGGACACAGCCAGATCCACACAGCGCCCTGCCTGCCCGTCTACCGTGGGTGTGTGGACACGGCCACATCCACACTGCGCCCTGCCTGCCCGTCTCCCGTGGGTGATTGGACACAGCCAGATCCACACAGCGCCCTGCCTGCCCGTCTCCCCAGGGTGTGTGGACACAGCCATTTCCACACTGCGCCCTGCCTGCCGGTCTCCCGTGGGTGTGTGGACACGACAAGATCCACACTGCGCCCTGCCTGCCCATCTCCCGTGGGTGTGTGGACACGGCCACATTGACACTGCGCACTGCCTGCCCGTCTCCCGTGGGTGTGTGGACATGGAAAGATCCACACTGCGCTCTACCAGCCCGTGTCCCGTGAGTGAGTGGATACAGCCAGATGTACACTGCGCCCTGTCTGCCCATCTCCCGTGGGTGAGTGGACACAGCCAGATCCACACCGCGCCCTGCCTGCCCCTCTTCCGTGTGTTAGTGTACACAGCCAGATCCACACAGCGCCCTGCCTGCCCGTCTGCCATGGGTGTGTGGACACAGCCAGATCCACACGGCGCCCAGCCAGCCCGTCTCCCGTGGGTGAGTGGACACAGCCACATCCACACAGCCCCCTGCCTGACTGTCTCCCATGGGTGAGTGGGCACACCCAGATCCACACAGTGCCCTACCTTCCCTTCTCCGGTGGGTGTGTGGACACGGCCAGATTTACACAGAGCTCTGCCTGCCCATCACCCATGGGTGAGTGGACACAGTCATATCCAAACTGCGCCCTGCCTTCCCTTCTCCTGTGGGTGAGTGGACACAGCCAGATCCACTCAGTGCCTTACCTAACTGTCACCCGTGGGTCATGGACACAGCCCGTCCCACAGAGCTCCCTACCTGCCTCTCTACCATGGGTGATTGGACAGCGCCAGTTCCACACCGCGTGCTGCCTTCCCGTCCCCCGTGAGTGAGTGGACACTGCCAGTTCCACACCGCGCCCTGCCTACCCGTCTCCCGTGTGTGAGTGGACACAGCCAGTTCAACACAGCGACCTGCCTGCCCGTATCCCGTGGGTGAGTGGACACTGACAGTTCCACACAGCGCCCTACCTGCCTGCCACTTGTGGGTCAGTGGACACAGCCAGTTCCACATAGCGCCCTACCTGACCGTCACCTGTGGGTCAGTGGACACAGCCAGTTCCACACAGCGCCCTACCTGCCCGTCTACCGTGGTTGAGTGGACACTGCCAGTTCCACACAGTGCCCCACTTGCCCGTCAGCCATGAGAGAGTGGACACTGCCAGTTCCACACCACGCCCTGCCTTCCCGTGTCTCGTGGGTGAGTGGACACTGCCAGTACAAAACAGCACCCTGCCTGCCGGTCCCCAGTGGGGGAGTGGACAAAGACAGGTCCACACAGTGCCTTACCTACCCGTCACCCATGGGTCAGTGGACACAGCCCGTCCTACAGTGCGCCCTACCTGCCTCTCTACCATGGGTGAGTGGACAGTGCCAGTTCCACACCGTGCCCTTCCTGCTCGTCTCCCGTGTGTGAGTGGACACAGCCAGTTCCACACAGCGCCCTATCTGCCCGTCAGCCTTGGGTGAGTGGACACTACCAGTTTTGCACCACGCCCTGCCTGCCCGTGTCCCGTGGGTGAGTGGCCACTGCCAGTACAAAACAGCGCCCTGCCTGCCCGTCCCCCGTGGGTGAGTGGACAAAGCCAGTTCCACACAGTGCCTTACCTATCCGTCACCCGTGGGTCAGTGGACTTAGCCCGTCCCACAGAGCGCCCTACCTGCCTCTCTACCATGGGTGAGTGGACAGCACCAGTTCCACACCACGCCCTGCCTGCCCGTCTCCCATGGGTGAGTGGACACAGCCAGTTCCAGACAGCGCCCTACCTGCCCGTCACCCATGAGTCAGTGGACACAGCCAGTTCCACACAGCGCCCTACCTGCCCGTCAACCGTGCGTGAGTGGACACAACCAGTTCCACACAGCGCCCTACCTGCCCGTCAACCGTGGGTGAGTGGACACTGCCACTTCCACACAGCGCCCTACCTGCCCGTCTCCCGTGGGTGTGTGGACACAGTCAGTTCCAGACTGTGCCCGGCCTGCCCATCACCCATGGGTGAGTGGACACAGCCAGATCCACACCGCACCCTGCCTGCCCGTCTCCCGTGGGTGTGTGGACACAGCCAGTTCCACAATGCGCCCTGCCTTCCTGTCTCCCATGAGTGTGTGGACACAACCAGATCCACACGGCGCCCAGCCTGCCCGTCTCCCGTGGGTGAGTGGACACAGCCTGATCCACACTGCGCCCTGCCTGCCCGTCTCCCGTGGGTGTGTGGACACAGCCTGTTCAACACAGAGTCCTACCTGCATGTCTCCGGTGCGTGTGTGGACACAGCCAATTCCACACTGTGCCCTGCCTGTCCATCACCCGTGGGTGAGTGGACACAGCCAGATCCACACTGCGCCGTGCCTGCCTGTCTCCCATGGGAGTGTGGACATAGCAAGATCCACACTGTGCCCTGCCTGCCCATCTCCCGTGGGTGAGTGGACACAGCCAGTTCCACACAGAGCCCTGTATGTCCATCTCCCATGTGTGAGTGGACACAGCCAGGTCCAGAATGTGCCCTGTCTGCCCGTCTCCCGTTGGTGAGTGGACACAGCCAAATCCACATGCGCCCTGCATGCCCCTCTCCCGTGGGTGTGTGGACACAGCCAGTTCCATACTGCGCCCTGACTGCCCATATTCCGTGGGTGTGTGAACAAGGCAAGATCCACACTGCGCCCTACCTGCCCATTGCCCATGGGTGAGTGGACACAGTCAGAATCACACTGCGCCGTGCCTGCCCGTCTCCCTAGGGTGTGTGGACACAGCAAGATTCACACTGTGCCCTGCCTGCCGGTCTCCCGTGGGTGAGTGGACACAGCCAGTTCCACAGAGAGCCTTGTCTGCCCGTCTCCCGTGGGTGAGTGGACACAGCCAGTTCCAGACTGTGCCCTGTCTGCCCATATCCCGAGGGTGAGTGGACACAGCCACATCCACACAGTGCCATGCCTGCCAGTCTCCCGTGGGTGAGTGGACACAGCCAGATCGTCATGGTGCCCAGCCTGCCCATTTTGGGTGGGTGAGTGGACACAGCCATATCCACACAGCACCCTGCCTGACCATCTCCGGTGGGTGTGTGGACACAGCCAGATCCACACAGCGCCCTGCCTGAACATATCCCATTGCTGTGTGGAAACAGCCAGATCCACACAGCGCCCTGCCTGCCCTACTCCCTTGGGTGAGCAGACACAGTTAGTTCCACACTGCGCCCTGCCTTCTCATCTTCCGTGGGTGAGTGGAGACAGCCACATCAACACAACGCCCTGCCTGCCCGTCTCTGGTGGGGGTGTGGACACATCCAGGTCCTCACTGGGCCCTGCCTGCCTGTCATGCATGGGTGAGTGGAAACATCCAGATGCACACTGCGCCCTGCCTGCAAGTCTCCCGTGGGTGTGCGGACACAGCCAGTTCCACATTGTGCCCTGCCTGCCCATCACCCATGGGTGAGTGGACACAGCCTGATCCACACTGCGCCCTGCCTGCCCGTTTCCCATGGGTGAGTAGACACAGCCACATCCACACTGCGCCCTGCCTGCTGTCTCACGCGGGTGAGTGGACACAGCCAGTTCCACACAGAGCCCTGTCTGCCCGTCTCCCGTGGGTGAGTGGACACAGCCACATCCACACTGTGCCCTGCCTGCCCATATCCCAAGGGTTTGTGGACACAGCCACATCCACACAGTGCCCTGCCTGCCCGTCTCCCGTGGGTGAGTGGACACAGCCAGATCGTCACGGTGCCCAGCCTGCCCATCTCGGGTGGGTGAGTGGACACAGCCACATCCACACAGCACCCTGCCTGACAGTCTCCCATGGGTGTGTGGACACAGCCACTTCCACACTACGCCCTGCCTGCCTGTCTCCAGTGGGTGTGTGGACACAGCCAGATCCACACAGCGCCCTGCCTGAACGTATCCCTTTGGTGTGTGGAAACAGCCAGATCCACACAGCGCCCTCCGTGCCCGTCTCCCGTGTGTGTGTGTACACGGCAATATCCACATGGTGCCCAGCCTGCCCGTCTCCCGTGCGTGAGTGGACACAGCCACATCCACACAGCGCCCTGCCTGCCCATCTACCGTGGGTCAGTGGAAACAGCCAGATCCACACGGCGCCCTGCCTGACCATCTCCCATGGCTGTGTGGACACAGGAAGTTCCACACAATGCACTACCTGCCCCTCTTCGGTGGGTTTGTGGACACAGCAAGTTCCACACTGCACCCTGCCTGCCCGTCTCCCGTGGGGGAGTGGACACAGCCACATCCACACTGCACCGGGCCATCCCGTCTACCGTAGGTGTGTGGACACGGCAACATCCACACTGCGCCCTGCCTCCCCGTCTCCCGTGGGTGTGTGGACACGGCAAGATCCACACTGCGCCCTGCCTCCCTGTCTCCCGTGGGTGAGTGGACACAGCCATTTCCACAAAGCGCCCTGCCTGACCATATCCCATGGGTGAGTGGACACACCCAGATCCACACAGCGCCCTGCCTTCCCGTCTCCGGTGGGTGTGTGGACAAAGCCAGATCCACACAGAGCTCTGCCTGCCCATCACCCATGGGTGAGTGGACACAGTCAGATCCACACTGCGCCCTGCCTGCCCGTCTCCCGTGGTTGAGTGGAAACAGCAGTATCCACACTGCGCGCTGCCTGCCCATCTCCCGTGGGTGAGTGGACAGAGCCGGATACACACGGCGCCCAGCCGGCCCATCTCCCATTGGTGAGTGGACACAGCCACATCCACAGAGCACCTTTCCTGTCATCTCCCATGGGTGTGTGGACACAGCCAGTTCCACACAGTGCCCTAACTGCCCGTCTCCGATGGGTGTGTGGACACAGCAAGTTCCACACTGCGCCCTGTCTGCCCGACACCCCTGGGTGAGTGGAACCAGCCAGTTCAACACTGGGCCCTGCCTGCCCGTCACCCAAGGGTGTGTGGACACGGCAAGATCCACACTGTGCCCTACCTGCCCGTCTCCCATGGTTGAGTGGACACAGCCAGTTCCACACTGTGCCCTGCCTGCCCGTCTCCCGTGGTTGAGTAGACACAGCCAGATCAACACAGCGCCCTGCCTGCCCATCTCCCCAGGGTGTGTGGACACAGCCAGATCCACACAGCACTGCGCTCTGCCAGCCCGTCTCCCGTGGGTGAGTGGACACAGCCAGATCCACACAGCGCCCTGCCTGCCCATCTCCCATGAGTGTGTCGACACAACCAGATCCACACAGCACCCTGCCTGCCCGTCTCTCATGAGTGTGTCGACACAACCAGATCCACCCGGCGCCCAGCCTGCACGTCTCCCGTGGGTGTGTGGACACAGCCAGATCCACACAGCACCCTGCCTGACCCTCTCCCATGGGTGTGTGGACACAGCCAGTTCCACACAGTGCTCTGCCTGCCCACTCCCTTGGGTTAGTGGACACAGCCACATCCACACAGTGACCTGCCTGCCTGTCTACCGTGGGTGAGTGGACACAGCCAGGTCCACACAGCGCCCTGCCTGACCATATCCCATGGGTGTGTTGACACAGCCAGATCCACACTGCACCCTGCCTGCCCGTCTCCCATGGGTGTGTGGACACAGCCAGAACCACAGTGCACTCGCCTGCCCATCTCCCGTGGGTGTGTGCACACAGTGAGTTCCACACAGAACCCTGCCTGGCAGTCTCCCATGGGTGTGTGCACACAGCCAGATCCACACGACGCCCAGCCTGCCCGTCTCCCATGGGTGTGTGGACACAGTCAGATCCACTCGGCGCCCAGCCTGCCCGTCTCCAGGGAGTGAGTGGACACAGCCAGATCCGCACTGCGCCCTGCCTGCCCGTCTACTGTGGGTGTGTGGTCACAGCCAGTTGCACACAGAGCCCTGCCTGCCCGCCTCCGGTGCGTGTGTGGACACAGCCAGTGCCACACTGCGCCCTGCCTGCCCATCACCCATGGGTGAGTGGACACAGCCACATCCACACTGCGCCCTGCCAGTCCGTCAATCGTGGGTGAGTGGACACAGCCAGTTCCACACTGTGCCCTGCCTGCCAGTCTCCCGTGGGTGAGTGGACACAGCCAATTCCACACTGCGGCCTGCCTGCCCGTCTCCGGTGGGTGTGTGGAAACAGCCAGATCCACACAGCACCGTGCCTGACCATATCCCATGGGTGTGTGGAAACAGCCAGATCCACGCAGCGCCCTGCCTGCCCGTCTCCCGTGGGTGAGTAGACACTGCCATTTCCACACTGTGCCCTGCGTGCCCATCTTCCATGGGTGAGTGAAGACAGGCACATCCACACAGAGTCCTGCCTGCCCATCTCTGATGGTGGTTGTGGACACTGCCAGTTCCAAACTGCGCCCTGCCTGCCCGTCTCCCGTGGGTGAGTAGACACTGCCATTTCCACACTGCGCCCTGCGTGCCCATCTTCCATGGGTGAGTGAAGACAGGCACATCCACACAGAGTCCTGCCTGCCCATCGCTGATGGTGGTTGTGGACACTGCCAGTTCCAAACTGCGCCCTGCCTGCCCGTCACAGATGTGTGAGTGGACACAGCGAGATCCACACGGCGCCCAGCCTGCCTGTCTCCCGTGAGTGAGTGGACACAGCCAGATCCACACCGCTCCAAGCCTGCCCATCTCCCGTGGGTGTGTGGACACGGCCACATCCACACTGCGCCCTGCCTGCCAGTCTCCCGTGGGTGTGTGGATTCGGCAAGATCCACACTGCGCCCTGCCTGCCCGTCTCCCTTGTGTGAGTGGGCACAGCCAGATCCACACTGCGCCCTGCCTGCCCGTGTCCCATGGGTGAGTGGACACAGCCAGATCCACACAGCGCCCTGCCTGCCCGTCTCTGGTGGGTGTGTGGACACAGCCAGATCCACACAGCGCCCTGCCTGCCCATCTCCCATGAGTGTGTCGACACAACCAGATCCACACGGCGCCCAGCCTGCCCGAATCCCGTGGGTGAGTGGACACAGCCACATCCGCACAGCACCCTTTTTGAACATCTCCCATGGATGTGTGGACACAGCATGTTCCACACAGCGCCCTGCCTGCCCATCTGCCGTGGGTGAGTGGACAGAGCCAGATCCACATAGCGCCCTCCCTGCCCGTCTCCCGTGAGTGTGTGTACACGGCAACATCCACACGGCGCCCAGCCTGCCCGACTCCCGTGCGTGAGTGGACACAGCCACATCCACACAGCGCCCTGCCTGCCCGTCTACCGTGGGTCAGTGGAAACAGCCAGATCTACACTGCGCCCTGCCTGCCCGTCTCCCGTGGGTGAGTGGACACAGCCACATCCACACTGCACCCTGCCATCCGGTCTCCCGTGGGTGTGTGGACATGGCAAGATCCACACTGCGCCCTGCCTCCCCATCTCCCATGGGTGTGTGGACACGGCAAGATCGACACTGCGCCCTGCCTCCCTGTCTCCTGTGGGTGAGTGGACACAGCCAGTTCCACACAGCGCCCTGCCTGACCGTATCCCATGGGTAAGTGGACACACCCAGATCCACACAGCGCCCTGCCTTCCCGTCTCCGGTGGGTGTGGGGACAAAGCCAGATCCACACAGAGCTCTGCCTGCCCATCACCCATGGATGAGTGGACACAGTCAGATCCACACTGCGCCCTGTCTGCCCGTCTCCCGTGGGTGAGTGGAAGCAGCAGGATCCACACTGCGCGCTGCCTGCCCATCTCCCGTGGGTGAGTGGACAGAGCCAGATACACACAGTGCCCAGCCTGCCCGTCTCCCATTGGTGAGTGGACACAGCCACATCCACAAAGCACCTTGCCTGACCATCTCCCATGGGTGTGTGGACACAGCCAGTTCCACACAGCGCCCTACCTGCCCGTCTCCGGTCGGTGTGTGGACACAGCAAGTTCCACACTCCGCTCTGCCTGCACGTCTCCCGTGGGTGAGTGGACACAGTCACATCCACACTGCGCCCTGCCTCCCGTTTACCGTGGGTGTGTGGACACACCAGTTCCACACTGCGCCCTGTCTGCCCGACACCCCTGGGTGAGTGGAACCAGCCAGTTCAACACTGGGCCCTGCCTGCCCATCTCCCATGAGTGTGTGGACACGGCAAGATCCACACTGTGCCCTACCTGCCCATCTCCTGTGGTTGAGTGAACACAGCCAGTTCCACACTGCGCCCTGCCTGCCCGTCTCCCGTGGGTGAGTAGACACAGCCAGATCCACACAGCGCCCTGCCTGCCCATCTCCCGTGGGTGAGTAGACACAGCCAGATCCACACAGCGCTGCGCCCTGCCTGCCCGTCTCCCGTTGGTTAGTGGACATAGCCAGATCCACACAGTGCCCTGCCTGCACGTCTCCCATGGGTGTGTGGACATAGCCAGATACACACAGCGCCCTGCCTGCCCGTCTCCCGTGGGTGAGTGGACACAGCCAGATCCACACTGCACCCTGCCTGCACGTCTCCCATGGGTGAGTGGACACAGCCAGATACACACAGCGCCCTGCCTGCCCGTCTCCCGTGGGTGACTGGACACAGCCAGATCCACACTGCACCCTGCCTGCCCGTCTCCCATGGGTGAGTGGACACAGCCAGATACACACAGCGCCCTGCCTGCCCATCTCCCATGGGTGTGTGGACACGGCCAGAACCACACTGCACTCTACATGCCCGTCTCCCGTGGGTGTTGGACACAGCGAGTTCCACACAGAACCCTGCCTGGCAGTCTCCCATGGGTGTGTGCACACAGCCGGATCCACACAACGCCCAGCCTGCCCGTCTCCCATGGGTGTGTGGACACAGTCAGATGCACACGGCACCCAGCCTCGCCGTCTCCAATGAGTGAGTGGACACAGCCAGATCTACACTGCGCCCTGCCTGCCCGTCTACTGTGGGTGTGTGGTCACAGCCAGTTGCACACAGAGCGCTGCCTGCCCGTCTCCGGTGCGTGTGTGGACACAGCCAGTTCCACACTGCGCCCTGCCTGACCGTATCCCATGGGTGTGTGGAAACAGCCAGATCCACTGCCAGTTCCAAACTGCGCCCTGCCTGCCCGTCACAGATGTGTGAATGGACACAGCGAGATCCACACTGCGCGCTGGTGCCCATCTCCCGTGGGTGAGTGGACACAGCCACATCCACACTGTGCCCTGCCTGCCAGTCTCCCGTGGGTGTGTGGATACGGCAAGATCCACACTGCGCCCTTCCTGCCCGTCTCCCGTGCGTGAGTGGGCACAGCCACATCTATACTGCGCCCTGCCTGCCCGTCTCCGGTGGGTGTGTGGACACAGCACGTTCCATACTGCGCCCTGTCTGCCCGTCACCCATGGGTGAGTGGACATAGCCAGTTCCACACTGCGCCCTGCCAGTCTGTCTCGTGGGTGAGTGGACACAGCCAGTTCCACACAGCGCCCTGCCTTCCCGTCTCCGGTTGGTGAGTGGACACAGCCACATCCACACTGCGCCCTGCCTACCCATCTCCCGTGGTGTGTGTACACAGCCAAGTCCACACGGCGCCCAGCGTGCCTGTCTCCCGTGGGTGTGTGGACACAGTCACAACCACACTGCGCCCTGCCTGCCCGTCTCCCGTGGGTGTGTGGACACGGCAAGATCCACACTGTGCCCTGCCTCCCCGTTTACCGTGGGTGAGTGGACACAGCCTTTTACACACTGCACCCTACCTGCCCGTCTCCCGTGGGTGAGTGGAGACAGCCACATCCAAACAGCGCCTGCCTGCCCGTCTACTGTGGGTGAGTGGACACCGCCAGATCCACACGGCACCCAGCCTGCCTGTCTCCCGTGGGTGAGTGGACACAGCCACATCCACACAGCACCCTGCCTGACTGTCTCCCATGGGTCTGTGGACACAGCCAGTTCCACAAAGCGCCCTACCTGACGTCTCCGGTGGGTGTGTGGACACAGCAAGTTCCACACTGCACCCTGCCTCCCAGTTCCCGTGGGTGAGGGGACACAGCCACATTCACACTGCGCCCTGCCTGTACGTCTCCCGTGGGTGAGTGGACACAGCCAGTTCCACACAGAGCCCTTCCTGCCCGTTTCCCTTGGGTGAGTGGACACAGCCACTTCTACACTCTGCCCTGCCTGCCCATCTCCTGTAGGTGAGTGGACACAACCACATCCACATGCAACCTTCCTGTACGTCTCCAGTGGATGAGAGGACACAGACAGTTCCACACTGCGACCTGCTTGCCCGTCTGACTTGGGTGTGTGAACACGGCAAGATCCACACTGCGCCCTGCCTGCCCGTCTCCCGTGGGTGAGTGGACACAGCCTGTTACACACTGTGCCCTATCTGCCCGTCTCCCGTGGGTGAGTGGACACAGCCACATCCACACTGTGCCCTGCCTGCCCGTCTCCTGTGGGTGTGTGGACACAGCCAGATCCACACAGCGCCCTGCCTGCCCGTCTCCCGTGGGTGAGTGGACACAGCCACATTCACACTGCGCCGTGCCTGCCCGTCTCCCATGGGTGTGTGGACACTACAGTGCCACACAGCGCCCTACCTGCCCGTCACCCATGGGTCAGTGGACACAGCCAGTTCCACACAGTTCCCTACCTGCCCGTCAGCCATGGGTGAGTGGACACTGCCAGTTCCACACCGTGCCCTGCCTGCCCGTGTCCCGTGTGTGAGTGGACACTGCCAGTTCCACACACCACCCTACCTGCCCGTCACCCATGGGTGAGTGGACACTGCCAGTTCCACACCACGCCCTGCCTGCTTGTGTCCCGTGGGTGAGTGGACACTGCCAGTACAAAACAGCGCCCTGTCTGCCCGTATCCCGTGGGTGAGTGGACAAAGCCAGTTCCACACAGTGCCTTACCTACCCGTCACCCGTGGGTCAATGGACACAGCCCGTCCCACAGAGCACCTTACCTGCCTCTCTACAATGGGTGAGTGGACAGCGCCAGTTCCACACCGCGCCTGTCTGCCCATCTCCCGAGGGTGAGTGGACACAGCCAGTTCAAGACAGCGCCCTACCTCCCGTCACCCGTGGGTCAGTGGACACAGCCAGTTCCACACAGCGCCCTAATTGCCCGTCAACCGTGGGTGAGTGGACACTGCCAGTTCTACACAGCGCCCTACCTGCCAGTCACCCGTGGGTCAGTGGACACAGCCAGTTCCACACAGTGCCCTACCTTCCCGTCAGCCGTGGGTGAGTGGACACTGCCAGTTCCACACCACAACCTGCCTGACCGTGTCCTGTGGGTGAGTGGACACTGCCAGTACAAAACAGCACCCTGATGGCTGGTCCCCCGTTGGTGTGTGTACAAAGACTGTTGGACACAGTGCCTTACCTACCCGTCACCCGTGAGTCAGTGGACACAGCCCGTCCCACAGTGCGCCCTACCATTCTCTCTACTATGGGTGAGTGGACAGCGCCAGATCTATACCGCGCCCTGCCTGCCCGTCTCCTGTTGGTGAGTGACCACTGCCAGTTGCACACAGCGCCCTACCTGCCCGTCACCCGTGAGTCAGTGGACACAGCCAGTTTCACACAGCGCCCTACCTGCCCGTCAACCGTGTGTGAGTGGACACTGCCAGTTCCACACAGCACCCTACCTGCCTGTCACCCGTTGTTCAGGGGACACAGCCAGTTCTACACAGCGCCCAACCTGCCTCTCTACCAGGGGTGAGTGGACAGCGCCAGTTCCACACCGAGCCCTGCCTGACCGTCTCCCGTGGGTGAGTGGACACTGCCAGTTCCACACAGCGCCCTACCTTCCTGTCACCCATGGGTCAGTGGACACTGCCCATACCACAGAGCGCCCTACCTGCCTCTCTACCATGGGTGAGTGGACAGCGACAGTTCCACACTGCGCCCTGCCTGCCCGTCTCCAGTGTGTGAGTGGACACAGCCAGTTACACACAGCGCCGAATCTGTCCGTCTCCCGTGGGTCAGTGGACAAAACCAGTTCCACACAGTGCCTTACCTACCCGTCACCCATGGGTCTGTGGACACAGCCAGTTCCACACAGCGCTCTACCTGCCCGTCAACCGTGGGTGAGTGGACACTGCCAGTTCCACAGAGCGCCCTACCTGCCCGTCAGCCCTGGGTGAGTGGACACTGCCAGTTCCACACCACGCCCTGCCTGCCCATCACCCGTGGGTCAGTGGACACTGCCAGTTCCACACAGCCCCCTACCTGCCAGTCACCTGTGTGTCAGTGGACAGAGCCAGTTCCACACAGTGCCCTACCTGCCCGTCAGCCATGGGTGAGTGGACACTGCCTGTTCCACACCACGCCCTGCTTGCCCGTGTCCTGTGGGTGAGTGGACACTGCCAGTAAAAAACAGCGCCCTGCCTGCCCGTTCCCCGTGGGTGTGTGGAGAAAGCCACTTCCACACAGTGCCTTACCTACCCGTCACCCGTGGGTCAGTGGACACAGCCCGTCCCACAGAGCTCCTTACCTGCCTCTCTACCATTGGTGAGTGGACAGCGCCAGATCCACACCGTGCCCTGCCTGCCCGTCTCCCGTGGGTGAGTGGAAACTGCCAGTTCCACACAGCGCCCTACCTGCCCGTCACCCATGGGTCTGTGGACACAGCCAGTTCCACACAGCGCCCTACCTGCCCGTCAACCGTCAGTGAGTGGACACTGCCAGTTCCACACCGCGCCCTGACTGCTCGTGTTCCGTGGGTGAGTAGACACAGCCAGGTCAACACAGTGACCTGCCTGCCCGTCTCTCGTGGGTGAGTGGACAATGCCAGTTCAACACAGCCCCCTGCCTGCCCGTCTCCCGTGGGTGAGTGGACACTGCCAGTTCAACACAGCGCCCTGCCTGCCCGTCTCCTGTGTGTAAGTGGACACAGCCAGTTCAATACAGCGACCTGCCTGCCCGACTCCCATGGGTGAGTGGACACTGCCAGTGCCACACAGCGCCCTACCTGCCCGTCACCCGTGGGTCAGTGGACACAGCCAGTTCCACACAGTTCCCTACCTGCCCGTCAGCAGTGGGTGAGTGGACACTGCCAGTTCCACACCACGCCCTGCCTGCCCGTGTCCCGTGGGTGAGTGGACACTGCCAGTACAAAACAGCGTCCTGCCTGCTCGTCCCCCGTGGGTGTGTGGACAAAGCCAGTTCCACACAGTGCCTTACCTACCCGTCACCGTGGGTCAGTGGACACAGCCCGTCCCACAGAGCACCCTACCTTCCTCTCTACCATGGGTGAGTGGACAGCGCCAGATCCACACCACGCCCTGCCTGCCCGTCTCCCGTGGGTGAGTGGACACTGCCAGTTCCACACAGCGCCCTACCTGCCCGTCACCCGTGGGTCAGCGGAAACAGCCAGTTCCCCACAGCGCCCTACCTGCCCGTCAACCGTGGGTGAGTGGACACTGCCAGTTCCACACCGTGCCCTACCTGCCCGTCACCCGTGGGTCAGTGGACACAGCCAGTTCCACACAGCGCCCTACTGGCCCGTCAACCGTGGGTGAGTGGACACTGCCAGTTCCACACAGCGCCCTACCTGCCTGTCACCCGTGGGTCAGTGGACACAGCCAGTTCCCCACAGCGCCCTACCTGCCCGTCAACCGTGGGTGAGTGGACACTGCCAGTTCCACACCGCGCCCTGCCTGACCGTATCCCGTGCGTGAGTGGACATAGTCAGGTCAACACAGTGACCTGCCTGCCCTTCTCCAGTGGGTGAGTGGACACTGCCAGTTCCACACAGCGCCCTACCTGCCCATCAGCCGTGGGTGAGTGGACACTGCCAGTTCCACACCACCTCCTGTCTGTACGTGTCCCGTGGGTGAGTGGACACTGCCAGTACAAAACAGCGCCCTGCATGCCCGTTCCCCGTGGGTGAGTGGACAAAGCCAGTTCCACACAGTGCCTTACATACCCGTCACCCATGTGTCAGTGGACACAGCCCATCCCACAGATCGCCCTACCTACCACTCTACGATGGGTGAATGGACAGCGCCAGTTCCACACCGTGCCCTGCCTGCCCGTCTCCCGTGGGTGAGTGGACACAGCCAGTTCCAGACAGCGCCCTACCTGCCCGTCATCCGTGGGTCAGTGTACACAGCCAGTTCCACACAGCGCCCTATTTGCCCTTCTCCCATGGGTCAGTGGACACAGCCAGTTCCACACAGCGCGCTACCTGCCGGTCAACCGTGGGTGAGTGGACACTGCCAGTTCCACACTGCGCCCTGCCTGCCCGTGTCCTGTGGGTGAGTGGACACAGCAAGGTCAACACAGTGACCTGCCTGCCATCTCCCGTGTGTGAGTGGACACAGCCAGTTCAACACAGCGACCTGCCTGCCCGTCTCCTGTGGGTGAGTGGACACAGCCAGTTCCACACAGCACCCTACCTTTCCGTCTACAGTGGTTGAGTGGACACTGCCAGTTCCACACCACGCCCTGCCTGCCTGTGTCCCATGGGTGAGTGGACACTGCCAGTCCAACACAGTGCCCTGCCTGCCCGTCTTTCCTAAGTGAGTGGACACAGCCAGTTCCACAAAGGGCCCTACCTGCCCGTCAGCCATGGGTGAGTGGACACTGCCAGTTCCACACCACACCCTGCCTGACCATGTCCCGTGGGTGAGTGGACACTGCCAGTTCCAGACAGCACCTTGCCTACCCGTTACCCGTGGGTCAGTGGACACAGCCAGTTCCACACAGCCCCCTATCTGCCAGTTACCCGTGGGTCATTAGACAGAGCCAGTTCCACACAGTGCCCTACCTGCCCGTCAGCCTTGGGTGAGTGGACACAGCCAGTTCCACACCACGCCCTACCTGCCCATGTCCCGTGGGTGAGTGGACACTGCCAGTACAAAACAGCGCCCTGCCTGCCCGTTCTCTGTGGGTGTGTGGACAAAGCCAGTTCCACACAGTGCCTTACCTACCCGTCACCCGTGGGTCAGTGGACACAGCCCGTCCCACAGAGCTCCTTACCTGCCTCTCTACCATTGGTGAGTGGACAGCGCCAGATCCACACCGTGCCCTGCCTGCCCGTCTCCCGTGGGTGAGTGGAAACTGCCAGTTCCACACAGCGCCCTACCTGCCCGTCACCCATGGGTCTGTGGACACAGCCAGTTCCACACAGCGCCCTACCTGCCCGTCAACCGTCAGTGAGTGGACACTGCCAGTTCCACACCGCGCCCTGACTGCTCGTGTTCCGTGGGTGAGTAGACACAGCCAGGTCAACACAGTGACCTGCCTGCCCGTCTCTCGTGGGTGAGTGGACAATGCCAGTTCAACACAGCCCCCTGCCTGCCCGTCTCCCGTGGGTGAGTGGACACTGCCAGTTCAACACAGCGCCCTGCCTGCCCGTGTCCTGTGTGTAAGTGGACACAGCCAGTTCAATACAGCGACCTGCCTGCCCGACTCCCATGGGTGAGTGGACACTGCCAGTGCCACACAGCGCCCTACCTGCCCGTCACCCGTGGGTCAGTGGACACAGCCAGTTCCACACAGTTCCCTACCTGCCCGTCAGCAGTGGGTGAGTGGACACTGCCAGTTCCACACCACGCCCTGCCTGCCCGTGTCCCGTGGGTGAGTGGACACTGCCAGTACAAAACAGCGTCCTGCCTGCTCGTCCCCCGTGGGTGTGTGGACAAAGCCAGTTCCACACAGTGCCTTACCTACCCGTCACCGTGGGTCAGTGGACACAGCCCGTCCCACAGAGCACCCTACCTTCCTCTCTACCATGGGTGAGTGGACAGCGCCAGATCCACACCACGCCCTGCCTGCCCGTCTCCCGTGGGTGAGTGGACACTGCCAGTTCCACACAGCGCCCTACCTGCCCGTCACCCGTGGGTCAGCGGAAACAGCCAGTTCCCCACAGCGCCCTACCTGCCCGTCAACCGTGGGTGAGTGGACACTGCCAGTTCCACACCGTGCCCTACCTGCCCGTCACCCGTGGGTCAGTGGACACAGCCAGTTCCACACAGCGCCCTACTGGCCCGTCAACCGTGGGTGAGTGGACACTGCCAGTTCCACACAGCGCCCTACCTGCCTGTCACCCGTGGGTCAGTGGACACAGCCAGTTCCCCACAGCGCCCTACCTGCCCGTCAACCGTGGGTGAGTGGACACTGCCAGTTCCACACCGCGCCCTGCCTGACCGTATCCCGTGCGTGAGTGGACATAGTCAGGTCAACACAGTGACCTGCCTGCCCTTCTCCAGTGGGTGAGTGGACACTGCCAGTTCCACACAGCGCCCTACCTGCCCATCAGCCGTGGGTGAGTGGACACTGCCAGTTCCACACCACCTCCTGTCTGTACGTGTCCCGTGGGTGAGTGGACACTGCCAGTACAAAACAGCGCCCTGCATGCCCGTTCCCCGTGGGTGAGTGGACAAAGCCAGTTCCACACAGTGCCTTACATACCCGTCACCCATGTGTCAGTGGACACAGCCCATCCCACAGATCGCCCTACCTACCACTCTACGATGGGTGAATGGACAGCGCCAGTTCCACACCGTGCCCTGCCTGCCCGTCTCCCGTGGGTGAGTGGACACAGCCAGTTCCAGACAGCGCCCTACCTGCCCGTCATCCGTGGGTCAGTGTACACAGCCAGTTCCACACAGCGCCCTATTTGCCCTTCTCCCATGGGTCAGTGGACACAGCCAGTTCCACACAGCGCGCTACCTGCCGGTCAACCGTGGGTGAGTGGACACTGCCAGTTCCACACTGCGCCCTGCCTGCCCGTGTCCTGTGGGTGAGTGGACACAGCAAGGTCAACACAGTGACCTGCCTGCCATCTCCCGTGTGTGAGTGGACACAGCCAGTTCAACACAGCGACCTGCCTGCCCGTCTCCTGTGGGTGAGTGGACACAGCCAGTTCCACACAGCACCCTACCTTTCCGTCTACAGTGGTTGAGTGGACACTGCCAGTTCCACACCACGCCCTGCCTGCCTGTGTCCCATGGGTGAGTGGACACTGCCAGTCCAACACAGTGCCCTGCCTGCCCGTCTTTCCTAAGTGAGTGGACACAGCCAGTTCCACAAAGGGCCCTACCTGCCCGTCAGCCATGGGTGAGTGGACACTGCCAGTTCCACACCACACCCTGCCTGACCATGTCCCGTGGGTGAGTGGACACTGCCAGTTCCAGACAGCACCTTGCCTACCCGTTACCCGTGGGTCAGTGGACACAGCCAGTTCCACACAGCCCACTATCTGCCAGTTACCCGTGGGTCATTAGACAGAGCCAGTTCCACACAGTGCCCTACCTGCCCGTCAGCCTTGGGTGAGTGGACACAGCCAGTTCCACACCACGCCCTACCTGCCCATGTCCCGTGGGTGAGTGGACACTGCCAGTACAAAACAGCGCCCTGCCTGCCCGTTCCCCGTGGGTGTGTGGAGAAAGCCACTTCCACACAGTGCCTTACCTACCCGTCACCCGTGGGTCAGTGGACACAGCCCGTCCCACAGAGCGCCTTACCTGCCTCTCTACCATTGGTGAGTGGACAGCGCCAGATCCACACCGTGCCCTGCCTGCCCGTCTCCCGTGGGTGAGTGGAAACTGCCAGTTCCACACAGCGCCCTACCTGCCCGTCACCCATGGGCCTGTGGACACAGCCAGTTCCACACAGCGCCCTACCTGCCCGTCAACCGTCAGTGAGTGGACACTGCCAGTTCCACACCGCGCCCTGACTGCTCGTGTTCCGTGGGTGAGTAGACACAGCCAGGTCAACACAGTGACCTGCCTGCCCGTCTCTCGTGGGTGAGTGGACAATGCCAGTTCAAAACAGCCCCCTGCCTGCCCGTCTCCTGTGGGTGAGTGGACACTGCCAGTTCAACACAGCGCCCTGCCTGCCCGTCTCCCGTGTGTAAGTGGACACAGCCAGTTCAATACAGCGACCTGCCTGCCCGACTTCCATGGGTGAGTGGACACTGCCAGTGCCACACAGCGCCCTACCTGCCCGTCACCCGTGGGTCAGTGGACACAGCCAGTTCCACACAGTTCCCTACCTGCCCGTCAGCAGTGGGTGAGTGGACACTGCCAGTTCCACACCACGCCCTGCCTGCCCGTGTCCCGTGGGTGAGTGGACACTGCCAGTATAAAACAGCGTCCTGCCTGCTCGTCCCCCGTGGGTGTGTGGACAAAGCCAGTTCCACACAGTGCCTTACCTACCCGTCACCGTGGGTCAGTGGACACAGCCCGTCCCACAGAGCACCCTACCTTCCTCTCTACCATGGGTGAGTTGACAGCGCCAGATCCACACCACGCCCTGCCTGCCCGTCTCCCGTGGGTGAGTGGACACTGCCAGTTCCACACAGCGCCCTACCTGCCCGTCACCCGTGGGTCAGCGGAAACAGCCAGTTCCCCACAGCGCCCTACCTGCCCGTCAACCGTGGGTGAGTGGACACTGCCAGTTCCACACCGTGCCCTACCTGCCCGTCACCCGTGGGTCAGTGGACACAGCCAGTTCCACACAGCGCCCTACTGGCCCGTCAACCGTGGGTGAGTGGACACTGCCAGTTCCACACAGCGCCCTACCTGCCTGTCACCCGTGGGTCAGTGGACACAGCCAGTTCCCCACAGCGCCCTACCTGCCTGTCAACCGTGGGTGAGTGGACACTGCCAGTTCCACACCGCGCCCTGCCTGACCGTATCCCGTGCGTGAGTGGACATAGTCAGGTCAACACAGTGACCTGCCTGCCCTTCTCCAGTGGGTGAGTGGACACTGCCAGTTCCACACAGCGCCCTACCTGCCCATCAGCCGTGGGTGAGTGGACACTGCCAGTTCCACACCACCTCCTGTCTGTACGTGTCCCGTGGGTGAGTGGACACTGCCAGTACAAAACAGCGCCCTGCATGCCCGTTCCCCGTGGGTGAGTGGACAAAGCCAGTTCCACACAGTGCCTTACATACCCGTCACCCATGTGTCAGTGGACACAGCCCATCCCACAGATCGCCCTACCTACCACTCTACGATGGGTGAATGGACAGCGCCAGTTCCACACCGTGCCCTGCCTGCCCGTCTCCCGTGGGTGAGTGGACACAGCCAGTTCCAGACAGCGCCCTACCTGCCCGTCATCCGTGGGTCAGTGTACACAGCCAGTTCCACACAGCGCCCTATTTGCCCTTCTCCCATGGGTCAGTGGACACAGCCAGTTCCACACAGCGCGCTACCTGCCGGTCAACCGTGGGTGAGTGGACACTGCCAGTTCCACACTGCGCCCTGCCTGCCCGTGTCCTGTGGGTGAGTGGACACAGCAAGGTCAACACAGTGACCTGCCTGCCATCTCCCGTGTGTGAGTGGACACAGCCAGTTCAACACAGCGACCTGCCTGCCCGTCTCCTGTGGGTGAGTGGACACAGCCAGTTCCACACAGCACCCTACCTTTCCGTCTACAGTGGTTGAGTGGACACTGCCAGTTCCACACCACGCCCTGCCTGCCTGTGTCCCATGGGTGAGTGGACACTGCCAGTCCAACACAGTGCCCTGCCTGCCCGTCTTTCCTAAGTGAGTGGACACAGCCAGTTCCACAAAGGGCCCTACCTGCCCGTCAGCCATGGGTGAGTGGACACTGCCAGTTCCACACCACACCCTGCCTGACCATGTCCCGTGGGTGAGTGGACACTGCCAGTTCCAGACAGCACCTTGCCTACCCGTTACCCGTGGGTCAGTGGACACAGCCAGTTCCACACAGCCCCCTATCTGCCAGTTACCCGTGGGTCATTAGACAGAGCCAGTTCCACACAGTGCCCTACCTGCCCGTCAGCCTTGGGTGAGTGGACACAGCCAGTTCCACACCACGCCCTACCTGCCCATGTCCCGTGGGTGAGTGGACACTGCCAGTACAAAACAGCGCCCTGCCTGCCCGTTCTCTGTGGGTGTGTGGACAAAGCCACTTCCACACAGTGCCTTACCTACCCGTCACCCGTGGGTCAGTGGACACAGCCCGTCCCACAGAGTGCCCTACCTGCCTCTCTACCATGGGTGAGTGGACAGCGCCAGATCCACACAGTGCCCTGCCTGCCCGTCTCCCGTGGGTGAGTGGACACTGCCAGTTCCACACAGCGCCCTACCTGCCCGTCACCCATGGGTCTGTGGACACAGCCAGTTCCACACAGCGCCCTACCTGCCCGTCAACCGTCGGTGAGTGGACACTGCCAGTTCCACACCGCGCCCTGACTGCTCGTGTCCCGTGGGTGAGTAGACACAGCCAGGTCAACTCAGTGACCTGCCTGCCCGTCTCTCGTGGGTGAGTGGACAATGCCAGTTCAACACAGCGCCCTGCCTGCCCATCCCCCGTGGGTGAGTGGACACTGCCAGTTTCACACCGCGCCCTGCCTGCCCGTCTCCCGTGTGTGAGTGGACACAGCCAGATCAACACAGCGACCTGCCTGCCCGTCTCCCGTGGGTGAGTGGACACTGCCAGTTCCACACAGTGCCTTACCTACCCGTCACCCGTGGGTCAGTGGACACAGCCCGTCCCACAGAGCGCCCTACCTGCCTCTCTACCATGGGTGAGTGGACAGCGCCAGATCCACACAGTGCCCTGCCTGCCCGTCTCCCGTGGGTGAGTGGACACTGCCAGTTCCACACAGCGCCCTACCTGCCCGTCACCCATGGGTCTGTGGACACAGCCAGTTCCACACAGCGCCCTACCTGCCCGTCAACCGTCGGTGAGTGGACACTGCCAGTTCCACATCGCGCCCTGACTGCTAGTGTCCCGTGGGTGAGTAGACACAGCCAGGTCAACACAGTGATCTGCCTGCCCGTCTCTCGTGGGTGAGTGGACAATGCCAGTTCAACACAGCGCCCTGCCTGCCCGTCCCCAGTGGGTGAGTGGACACTGCCATTTCAACACAGGGCCCTGCCTGCCCGTCTCCCGTGTGTGAGTGGACACAGCCAGTTCAACACAGCGACCTGGCCGGGCGCGGTGGCTCACGCTTGTAATCCTAGCACTCTGGGAGGCCGAGGCGGGCGGATTGCTCAAGGTCAGGAGTTCAAAACCAGCCTGAGCGAGACACCGTCTCTACTATAAAAATAGAAATAAATTAATTGGCCAACTAATACATATATATATAAAAAATTAGCCGGGCATGGTGGCTCGTGCCTGTAGTCCCAGCGACTCGGGAGGCTGAGGCAGTAGGATTGCTTAAGCCCAGGAGTTTGAGGTTGCTGTGAGCTAGGCTGACGCCACGGCACTCACTCTAGCCTAGGCAAGAAAGTGAAACTCTGTCTCAAAAAAAAATAAATAAAAATAAATAAAAAAAAAAAAAAAAAAAAAAAAAACACAGCGACCTGTCTGCCCATCTCCCATGGGTGAGTGGACACTGCAGTGCCAAACAGCGCCCTACCTGCCCGTCACCCGTGGGTCAGTGGACACAGCCAGTTCCACACAGTTCCCTACCTGCCCGTCAGCCGTGGGTGAGTGGACACTGCCAGTTCCACACCGTGCCCTGCCTGCCTGTGTCCCGTGTGTGAGTGGACACTGCCAGTTCCACACAGCACCCTACCTGCCCGTCACCCGTGGGTGAGTGGACACTGCCAGTTCCACACCACGCCCTGCCTGCTTGTGTCCCGTGGGTGAGTGGACACTGCCAGTACAAAACAGCGCCCTGTCTGCCCGTATCCCGTGGGTGAGTGGACAAAGCCAGTTCCACACAGTGCCTTACCTACCTGTCACCCGTGGGTCAATGGACACAGCCCGTCCCACAGAGCACCTTACCTGCCTCTCTACAATGGGTGAGTGGACAGCGCCAGTTCCACACCGCGCCTGTCTGCCCATCTCCCGAAGGTGAGTGGACACAGCCAGTTCAAGACAGCGCCCTACCTCCCGTCACCCGTGGGTCAGTGGACACAGCCAGTTCCACACAGCGCCCTAATTGCCCGTCAACCGTGGGTGAGTGGACACTGCCAGTTCTACACAGCGCCCTACCTGCCAGTCACCCGTGGGTCAGTGGACACAGCCAGTTCCACACAGTGCCCTACCTCCCCGTCAGCCGTGGGTGAGTGGACACTGCCAGTTCCACACCACAACCTGCCTGACCGTGTCCTGTGGGTGAGTGGACACTGCCAGTACAAAACAGCACCCTGATGGCTGGTCCCCCGTTGGTGTGTGTACAAAGACTGTTGGACACAGTGCCTTACCTACCCGTCACCCGTGAGTCAGTGGACACAGCCCGTCCCACAGTGCGCCCTACCATTCTCTCTACTATGGGTGAGTGGACAGCGCCAGATCTATACCGCGCCCTGCCTGCCCGTCTCCTGTTGGTGAGTGACCACTGCCAGTTGCACACAGCGCCCTACCTGCCCGTCACCCGTGAGTCAGTGGACACAGCCAGTTTCACACAGCGCCCTACCTGCCCGTCAACCGTGTGTGAGTGGACACTGCCAGTTCCACACAGCGCCCTACCTGCCTGTCAACCGTTGTTCAGGGGACACAGCCAGTTCCACACAGCGCCCAACCTGCCTCTCTACCATGGGTGAGTGGACAGCGCCAGTTCCACACCGAGCCCTGCCTGACCGTCTCCCGTGGGTGAGTGGACACTGCCAGTTCCACACAGCGCCCTACCTTCCTGTCACCCATGGGTCAGTGGACACTGCCCATACCACAGAGCGCCCTACCTGCCTCTCTACCATGGGTGAGTGGACAGCGACAGTTCCACACTGCGCCCTGCCTGCCCGTCTCCCGTGTGTGAGTGGACACAGCCAGTTACACACAGCGCCCTACCTGCCCGTCACCCGTGGGTCAGTGGACACAGCCAGTTAAACACAGCGCCCTACCTGCCCGTCAACCATGGGTGAGTGGACACTGCCAGTTCCACACAGCACCCTACCTGCCAATCACCCGTGGGTCAGTGGACACAGCCAGTTCCACACAGTTCCCTACCTGCCCGTCAGCAGTGGGTGAGTGGACACTGCCAGTTTCACACCGCGCCCTGCCTGCCCGTCTCCCGTTGGTGAGTGGACACTGCCAGTTGCACACAGCACCCTACCTGACCATCACCCGTGGGTCAGTGTACACAGCCAGTTCCACACAGTTCCCTACCTGCCCGTCAGCAGTGGGTGAGTGGACACTGCCAGTTCCACACCGCGCCCTGCCTGCCCGTCTCCCGTGTGTGAGTGGACACAGCCAGATCAACACAGCGACCTGCCTGCCCGTCTCCCGTGGGTGAGTGGACAAAGCCAGTTCCACACAGTGCCTTACTTACCCGTCACCCGTGGGTCAGTGGACACAGCCCGTCCCACAGAGCGCACTACCTGCCTCTCTACCATGAGTGAGTAGACAGCGCCAGTTCCACACTGCGCCCTGCCTGCCCGTCTCCCGTGAGTGAGTGGACACTGCCAGTTCCACACAGCGCCCTACCTGCCTGTCCCCCGTGGGTCAGGGGACACAGCCAGTTCCACACAGCGCCCTACCTGCCTGTCACCCGTGGGTCAGTGGACACAGCCCGTCTCACAGAGCGCCCTACCTGCCTCTCTACCATCGGTGAGTGGACAGCGCCAGTTCCACACCGCGTTCTGCCTGCCCATCTCCCGCGCGTGAGTGGACACTGCCAGTTCCACACAGCGCCCTACCTGCCCGTCACCCGTGGGTCAGTGGACACAGCGAGTTCCACACAGCGCCCTACCTGCCCATCAACCGTGGGTGAGTGGACCCTGCCAGTTCCACACCACGCCCTGCCTGCCCGTGTCCCGTGGGTGAGTGGACACTGCCAGTACAAAACAGCGCCCTGCCTGCCCGTCCCCCGTGGGTGAGTGGACAAAGCCACTTTCACACAGTTCCTTACCTACCCGTCACGCGTGGGTCAGTGGTCACAGCCAGTCCCACAGAGCGCCTTACCTCCCTCTCTACCATGGGTGAGTGGCCAGCGAAGTTCCACACCATGCCCTGCCTGCCCGTGTCCCCAGGGTGAGTGGACACTGCCAGTTCCACACAGCACCCGAACTGCCCGTCACGCGTGGGTCAGTGGACACAGCCAGTTCCACACAGCGCCTTACCTGCCTGTCACGCGTGGGTCAGTGGACACAGCCAGTTCCACACAGCGCCCGACCTCCCCATCAACCGTAGGTGAGTGGACACTCTTAATTCCACAACGCGCCCTGCCTACCCATGTCCCGTGGGTGAGTGGACATAGCCAGGTCAACACAGTGACCTGCCTGCCCGTCTCCCATGTCTGAGTTGACATAGCCAGTTCAACACAGCAACCTTCCTGGCGGTCTCTCATGGGTGAGTGGACACTGCCAGTTCCACACAGCGCCCTACCTGCCTATCACCCGTGGGTCAGTGGACACAGCCATTCCACACAGCGCCCTACCTGCCTGTCACCCGTTCGTCAGTGGACACAGCACTTCCCACAGAGCGCCCTACCTGCCTCTCTACCATGGGTGAGTGGACAGCGCCTGTTCCACATAGTGACCTGCCTGTCCATTTCTCGTCGGTGAGTGGACACTGCCAGTTCAACACAGTGACGTGCCGGACTGTCTCCCGTGGGTTAGTGGACACTGCCAGTTCCACACAGCGCCCTACCTGCCCTTCACCCGTGGGTCACTGGACACAGCCAGGTCAACACAGCGACCCGCCTGCCCGTCTCTCATGTGTGAGTGGACCTGCCAGTTCCACACAGCGCCCTACTTGCCTGTCACCTGTGGGTCAGTGGACAGAGCCAGGTGACACAGCCTCCTACCTGCCTGTCAGCCATGGGTTAGTGGACACTGCCAGTTCCACACAACGCCCGGCCTGTCCATGTCCGTGGGTGAGAGGACACTGCCAGTACAAAACAGCGCCCTGCCTGCCCGTCTCCCGTGGGTGAGTGGGCACAGCCAGTTCCACACAGTGCCTTACCTACCTGTCACCCATGGGACAGTGGACACACCCCGTCCCACACAGAACCATACCTGCCTCTCTACCATGGGTGAGTGGACAGCGCAAGTTCCACACCACGCCCAGTCTGCTTGTGTCCCGTGGGTGAGTGGACACTGCCAGTACAAAACAGCGCCCTGCCTGCCCGTATTCCGTGTGTGAGTGGACACTGCCAGTTCCACACAGCGCCTTACATGCCCGTCACCCGTGAGTCAGTGGACACAGCCAGTTCCAACAGCGCCTTACCTGCCCGTCAGCCGTGGGTGAGTTGACACTGCCAGTTCCACACCACGCCCTGCCTGCTTGTGTCCCGTGGGTGAGTGGACATTGCCAGTACAAAACAGCGCCCTGCCTTCCCGTCCCCCGTGGGTGAGTGGACAAAGCCAGTTCCACACAGTGCCTTACCTACCCGTCACCCGTCGGTCAGTGGACACAGCCCGTCCCACAGAGCGCACTACCTTCCTCTCTACCTTGGGTGAGTGGACAGCGCCGTTCCACACCTCGCCCTGCCTGCCCGTCTCCCGTGGGTGAGTGGACACTGCCAGTTGCACACAGCGCCCAACCTGCCCGTCAACCGTCTTTGAGTGGACATTGCCAGTTCCACACCGCACCCTGACTGCCCGTGTCCCGTACGTGAGTGGACACAGCCAGGTAAACACAGTGACCTGCCTGCCCGTCTCTCGTGAGTGAGTGGACTCTGCCAGTTCAACACAGCGCACGCTCAGCCCGTCTCGATGGACTGGGCCACAGAGGTAGGAGATGGAGTGGACTGATTTCTTCAGCGCCCCACAAACCACGCCACCCCACCCATGGGACACATCCCTAGAGAGAGAGAGAGACGCCCCATACACTCGCTCCCCTCCCCCAAGCGCTGTGCCCCAGCCCGGGCCCGGGGGAATAGGCGGCAGCCCACCCACAGGGTGGGGGGCGCAGCTGAAAGGGGTTGTCGGGGATGGCGGACCCTGCCTGGGGTCAAAGGGCGGGCGACCCGCGCGTGCGCAATCGGCGGCGGCGGCGGCGGCCACGAGCTGGGGGTGGGCCAGGCGAGGAGAGGAAGGGGACTGGAAGGTCTCCACCTTGGCGAGTCCAGCCGTGGAGGCGCATCTTGTGTGAGTGAGTGAGTGTGAGTGTGAGTGTGTGTGTGTGTGTGTGTGTGTGTATAGAGAGACAGCCCCCCACCCCGGCCCGCCGCTCCCTGCCGGCCCCGCCCCGCCCGGCACCGCCCCGCCTGTCACCCCCGTCCCTTGGAGCCCGCCGGACCCAGCCGGTGAACTCAACAGGCCCGGCCCGGTGCGGGTCAGCGCTGGCGCGGGGCCTGGGGCGGGGGGAGGAGGCGGCGGGGAAGCGCAGAGAGGCTCGGCTTCTTGAGCGGGGCAGGGGCGCCCTCCGCCGTCTAGGGCCACACCACCCTGAACGCGCCCGATCTCGTCTGGTCTCGGAAGCTAAGCAGGGTCGGGCCTGGTTAGTACTTGGATGGGAGACCGCCTGGGAATACCGGGTGCCGTAGGCTTCTTCTTTTTTTTTTTTTTGTTTTGCCTCTTGTTCTGTCCCCTTTCTGGGAGCGAGTCGGCGGCCCGGGGTGGGGGTCACCCCCACCCTCAGCGCCCGCCGCGGTGCCTGGCGCCCCAGCCCGCACCGTGGGGCCTCCTCTTGTCCCAAGCCGCGACACCGCCGTCACGCGGCAGCATGCGTGGCTTCTGGACTGTCAGGTCTCAGACCAAAGGTCTGCTCTGTGGGAACCGACACGCTGGAGGAAACCTTGAGAGTCTGAGAGGGGAGGGAGTTCCAGAAGAAGGCCAGGATGTCATTTTGAGGGAGTATGTGACCAGAACTCGTCCCGTTGCTTTTGGGGTTCTATGGGCTACACGTAGGAATCTTTGGTGGTGGCACCTGATGTTGGGGGATCCGGAGTCACACCCAGACCTGCTCCACAGGCCTCCTTTTACTTTTCTCTTCGGATTCATTATTTTTAAAAAGTGTCTCTTATCTCTATGATTGCATTTTCTTTTCTCTCTCTTTTCAAGCAGATGATGGGAGTCCAAGTATTAAGGTGACATGTGTTGCCCGTGCCCCCCTCCCCCCTGTGTTCTTATTCATTTACCTCTGATGTTGTTCCAGCGTATTGTGGGGGTACCAATGTTAAGGTCGGGTACGTTGCCCTCTCCCAGCCTCCCCCCTCGGGTCAGAGCCTCAAGTGCGCCCATCCCCCAGTCGGTGCGCACCCACCCCATTCCTAATGGAGGTGTATGCCCATCCCCTCCCCCCACCCGCCCGACACCCACCCGATGAAGGTGATTCCTCTGTGTCCACTTAGGTGTCCATCGGTTCGTACCCATTTGCTGGTGAGCGCGAGCACGTGGTGCTCGTGTGTCCATTCTTGGGCTACCTGGCTTACTGGAACGGGTTCCAGCTCTGGCCAGGAGAACCACGAGAGGTGCCCTCTCACCGCTGCTCCTCCTAGCTGAATAGCACTCCGTGGTGTCCACGCGCCACATTTCATTTACGCACTCGTGGGTCGATGGGCACTCGGGTCGCTTCCAGGTCTTTGCGATTGTGACTTGTGCCCTGACTCTAACCCTAACCCTTACCCAGCCCGTCTCCTCCTCGGCCCCTGCCTGACTGACTCCTTCCCGCCCGGCCTGTCACCTGTCACCGTCCTCTGCCCCTGCCTGACACGCTCCTCCCCGCCCGGGCCGTCACCGTCCTCGGCCCCTGCCTGACGGGGCTCCTCCGTCGCCTGGGCCTTCCAAGGGCTTGGTGTGGACGCTGGTTCCAGGACGCCCTCCCAGGAACCCGGTAGCAGGGCGGCCGCAGCGTCTCGCGCCACCCAACCGTCCGCCGGCCGGCGGCCGGCGCTAAGTGGCCTGCGGGGGACGTGCCCCCACTGTGGGGCGGGCGCCCAGCCTGGTGTCTTCTCTGAGGCCCCGTGGCTGCTTTTCCCCCCCGCAAGGGGAGAGCCGCGGAGGTGGGGACCGCCTCCTCGTGGGGACGTACACCCAGCTCTCCACGTCGGATTCCGGGGCTCTCTGTCCTGCCAGAAGGCCCAGCTGGCCTGCGGGTCCTCAGAGTGGCAAAAACATCCGAAAACTGAGATTGAGGGTCCGGTGGTTGTCTGCACTTTTGTGCTGGGCACCCCAGGGAGGCCCGGGGGCTGGCTGGACAACGCGGTCTGCTGGGCAGGGGGGGCGGTTTGGAGGAGCAACTGATGCCCTTTGCACTTTGGGTAGCAAGTGTCTGAGGTGTCTCTGAGCCCTGCGCCATGTCGGGGGGTGGGGTGGGGGGGTGGGAGGTCGGGGGGGGGGTGGAGGAGCAGGAGGAGGAGGAGGAGGAGGTGGGAAGGGCCGTGGCCTGCAGTCGTGTTCCCGGGGTGGCTTCTTCCACAGGCTGCTTGGCCTGGGCTCCCTGCACCTGGGCCTTTGGAGGACTGGCCCTGTGCTTGCCAACGCTTCCCCTGCAGGGACCCAGAGCTGGGAGGTTGCATCTCTCAGCCCTGGGTCGGGCAGAGCCCCAGCGGGCCATGCCCACAACCTCTCTCAGCACGGGTCCCCCAGAAGGCTCCTTTGGGACCAGGATTCTCTTGCGGGTGACTCTTTAAGGTCTGGCCCCTGGATGGAGGGGCACCAGGAGTAGAGGAGCAGGAAGGGGAAGGGGGTGGCCATGCGAGGGGACACTTTCAGGCCAAGTCCCAGCTTCAGCCTGATCCTCCTGGGAACCCCGGGGTGTACGTCACACCTCCTGGTTGTCCCGCTCTGAGACAAGGGCTCTGAGACAAGGAGCCGGGCTGCGCATTCCCCCAGCAGCCAGTCGTGGGCTGAGGACACCTGGGGCGTTGGGAACTCCCTGGCTTCTCCTTGGCTTAACATCTGGAGCTGCTTGTGAATCGTGCCGCCACACACACCCGAGTGCAGGTGTCTTCTGCACAGACTGCGGGCCTCGCTCTTCTGAATGCCGCTAGCTCGCCACCCACCCACGGGTGAACCTGGTCAGGGTACTTTCTCTCGGGGGCAGACTCTGATCCTGGCGGGCTACCGGTGTTTCTGTTTGCTCGTTTCTTTCTTCCATTTCGGGAAAGGCTTCCTTACTGGGTGTGGAAATCTCCTATGCCTTTCCTCGCCTATTCTGTCAGCTTTAAAATTCTCTTTCAGTTGCCACCCTCACAGATGGATTAGGAAACTCTTTCCGGTGCACTCATTAGTGAAATGACCTCAATGAAGCTGGAATCCAATATCTAATCGCCGATTTTTAGCGAGTCCACACGCCAGGGTGGTCGGGGTCCAATGCAGCCCCGGCCAGGCCCAGGCCCCTTGGACTGGGCCACAGGAGGACACAGAGGAGGGTCCCGGCCCCCACGGTCGCGTTGCCGGCAGTTCTCCAAGGGCTTGGGCGTTTTCCAGAGGTAGGAGATGGAGGGGACTGATTTCTTCAGCGCCCCACAAACCACGCCACCCCACCCATGGGACACATCCCTAGAGAGAGAGAGAGACGCCCCATACACTCGCTCCCCTCCCCCATGCGCTGTGCCCCAGCCCGGGCCCGGGGGAATAGGCGGCAGCCCACCCACAGGGTGGGGGGCGCAGCTGAAAGGGGTTGTCGGGGATGGCGGCCCCTGCCTGGGGTCAAAGGGCGGGCGACCCGCGCGTGCGCAATCGGCGGCGGCGGCGGCGGCGGCGGCGGCCACGAGCTGGGGGTGGGCCAGGCGAGGAGAGGAAGGGGGCTGGAAGGTCTCCACCTTGGCGAGTCCAGCCGTGGAGGCGCATCTTGTGTGAGTGTGAGTGAGTGAGTGTGAGTGTGAGTGTGTGTGTGTGTGTGTGTGTGTGTGTGTGTGTGTGTGTATAGAGAGACAGCCCCCCACCCCGGCCCGCCGCTCCCTGCCCGCCCCGCCCCGCCCCGCCCCGCCCCGCCTGTCACCCCCGTCCCTCGGAGCCCGCCGGACCCGGCCGGTGAACTCAACAGGCCCGGCCCGGTGCGGGTCAGCGCCGGCGCGGGGCCTGGGGCGGGGGGAGGAGGCGGCGGGGAAGCGCAGAGAGGCTCGGCTTCTTGAGCGGGGCAGGGGCGCCCTCCGCCGTCTAGGGCCACACCACCCTGAACGCGCCCGATCTCGTCTGGTCTGGGAAGCTAAGCAGGGTCGGGCCTGGTTAGTACTTGGATGGGAGACCGCCTGGGAATACCGGGTGCCGTAGGCTTCTTCTTTTTTTTTTTTTTTTGTTTTGCCTCTTGTTCTGTCCCCTTTCTGGGAGCGAGTCGGCGGCCCGGGGTGGGGGTCACCCCCACCCTCAGCGCCCGCCGCGGTGCCTGGCGCCCCAGCCCGCACCGTGGGGCCTCCTCTTGTCCCAAGCCGCGACACCGCCGTCACGCGGCAGCATGCGTGGCTTCTGGACTGTCAGGTCTCAGACCAAAGGTCTGCTCTGTGGGAACCGACACGCTGGAGGAAACCTTGAGAGTCTGAGAGGGGAGGGAGTTCCAGAAGAAGGCCAGGATGTCATTTTGAGGGAGTATGTGACCAGAACTCGTCCCGTTGCTTTTGGGGTTCTATGGGCTACACGTAGGAATCTTTGGTGGTGGCACCTGATGTTGGGGGATCCGGAGTCACACCCAGACCTGCTCCACAGGCCTCCTTTTACTTTTCTCTTCGGATTCATTATTTTTAAAAAGTGTCTCTTATCTCTATGATTGCATTTTCTTTTCTCTCTCTTTTCAAGCAGATGATGGGAGTCCAAGTATTAAGGTGACATGTGTTGCCCGTGCCCCCCTCCCCCCTGTGTTCTTATTCATTTACCTCTGATGTTGTTCCAGCGTATTGTGGGGGTACCAATGTTAAGGTCGGGTACGTTGCCCTCTCCCAGCCTCCCCCCTCGGGTCAGAGCCTCAAGTGCGCCCATCCCCCAGTCGGTGCGCACCCACCCCATTCCTAATGGAGGTGTATGCCCATCCCCTCCCCCCACCCGCCCGACACCCACCCGATGAAGGTGATTCCTCTGTGTCCACTTAGGTGTCCATCGGTTCGTACCCATTTGCTGGTGAGCGCGAGCACGTGGTGCTCGTGTGTCCATTCTTGGGCTACCTGGCTTACTGGAACGGGTTCCAGCTCTGGCCAGGAGAACCACGAGAGGTGCCCTCTCACCGCTGCTCCTCCTAGCTGAATAGCACTCCGTGGTGTCCACGCGCCACATTTCATTTACGCACTCGTGGGTCGATGGGCACTCGGGTCGCTTCCAGGTCTTTGCGATTGTGACTTGTGCCCTGACTCTAACCCTAACCCTTACCCAGCCCGTCTCCTCCTCGGCCCCTGCCTGACTGACTCCTTCCCGCCCGGCCTGTCACCTGTCACCGTCCTCTGCCCCTGCCTGACACGCTCCTCCCCGCCCGGGCCGTCACCGTCCTCGGCCCCTGCCTGACGGGGCTCCTCCGTCGCCTGGGCCTTCCAAGGGCTTGGTGTGGACGCTGGTTCCAGGACGCCCTCCCAGGAACCCGGTAGCAGGGCGGCCGCAGCGTCTCGCGCCACCCAACCGTCCGCCGGCCGGCGGCCGGCGCTAAGTGGCCTGCGGGGGACGTGCCCCCACTGTGGGGCGGGCGCCCAGCCTGGTGTCTTCTCTGAGGCCCCGTGGCTGCTTTTCCCCCCCGCAAGGGGAGAGCCGCGGAGGTGGGGACCGCCTCCTCGTGGGGACGTACACCCAGCTCTCCACGTCGGATTCCGGGGCTCTCTGTCCTGCCAGAAGGCCCAGCTGGCCTGCGGGTCCTCAGAGTGGCAAAAACATCCGAAAACTGAGATTGAGGGTCCGGTGGTTGTCTGCACTTTTGTGCTGGGCACCCCAGGGAGGCCCGGGGGCTGGCTGGACAACGCGGTCTGCTGGGCAGGGGGGGCGGTTTGGAGGAGCAACTGATGCCCTTTGCACTTTGGGTAGCAAGTGTCTGAGGTGTCTCTGAGCCCTGCGCCATGTCGGGGGGTGGGGTGGGGGGGTGGGAGGTCGGGGGGGGGTGGAGGAGCAGGAGGAGGAGGAGGAGGAGGTGGGAAGGGCCGTGGCCTGCAGTCGTGTTCCCGGGGTGGCTTCTTCCACAGGCTGCTTGGCCTGGGCTCCCTGCACCTGGGCCTTTGGAGGACTGGCCCTGTGCTTGCCAACGCTTCCCCTGCAGGGACCCAGAGCTGGGAGGTTGCATCTCTCAGCCCTGGGTCGGGCAGAGCCCCAGCGGGCCATGCCCACAACCTCTCTCAGCACGGGTCCCCCAGAAGGCTCCTTTGGGACCAGGATTCTCTTGCGGGTGACTCTTTAAGGTCTGGCCCCTGGATGGAGGGGCACCAGGAGTAGAGGAGCAGGAAGGGGAAGGGGGTGGCCATGCGAGGGGACACTTTCAGGCCAAGTCCCAGCTTCAGCCTGATCCTCCTGGGAACCCCGGGGTGTACGTCACACCTCCTGGTTGTCCCGCTCTGAGACAAGGGCTCTGAGACAAGGAGCCGGGCTGCGCATTCCCCCAGCAGCCAGTCGTGGGCTGAGGACACCTGGGGCGTTGGGAACTCCCTGGCTTCTCCTTGGCTTAACATCTGGAGCTGCTTGTGAATCGTGCCGCCACACACACCCGAGTGCAGGTGTCTTCTGCACAGACTGCGGGCCTCGCTCTTCTGAATGCCGCTAGCTCGCCACCCACCCACGGGTGAACCTGGTCAGGGTACTTTCTCTCGGGGGCAGACTCTGATCCTGGCGGGCTACCGGTGTTTCTGTTTGCTCGTTTCTTTCTTCCATTTCGGGAAAGGCTTCCTTACTGGGTGTGGAAATCTCCTATGCCTTTCCTCGCCTATTCTGTCAGCTTTAAAATTCTCTTTCAGTTGCCACCCTCACAGATGGATTAGGAAACTCTTTCCGGTGCACTCATTAGTGAAATGACCTCAATGAAGCTGGAATCCAATATCTAATCGCCGATTTTTAGCGAGTCCACACGCCAGGGTGGTCGGGGTCCAATGCAGCCCCGGCCAGGCCCAGGCCCCTTGGACTGGGCCACAGGAGGACACAGAGGAGGGTCCCGGCCCCCACGGTCGCGTTGCCGGCAGTTCTCCAAGGGCTTGGGCGTTTTCCAGAGGTAGGAGATGGAGGGGACTGATTTCTTCAGCGCCCCACAAACCACGCCACCCCACCCATGGGACACATCCCTAGAGAGAGAGAGAGACGCCCCATACACTCGCTCCCCTCCCCCATGCGCTGTGCCCCAGCCCGGGCCCGGGGGAATAGGCGGCAGCCCACCCACAGGGTGGGGGGCGCAGCTGAAAGGGGTTGTCGGGGATGGCGGCCCCTGCCTGGGGTCAAAGGGCGGGCGACCCGCGCGTGCGCAATCGGCGGCGGCGGCGGCGGCGGCCACGAGCTGGGGGTGGGCCAGGCGAGGAGAGGAAGGGGGCTGGAAGGTCTCCACCTTGGCGAGTCCAGCCGTGGAGGCGCATCTTGTGTGAGTGTGAGTGAGTGAGTGTGAGTGTGAGTGTGTGTGTGTGTGTGTGTGTGTGTGTGTGTGTGTATAGAAAGACAGCCCCCCACCCCGGCCCGCCGCTCCCTGCCCGCCCCGCCCCGCCCCGCCCCGCCTGTCACCCCCGTCCCTCGGAGCCCGCCGGACCCGGCCGGTGAACTCAACAGGCCCGGCCCGGTGCGGGTCAGCGCCGGCGCGGGGCCTGGGGCGGGGGGAGGAGGCGGCGGGGAAGCGCAGAGAGGCTCGGCTTCTTGAGCGGGGCAGGGGCGCCCTCCGCCGTCTAGGGCCACACCACCCTGAACGCGCCCGATCTCGTCTGGTCTCGGAAGCTAAGCAGGGTCGGGCCTGGTTAGTACTTGGATGGGAGACCGCCTGGGAATACCGGGTGCCGTAGGCTTCTTCTTTTTTTTTTTTTGTTTTGCCTCTTGTTCTGTCCCCTTTCTGGGAGCGAGTCGGCGGCCCGGGGTGGGGGTCACCCCCACCCTCAGCGCCCGCCGCGCTGCCTGGCGTCTCAGACCAAAGGTCTGCTCTGTGGGAACCGACACGCTGGAGGAAACCTTGAGAGTCTGAGAGGGGAGGGAGTTCCAGAAGAAGGCCAGGATGTCATTTTGAGGGAGTATGTGACCAGAACTCGTCCCGTTGCTTTTGGGGTTCTATGGGCTACACGTAGGAATCTTTGGTGGTGGCACCTGATGTTGGGGGATCCGGAGTCACACCCAGACCTGCTCCACAGGCCTCCTTTTACTTTTCTCTTCGGATTCATTATTTTTAAAAAGTGTCTCTTATCTCTATGATTGCATTTTCTTTTCTCTCTCTTTTCAAGCAGATGATGGGAGTCCAAGTATTAAGGTGACATGTGTTGCCCGTGCCCCCCTCCCCCCTGTGTTCTTATTCATTTACCTCTGATGTTGTTCCAGCGTATTGTGGGGGTACCAATGTTAAGGTCGGGTACGTTGCCCTCTCCCAGCCTCCCCCCTCGGGTCAGAGCCTCAAGTGCGCCCATCCCCCAGTCGGTGCGCACCCACCCCATTCCTAATGGAGGTGTATGCCCATCCCCTCCCCCCACCCGCCCGACACCCACCCGATGAAGGTGATTCCTCTGTGTCCACTTAGGTGTCCATCGGTTCGTACCCATTTGCTGGTGAGCGCGAGCACGTGGTGCTCGTGTGTCCATTCTTGGGCTACCTGGCTTACTGGAACGGGTTCCAGCTCTGGCCAGGAGAACCACGAGAGGTGCCCTCTCACCGCTGCTCCTCCTAGCTGAATAGCACTCCGTGGTGTCCACGCGCCACATTTCATTTACGCACTCGTGGGTCGATGGGCACTCGGGTCGCTTCCAGGTCTTTGCGATTGTGACTTGTGCCCTGACTCTAACCCTAACCCTTACCCAGCCCGTCTCCTCCTCGGCCCCTGCCTGACTGACTCCTTCCCGCCCGGCCTGTCACCTGTCACCGTCCTCTGCCCCTGCCTGACACGCTCCTCCCCGCCCGGGCCGTCACCGTCCTCGGCCCCTGCCTGACGGGGCTCCTCCGTCGCCTGGGCCTTCCAAGGGCTTGGTGTGGACGCTGGTTCCAGGACGCCCTCCCAGGAACCCGGTAGCAGGGCGGCCGCAGCGTCTCGCGCCACCCAACCGTCCGCCGGCCGGCGGCCGGCGCTAAGTGGCCTGCGGGGGACGTGCCCCCACTGTGGGGCGGGCGCCCAGCCTGGTGTCTTCTCTGAGGCCCCGTGGCTGCTTTTCCCCCCCGCAAGGGGAGAGCCGCGGAGGTGGGGACCGCCTCCTCGTGGGGACGTACACCCAGCTCTCCACGTCGGATTCCGGGGCTCTCTGTCCTGCCAGAAGGCCCAGCTGGCCTGCGGGTCCTCAGAGTGGCAAAAACATCCGAAAACTGAGATTGAGGGTCCGGTGGTTGTCTGCACTTTTGTGCTGGGCACCCCAGGGAGGCCCGGGGGCTGGCTGGACAACGCGGTCTGCTGGGCAGGGGGGGCGGTTTGGAGGAGCAACTGATGCCCTTTGCACTTTGGGTAGCAAGTGTCTGAGGTGTCTCTGAGCCCTGCGCCATGTCGGGGGGTGGGGTGGGGGGGTGGGAGGTCGGGGGGGGGTGGAGGAGCAGGAGGAGGAGGAGGAGGAGGTGGGAAGGGCCGTGGCCTGCAGTCGTGTTCCCGGGGTGGCTTCTTCCACAGGCTGCTTGGCCTGGGCTCCCTGCACCTGGGCCTTTGGAGGACTGGCCCTGTGCTTGCCAACGCTTCCCCTGCAGGGACCCAGAGCTGGGAGGTTGCATCTCTCAGCCCTGGGTCGGGCAGAGCCCCAGCGGGCCATGCCCACAACCTCTCTCAGCACGGGTCCCCCAGAAGGCTCCTTTGGGACCAGGATTCTCTTGCGGGTGACTCTTTAAGGTCTGGCCCCTGGATGGAGGGGCACCAGGAGTAGAGGAGCAGGAAGGGGAAGGGGGTGGCCATGCGAGGGGACACTTTCAGGCCAAGTCCCAGCTTCAGCCTGATCCTCCTGGGAACCCCGGGGTGTACGTCACACCTCCTGGTTGTCCCGCTCTGAGACAAGGGCTCTGAGACAAGGAGCCGGGCTGCGCATTCCCCCAGCAGCCAGTCGTGGGCTGAGGACACCTGGGGCGTTGGGAACTCCCTGGCTTCTCCTTGGCTTAACATCTGGAGCTGCTTGTGAATCGTGCCGCCACACACACCCGAGTGCAGGTGTCTTCTGCACAGACTGCGGGCCTCGCTCTTCTGAATGCCGCTAGCTCGCCACCCACCCACGGGTGAACCTGGTCAGGGTACTTTCTCTCGGGGGCAGACTCTGATCCTGGCGGGCTACCGGTGTTTCTGTTTGCTCGTTTCTTTCTTCCATTTCGGGAAAGGCTTCCTTACTGGGTGTGGAAATCTCCTATGCCTTTCCTCGCCTATTCTGTCAGCTTTAAAATTCTCTTTCAGTTGCCACCCTCACAGATGGATTAGGAAACTCTTTCCGGTGCACTCATTAGTGAAATGACCTCAATGAAGCTGGAATCCAATATCTAATCGCCGATTTTTAGCGAGTCCACACGCCAGGGTGGTCGGGGTCCAATGCAGCCCCGGCCAGGCCCAGGCCCCTTGGACTGGGCCACAGGAGGACACAGAGGAGGGTCCCGGCCCCCACGGTCGCGTTGCCGGCAGTTCTCCAAGGGCTTGGGCGTTTTCCAGAGGTAGGAGATGGAGGGGACTGATTTCTTCAGCGCCCCACAAACCACGCCACCCCACCCATGGGACACATCCCTAGAGAGAGAGAGAGACGCCCCATACACTCGCTCCCCTCCCCCATGCGCTGTGCCCCAGCCCGGGCCCGGGGGAATAGGCGGCAGCCCACCCACAGGGTGGGGGGCGCAGCTGAAAGGGGTTGTCGGGGATGGCGGCCCCTGCCTGGGGTCAAAGGGCGGGCGACCCGCGCGTGCGCAATCGGCGGCGGCGGCGGCGGCGGCCACGAGCTGGGGGTGGGCCAGGCGAGGAGAGGAAGGGGGCTGGAAGGTCTCCACCTTGGCGAGTCCAGCCGTGGAGGCGCATCTTGTGTGAGTGTGAGTGAGTGAGTGTGAGTGTGAGTGTGTGTGTGTGTGTGTGTGTGTGTGTGTGTGTGTATAGAAAGACAGCCCCCCACCCCGGCCCGCCGCTCCCTGCCCGCCCCGCCCCGCCCCGCCCCGCCTGTCACCCCCGTCCCTCGGAGCCCGCCGGACCCGGCCGGTGAACTCAACAGGCCCGGCCCGGTGCGGGTCAGCGCCGGCGCGGGGCCTGGGGCGGGGGGAGGAGGCGGCGGGGAAGCGCAGAGAGGCTCGGCTTCTTGAGCGGGGCAGGGGCGCCCTCCGCCGTCTAGGGCCACACCACCCTGAACGCGCCCGATCTCGTCTGGTCTCGGAAGCTAAGCAGGGTCGGGCCTGGTTAGTACTTGGATGGGAGACCGCCTGGGAATACCGGGTGCCGTAGGCTTCTTCTTTTTTTTTTTTTGTTTTGCCTCTTGTTCTGTCCCCTTTCTGGGAGCGAGTCGGCGGCCCGGGGTGGGGGTCACCCCCACCCTCAGCGCCCGCCGCGCTGCCTGGCGTCTCAGACCAAAGGTCTGCTCTGTGGGAACCGACACGCTGGAGGAAACCTTGAGAGTCTGAGAGGGGAGGGAGTTCCAGAAGAAGGCCAGGATGTCATTTTGAGGGAGTATGTGACCAGAACTCGTCCCGTTGCTTTTGGGGTTCTATGGGCTACACGTAGGAATCTTTGGTGGTGGCACCTGATGTTGGGGGATCCGGAGTCACACCCAGACCTGCTCCACAGGCCTCCTTTTACTTTTCTCTTCGGATTCATTATTTTTAAAAAGTGTCTCTTATCTCTATGATTGCATTTTCTTTTCTCTCTCTTTTCAAGCAGATGATGGGAGTCCAAGTATTAAGGTGACATGTGTTGCCCGTGCCCCCCTCCCCCCTGTGTTCTTATTCATTTACCTCTGATGTTGTTCCAGCGTATTGTGGGGGTACCAATGTTAAGGTCGGGTACGTTGCCCTCTCCCAGCCTCCCCCCTCGGGTCAGAGCCTCAAGTGCGCCCATCCCCCAGTCGGTGCGCACCCACCCCATTCCTAATGGAGGTGTATGCCCATCCCCTCCCCCCACCCGCCCGACACCCACCCGATGAAGGTGATTCCTCTGTGTCCACTTAGGTGTCCATCGGTTCGTACCCATTTGCTGGTGAGCGCGAGCACGTGGTGCTCGTGTGTCCATTCTTGGGCTACCTGGCTTACTGGAACGGGTTCCAGCTCTGGCCAGGAGAACCACGAGAGGTGCCCTCTCACCGCTGCTCCTCCTAGCTGAATAGCACTCCGTGGTGTCCACGCGCCACATTTCATTTACGCACTCGTGGGTCGATGGGCACTCGGGTCGCTTCCAGGTCTTTGCGATTGTGACTTGTGCCCTGACTCTAACCCTAACCCTTACCCAGCCCGTCTCCTCCTCGGCCCCTGCCTGACTGACTCCTTCCCGCCCGGCCTGTCACCTGTCACCGTCCTCTGCCCCTGCCTGACACGCTCCTCCCCGCCCGGGCCGTCACCGTCCTCGGCCCCTGCCTGACGGGGCTCCTCCGTCGCCTGGGCCTTCCAAGGGCTTGGTGTGGACGCTGGTTCCAGGACGCCCTCCCAGGAACCCGGTAGCAGGGCGGCCGCAGCGTCTCGCGCCACCCAACCGTCCGCCGGCCGGCGGCCGGCGCTAAGTGGCCTGCGGGGGACGTGCCCCCACTGTGGGGCGGGCGCCCAGCCTGGTGTCTTCTCTGAGGCCCCGTGGCTGCTTTTCCCCCCCGCAAGGGGAGAGCCGCGGAGGTGGGGACCGCCTCCTCGTGGGGACGTACACCCAGCTCTCCACGTCGGATTCCGGGGCTCTCTGTCCTGCCAGAAGGCCCAGCTGGCCTGCGGGTCCTCAGAGTGGCAAAAACATCCGAAAACTGAGATTGAGGGTCCGGTGGTTGTCTGCACTTTTGTGCTGGGCACCCCAGGGAGGCCCGGGGGCTGGCTGGACAACGCGGTCTGCTGGGCAGGGGGGGCGGTTTGGAGGAGCAACTGATGCCCTTTGCACTTTGGGTAGCAAGTGTCTGAGGTGTCTCTGAGCCCTGCGCCATGTCGGGGGGTGGGGTGGGGGGGTGGGAGGTCGGGGGGGGGTGGAGGAGCAGGAGGAGGAGGAGGAGGAGGTGGGAAGGGCCGTGGCCTGCAGTCGTGTTCCCGGGGTGGCTTCTTCCACAGGCTGCTTGGCCTGGGCTCCCTGCACCTGGGCCTTTGGAGGACTGGCCCTGTGCTTGCCAACGCTTCCCCTGCAGGGACCCAGAGCTGGGAGGTTGCATCTCTCAGCCCTGGGTCGGGCAGAGCCCCAGCGGGCCATGCCCACAACCTCTCTCAGCACGGGTCCCCCAGAAGGCTCCTTTGGGACCAGGATTCTCTTGCGGGTGACTCTTTAAGGTCTGGCCCCTGGATGGAGGGGCACCAGGAGTAGAGGAGCAGGAAGGGGAAGGGGGTGGCCATGCGAGGGGACACTTTCAGGCCAAGTCCCAGCTTCAGCCTGATCCTCCTGGGAACCCCGGGGTGTACGTCACACCTCCTGGTTGTCCCGCTCTGAGACAAGGGCTCTGAGACAAGGAGCCGGGCTGCGCATTCCCCCAGCAGCCAGTCGTGGGCTGAGGACACCTGGGGCGTTGGGAACTCCCTGGCTTCTCCTTGGCTTAACATCTGGAGCTGCTTGTGAATCGTGCCGCCACACACACCCGAGTGCAGGTGTCTTCTGCACAGACTGCGGGCCTCGCTCTTCTGAATGCCGCTAGCTCGCCACCCACCCACGGGTGAACCTGGTCAGGGTACTTTCTCTCGGGGGCAGACTCTGATCCTGGCGGGCTACCGGTGTTTCTGTTTGCTCGTTTCTTTCTTCCATTTCGGGAAAGGCTTCCTTACTGGGTGTGGAAATCTCCTATGCCTTTCCTCGCCTATTCTGTCAGCTTTAAAATTCTCTTTCAGTTGCCACCCTCACAGATGGATTAGGAAACTCTTTCCGGTGCACTCATTAGTGAAATGACCTCAATGAAGCTGGAATCCAATATCTAATCGCCGATTTTTAGCGAGTCCACACGCCAGGGTGGTCGGGGTCCAATGCAGCCCCGGCCAGGCCCAGGCCCCTTGGACTGGGCCACAGGAGGACACAGAGGAGGGTCCCGGCCCCCACGGTCGCGTTGCCGGCAGTTCTCCAAGGGCTTGGGCGTTTTCCAGAGGTAGGAGATGGAGGGGACTGATTTCTTCAGCGCCCCACAAACCACGCCACCCCACCCATGGGACACATCCCTAGAGAGAGAGAGAGACGCCCCATACACTCGCTCCCCTCCCCCATGCGCTGTGCCCCAGCCCGGGCCCGGGGGAATAGGCGGCAGCCCACCCACAGGGTGGGGGGCGCAGCTGAAAGGGGTTGTCGGGGATGGCGGACCCTGCCTGGGGTCAAAGGGCGGGCGACCCGCGCGTGCGCGATCGGCGGCGGCGGCGGCGGCGGCGGCGGCGGCGGCGGCCACGAGCTGGGGGTGGGCCAGGCGAGGAGAGGAAGGGGGCTGGAAGGTCTCCACCTTGGCGAGTCCAGCCGTGGAGGCGCATCTTGTGTGAGTGTGAGTGAGTGAGTGTGAGTGTGAGTGTGTGTGTGTGTGTGTGTGTGTGTGTGTGTGTGTGTGTATAGAGAGACAGCCCCCCACCCCGGCCCGCCGCTCCCTGCCCGCCCCGCCCCGCCCCGCCCCGCCCCGCCTGTCACCCCCGTCCCTCGGAGCCCGCCGGACCCGGCCGGTGAACTCAACAGGCCCGGCCCGGTGCGGGTCAGCGCCGGCGCGGGGCCTGGGGCGGGGGGAGGAGGCGGCGGGGAAGCGCAGAGAGGCTCGGCTTCTTGAGCGGGGCAGGGGCGCCCTCCGCCCTCTAGGGCCACACCACCCTGAACGCGCCCGATCTCGTCTGGTCTCGGAAGCTAAGCAGGGTCGGGCCTGGTTAGTACTTGGATGGGAGACCGCCTGGGAATACCGGGTGCCGTAGGCTTCTTCTTTTTTTTTTTTTTGTTTTGCCTCTTGTTCTGTCCCCTTTCTGGGAGCGAGTCGGCGGCCCGGGGTGGGGGTCACCCCCACCCTCAGCGCCCGCCGCGCTGCCTGGCGTCTCAGACCAAAGGTCTGCTCTGTGGGAACCGACACGCTGGAGGAAACCTTGAGAGTCTGAGAGGGGAGGGAGTTCCAGAAGAAGGCCAGGATGTCATTTTGAGGGAGTATGTGACCAGAACTCGTCCCGTTGCTTTTGGGGTTCTATGGGCTACACGTAGGAATCTTTGGTGGTGGCACCTGATGTTGGGGGATCCGGAGTCACACCCAGACCTGCTCCACAGGCCTCCTTTTACTTTTCTCTTCGGATTCATTATTTTTAAAAAGTGTCTCTTATCTCTATGATTGCATTTTCTTTTCTCTCTCTTTTCAAGCAGATGATGGGAGTCCAAGTATTAAGGTGACATGTGTTGCCCGTGCCCCCCTCCCCCCTGTGTTCTTATTCATTTACCTCTGATGTTGTTCCAGCGTATTGTGGGGGTACCAATGTTAAGGTCGGGTACGTTGCCCTCTCCCAGCCTCCCCCCTCGGGTCAGAGCCTCAAGTGCGCCCATCCCCCAGTCGGTGCGCACCCACCCCATTCCTAATGGAGGTGTATGCCCATCCCCTCCCCCCACCCGCCCGACACCCACCCGATGAAGGTGATTCCTCTGTGTCCACTTAGGTGTCCATCGGTTCGTACCCATTTGCTGGTGAGCGCGAGCACGTGGTGCTCGTGTGTCCATTCTTGGGCTACCTGGCTTACTGGAACGGGTTCCAGCTCTGGCCAGGAGAACCACGAGAGGTGCCCTCTCACCGCTGCTCCTCCTAGCTGAATAGCACTCCGTGGTGTCCACGCGCCACATTTCATTTACGCACTCGTGGGTCGATGGGCACTCGGGTCGCTTCCAGGTCTTTGCGATTGTGACTTGTGCCCTGACTCTAACCCTAACCCTTACCCAGCCCGTCTCCTCCTCGGCCCCTGCCTGACTGACTCCTTCCCGCCCGGCCTGTCACCTGTCACCGTCCTCTGCCCCTGCCTGACACGCTCCTCCCCGCCCGGGCCGTCACCGTCCTCGGCCCCTGCCTGACGGGGCTCCTCCGTCGCCTGGGCCTTCCAAGGGCTTGGTGTGGACGCTGGTTCCAGGACGCCCTCCCAGGAACCCGGTAGCAGGGCGGCCGCAGCGTCTCGCGCCACCCAACCGTCCGCCGGCCGGCGGCCGGCGCTAAGTGGCCTGCGGGGGACGTGCCCCCACTGTGGGGCGGGCGCCCAGCCTGGTGTCTTCTCTGAGGCCCCGTGGCTGCTTTTCCCCCCCGCAAGGGGAGAGCCGCGGAGGTGGGGACCGCCTCCTCGTGGGGACGTACACCCAGCTCTCCACGTCGGATTCCGGGGCTCTCTGTCCTGCCAGAAGGCCCAGCTGGCCTGCGGGTCCTTAGAGTGGCAAAAACATCCGAAAACTGAGATTGAGGGTCCGGTGGTTGTCTGCACTTTTGTGCTGGGCACCCCAGGGAGGCCCGGGGGCTGGCTGGACAACGCGGTCTGCTGGGCAGGGGGGGCGGTTTGGAGGAGCAACTGATGCCCTTTGCACTTTGGGTAGCAAGTGTCTGAGGTGTCTCTGAGCCCTGCGCCATGTCGGGGGGTGGGGTGGGGGGGTGGGAGGTCGGGGGGGGGTGGAGGAGCAGGAGGAGGAGGAGGAGGAGGTGGGAAGGGCCGTGGCCTGCAGTCGTGTTCCCGGGGTGGCTTCTTCCACAGGCTGCTTGGCCTGGGCTCCCTGCACCTGGGCCTTTGGAGGACTGGCCCTGTGCTTGCCAACGCTTCCCCTGCAGGGACCCAGAGCTGGGAGGTTGCATCTCTCAGCCCTGGGTCGGGCAGAGCCCCAGCGGGCCATGCCCACAACCTCTCTCAGCACGGGTCCCCCAGAAGGCTCCTTTGGGACCAGGATTCTCTTGCGGGTGACTCTTTAAGGTCTGGCCCCTGGATGGAGGGGCACCAGGAGTAGAGGAGCAGGAAGGGGAAGGGGGTGGCCATGCGAGGGGACACTTTCAGGCCAAGTCCCAGCTTCAGCCTGATCCTCCTGGGAACCCCGGGGTGTACGTCACACCTCCTGGTTGTCCCGCTCTGAGACAAGGGCTCTGAGACAAGGAGCCGGGCTGCGCATTCCCCCAGCAGCCAGTCGTGGGCTGAGGACACCTGGGGCGTTGGGAACTCCCTGGCTTCTCCTTGGCTTAACATCTGGAGCTGCTTGTGAATCGTGCCGCCACACACACCCGAGTGCAGGTGTCTTCTGCACAGACTGCGGGCCTCGCTCTTCTGAATGCCGCTAGCTCGCCACCCACCCACGGGTGAACCTGGTCAGGGTACTTTCTCTCGGGGGCAGACTCTGATCCTGGCGGGCTACCGGTGTTTCTGTTTGCTCGTTTCTTTCTTCCATTTCGGGAAAGGCTTCCTTACTGGGTGTGGAAATCTCCTATGCCTTTCCTCGCCTATTCTGTCAGCTTTAAAATTCTCTTTCAGTTGCCACCCTCACAGATGGATTAGGAAACTCTTTCCGGTGCACTCATTAGTGAAATGACCTCAATGAAGCTGGAATCCAATATCTAATCGCCGATTTTTAGCGAGTCCACACGCCAGGGTGGTCGGGGTCCAATGCAGCCCCGGCCAGGCCCAGGCCCCTTGGACTGGGCCACAGGAGGACACAGAGGAGGGTCCCGGCCCCCACGGTCGCGTTGCCGGCAGTTCTCCAAGGGCTTGGGCGTTTTCCAGAGGTAGGAGATGGAGGGGACTGATTTCTTCAGCGCCCCACAAACCACGCCACCCCACCCATGGGACACATCCCTAGAGAGAGAGAGAGACGCCCCATACACTCGCTCCTCTCCCCCATGCGCTGTGCCCCAGCCCGGGCCCGGGGGAATAGGCGGCAGCCCACCCACAGGGTGGGGGGCGCAGCTGAAAGGGGTTGTCGGGGATGGCGGACCCTGCCTGGGGTCAAAGGGCGGGCGACCCGCGCGTGCGCAATCGGCGGCGGCGGCGGCGGCGGCGGTGGCCACGAGCTGGGGGTGGGCCAGGCGAGGAGAGGAAGGGGGCTGGAAGGTCTCCACCTTGGCGAGTCCAGCCGTGGAGGCGCATCTTGTGTGAGTGTGAGTGAGTGAGTGTGAGTGTGAGTGTGTGTGTGTGTGTGTGTGTGTGTGTGTGTGTGCGTGTATAGAAAGACAGCCCCCCACCCCGGCCCGCCGCTCCCTGCCCGCCCCGCCCCGCCCCGCCCCGCCTGTCACCCCCGTCCCTCGGAGCCCGCCGGACCCGGCCGGTGAACTCAACAGGCCCGGCCCGGTGCGGGTCAGCGCCGGCGCGGGGCCTGGGGCGGGGGGAGGAGGCGGCGGGGAAGCGCAGAGAGGCTCGGCTTCTTGAGCGGGGCAGGGGCGCCCTCCGCCGTCTAGGGCCACACCACCCTGAACGCGCCCGATCTCGTCTGGTCTCGGAAGCTAAGCAGGGTCGGGCCTGGTTAGTACTTGGATGGGAGACCGCCTGGGAATACCGGGTGCCGTAGGCTTCTTCTTTTTTTTTTTTGTTTTGCCTCTTGTTCTGTCCCCTTTCTGGGAGCGAGTCGGCGGCCCGGGGTGGGGGTCACCCCCACCCTCAGCGCCCGCCGCGCTGCCTGGCGTCTCAGACCAAAGGTCTGCTCTGTGGGAACCGACACGCTGGAGGAAACCTTGAGAGTCTGAGAGGGGAGGGAGTTCCAGAAGAAGGCCAGGATGTCATTTTGAGGGAGTATGTGACCAGAACTCGTCCCGTTGCTTTTGGGGTTCTATGGGCTACACGTAGGAATCTTTGGTGGTGGCACCTGATGTTGGGGGATCCGGAGTCACACCCAGACCTGCTCCACAGGCCTCCTTTTACTTTTCTCTTCGGATTCATTATTTTTAAAAAGTGTCTCTTATCTCTATGATTGCATTTTCTTTTCTCTCTCTTTTCAAGCAGATGATGGGAGTCCAAGTATTAAGGTGACATGTGTTGCCCGTGCCCCCCTCCCCCCTGTGTTCTTATTCATTTACCTCTGATGTTGTTCCAGCGTATTGTGGGGGTACCAATGTTAAGGTCGGGTACGTTGCCCTCTCCCAGCCTCCCCCCTCGGGTCAGAGCCTCAAGTGCGCCCATCCCCCAGTCGGTGCGCACCCACCCCATTCCTAATGGAGGTGTATGCCCATCCCCTCCCCCCACCCGCCCGACACCCACCCGATGAAGGTGATTCCTCTGTGTCCACTTAGGTGTCCATCGGTTCGTACCCATTTGCTGGTGAGCGCGAGCACGTGGTGCTCGTGTGTCCATTCTTGGGCTACCTGGCTTACTGGAACGGGTTCCAGCTCTGGCCAGGAGAACCACGAGAGGTGCCCTCTCACCGCTGCTCCTCCTAGCTGAATAGCACTCCGTGGTGTCCACGCGCCACATTTCATTTACGCACTCGTGGGTCGATGGGCACTCGGGTCGCTTCCAGGTCTTTGCGATTGTGACTTGTGCCCTGACTCTAACCCTAACCCTTACCCAGCCCGTCTCCTCCTCGGCCCCTGCCTGACTGACTCCTTCCCGCCCGGCCTGTCACCTGTCACCGTCCTCTGCCCCTGCCTGACACGCTCCTCCCCGCCCGGGCCGTCACCGTCCTCGGCCCCTGCCTGACGGGGCTCCTCCGTCGCCTGGGCCTTCCAAGGGCTTGGTGTGGACGCTGGTTCCAGGACGCCCTCCCAGGAACCCGGTAGCAGGGCGGCCGCAGCGTCTCGCGCCACCCAACCGTCCGCCGGCCGGCGGCCGGCGCTAAGTGGCCTGCGGGGGACGTGCCCCCACTGTGGGGCGGGCGCCCAGCCTGGTGTCTTCTCTGAGGCCCCGTGGCTGCTTTTCCCCCCCGCAAGGGGAGAGCCGCGGAGGTGGGGACCGCCTCCTCGTGGGGACGTACACCCAGCTCTCCACGTCGGATTCCGGGGCTCTCTGTCCTGCCAGAAGGCCCAGCTGGCCTGCGGGTCCTCAGAGTGGCAAAAACATCCGAAAACTGAGATTGAGGGTCCGGTGGTTGTCTGCACTTTTGTGCTGGGCACCCCAGGGAGGCCCGGGGGCTGGCTGGACAACGCGGTCTGCTGGGCAGGGGGGGCGGTTTGGAGGAGCAACTGATGCCCTTTGCACTTTGGGTAGCAAGTGTCTGAGGTGTCTCTGAGCCCTGCGCCATGTCGGGGGGTGGGGTGGGGGGGTGGGAGGTCGGGGGGGGGTGGAGGAGCAGGAGGAGGAGGAGGAGGAGGTGGGAAGGGCCGTGGCCTGCAGTCGTGTTCCCGGGGTGGCTTCTTCCACAGGCTGCTTGGCCTGGGCTCCCTGCACCTGGGCCTTTGGAGGACTGGCCCTGTGCTTGCCAACGCTTCCCCTGCAGGGACCCAGAGCTGGGAGGTTGCATCTCTCAGCCCTGGGTCGGGCAGAGCCCCAGCGGGCCATGCCCACAACCTCTCTCAGCACGGGTCCCCCAGAAGGCTCCTTTGGGACCAGGATTCTCTTGCGGGTGACTCTTTAAGGTCTGGCCCCTGGATGGAGGGGCACCAGGAGTAGAGGAGCAGGAAGGGGAAGGGGGTGGCCATGCGAGGGGACACTTTCAGGCCAAGTCCCAGCTTCAGCCTGATCCTCCTGGGAACCCCGGGGTGTACGTCACACCTCCTGGTTGTCCCGCTCTGAGACAAGGGCTCTGAGACAAGGAGCCGGGCTGCGCATTCCCCCAGCAGCCAGTCGTGGGCTGAGGACACCTGGGGCGTTGGGAACTCCCTGGCTTCTCCTTGGCTTAACATCTGGAGCTGCTTGTGAATCGTGCCGCCACACACACCCGAGTGCAGGTGTCTTCTGCACAGACTGCGGGCCTCGCTCTTCTGAATGCCGCTAGCTCGCCACCCACCCACGGGTGAACCTGGTCAGGGTACTTTCTCTCGGGGGCAGACTCTGATCCTGGCGGGCTACCGGTGTTTCTGTTTGCTCGTTTCTTTCTTCCATTTCGGGAAAGGCTTCCTTACTGGGTGTGGAAATCTCCTATGCCTTTCCTCGCCTATTCTGTCAGCTTTAAAATTCTCTTTCAGTTGCCACCCTCACAGATGGATTAGGAAACTCTTTCCGGTGCACTCATTAGTGAAATGACCTCAATGAAGCTGGAATCCAATATCTAATCGCCGATTTTTAGCGAGTCCACACGCCAGGGTGGTCGGGGTCCAATGCAGCCCCGGCCAGGCCCAGGCCCCTTGGACTGGGCCACAGGAGGACACAGAGGAGGGTCCCGGCCCCCACGGTCGCGTTGCCGGCAGTTCTCCAAGGGCTTGGGCGTTTTCCAGAGGTAGGAGATGGAGGGGACTGATTTCTTCAGCGCCCCACAAACCACGCCACCCCACCCATGGGACACATCCCTAGAGAGAGAGAGAGACGCCCCATACACTCGCTCCCCTCCCCCATGCGCTGTGCCCCAGCCCGGGCCCGGGGGAATAGGCGGCAGCCCACCCACAGGGTGGGGGGCGCAGCTGAAAGGGGTTGTCGGGGATGGCGGCCCCTGCCTGGGGTCAAAGGGCGGGCGACCCGCGCGTGCGCAATCGGCGGCGGCGGCGGCGGCGGCGGCGGCCACGAGCTGGGGGTGGGCCAGGCGAGGAGAGGAAGGGGGCTGGAAGGTCTCCACCTTGGCGAGTCCAGCCGTGGAGGCGCATCTTGTGTGAGTGTGAGTGAGTGAGTGTGAGTGTGAGTGTGTGTGTGTGTGTGTGTGTATAGAGAGACAGCCCCCCACCCCGGCCCGCCGCTCCCTGCCCGCCCCGCCCCGCCCCGCCCCGCCTGTCACCCCCGTCCCTCGGAGCCCGCCGGACCCGGCCGGTGAACTCAACAGGCCCGGCCCGGTGCGGGTCAGCGCCGGCGCGGGGCCTGGGGCGGGGGGAGGAGGCGGCGGGGAAGCGCAGAGAGGCTCGGCTTCTTGAGCGGGGCAGGGGCGCCCTCCGCCGTCTAGGGCCACACCACCCTGAACGCGCCCGATCTCGTCTGGTCTGGGAAGCTAAGCAGGGTCGGGCCTGGTTAGTACTTGGATGGGAGACCGCCTGGGAATACCGGGTGCCGTAGGCTTCTTCTTTTTTTTTTTTTTTTGTTTTGCCTCTTGTTCTGTCCCCTTTCTGGGAGCGAGTCGGCGGCCCGGGGTGGGGGTCACCCCCACCCTCAGCGCCCGCCGCGGTGCCTGGCGCCCCAGCCCGCACCGTGGGGCCTCCTCTTGTCCCAAGCCGCGACACCGCCGTCACGCGGCAGCATGCGTGGCTTCTGGACTGTCAGGTCTCAGACCAAAGGTCTGCTCTGTGGGAACCGACACGCTGGAGGAAACCTTGAGAGTCTGAGAGGGGAGGGAGTTCCAGAAGAAGGCCAGGATGTCATTTTGAGGGAGTATGTGACCAGAACTCGTCCCGTTGCTTTTGGGGTTCTATGGGCTACACGTAGGAATCTTTGGTGGTGGCACCTGATGTTGGGGGATCCGGAGTCACACCCAGACCTGCTCCACAGGCCTCCTTTTACTTTTCTCTTCGGATTCATTATTTTTAAAAAGTGTCTCTTATCTCTATGATTGCATTTTCTTTTCTCTCTCTTTTCAAGCAGATGATGGGAGTCCAAGTATTAAGGTGACATGTGTTGCCCGTGCCCCCCTCCCCCCTGTGTTCTTATTCATTTACCTCTGATGTTGTTCCAGCGTATTGTGGGGGTACCAATGTTAAGGTCGGGTACGTTGCCCTCTCCCAGCCTCCCCCCTCGGGTCAGAGCCTCAAGTGCGCCCATCCCCCAGTCGGTGCGCACCCACCCCATTCCTAATGGAGGTGTATGCCCATCCCCTCCCCCCACCCGCCCGACACCCACCCGATGAAGGTGATTCCTCTGTGTCCACTTAGGTGTCCATCGGTTCGTACCCATTTGCTGGTGAGCGCGAGCACGTGGTGCTCGTGTGTCCATTCTTGGGCTACCTGGCTTACTGGAACGGGTTCCAGCTCTGGCCAGGAGAACCACGAGAGGTGCCCTCTCACCGCTGCTCCTCCTAGCTGAATAGCACTCCGTGGTGTCCACGCGCCACATTTCATTTACGCACTCGTGGGTCGATGGGCACTCGGGTCGCTTCCAGGTCTTTGCGATTGTGACTTGTGCCCTGACTCTAACCCTAACCCTTACCCAGCCCGTCTCCTCCTCGGCCCCTGCCTGACTGACTCCTTCCCGCCCGGCCTGTCACCTGTCACCGTCCTCTGCCCCTGCCTGACACGCTCCTCCCCGCCCGGGCCGTCACCGTCCTCGGCCCCTGCCTGACGGGGCTCCTCCGTCGCCTGGGCCTTCCAAGGGCTTGGTGTGGACGCTGGTTCCAGGACGCCCTCCCAGGAACCCGGTAGCAGGGCGGCCGCAGCGTCTCGCGCCACCCAACCGTCCGCCGGCCGGCGGCCGGCGCTAAGTGGCCTGCGGGGGACGTGCCCCCACTGTGGGGCGGGCGCCCAGCCTGGTGTCTTCTCTGAGGCCCCGTGGCTGCTTTTCCCCCCCGCAAGGGGAGAGCCGCGGAGGTGGGGACCGCCTCCTCGTGGGGACGTACACCCAGCTCTCCACGTCGGATTCCGGGGCTCTCTGTCCTGCCAGAAGGCCCAGCTGGCCTGCGGGTCCTCAGAGTGGCAAAAACATCCGAAAACTGAGATTGAGGGTCCGGTGGTTGTCTGCACTTTTGTGCTGGGCACCCCAGGGAGGCCCGGGGGCTGGCTGGACAACGCGGTCTGCTGGGCAGGGGGGGCGGTTTGGAGGAGCAACTGATGCCCTTTGCACTTTGGGTAGCAAGTGTCTGAGGTGTCTCTGAGCCCTGCGCCATGTCGGGGGGTGGGGTGGGGGGGTGGGAGGTCGGGGGGGGGTGGAGGAGCAGGAGGAGGAGGAGGAGGAGGTGGGAAGGGCCGTGGCCTGCAGTCGTGTTCCCGGGGTGGCTTCTTCCACAGGCTGCTTGGCCTGGGCTCCCTGCACCTGGGCCTTTGGAGGACTGGCCCTGTGCTTGCCAACGCTTCCCCTGCAGGGACCCAGAGCTGGGAGGTTGCATCTCTCAGCCCTGGGTCGGGCAGAGCCCCAGCGGGCCATGCCCACAACCTCTCTCAGCACGGGTCCCCCAGAAGGCTCCTTTGGGACCAGGATTCTCTTGCGGGTGACTCTTTAAGGTCTGGCCCCTGGATGGAGGGGCACCAGGAGTAGAGGAGCAGGAAGGGGAAGGGGGTGGCCATGCGAGGGGACACTTTCAGGCCAAGTCCCAGCTTCAGCCTGATCCTCCTGGGAACCCCGGGGTGTACGTCACACCTCCTGGTTGTCCCGCTCTGAGACAAGGGCTCTGAGACAAGGAGCCGGGCTGCGCATTCCCCCAGCAGCCAGTCGTGGGCTGAGGACACCTGGGGCGTTGGGAACTCCCTGGCTTCTCCTTGGCTTAACATCTGGAGCTGCTTGTGAATCGTGCCGCCACACACACCCGAGTGCAGGTGTCTTCTGCACAGACTGCGGGCCTCGCTCTTCTGAATGCCGCTAGCTCGCCACCCACCCACGGGTGAACCTGGTCAGGGTACTTTCTCTCGGGGGCAGACTCTGATCCTGGCGGGCTACCGGTGTTTCTGTTTGCTCGTTTCTTTCTTCCATTTCGGGAAAGGCTTCCTTACTGGGTGTGGAAATCTCCTATGCCTTTCCTCGCCTATTCTGTCAGCTTTAAAATTCTCTTTCAGTTGCCACCCTCACAGATGGATTAGGAAACTCTTTCCGGTGCACTCATTAGTGAAATGACCTCAATGAAGCTGGAATCCAATATCTAATCGCCGATTTTTAGCGAGTCCACACGCCAGGGTGGTCGGGGTCCAATGCAGCCCCGGCCAGGCCCAGGCCCCTTGGACTGGGCCACAGGAGGACACAGAGGAGGGTCCCGGCCCCCACGGTCGCGTTGCCGGCAGTTCTCCAAGGGCTTGGGCGTTTTCCAGAGGTAGGAGATGGAGGGGACTGATTTCTTCAGCGCCCCACAAACCACGCCACCCCACCCATGGGACACATCCCTAGAGAGAGAGAGAGACGCCCCATACACTCGCTCCTCTCCCCCATGCGCTGTGCCCCAGCCCGGGCCCGGGGGAATAGGCGGCAGCCCACCCACAGGGTGGGGGGCGCAGCTGAAAGGGGTTGTCGGGGATGGCGGACCCTGCCTGGGGTCAAAGGGCGGGCGACCCGCGCGTGCGCAATCGGCGGCGGCGGCGGCGGCGGCGGTGGCCACGAGCTGGGGGTGGGCCAGGCGAGGAGAGGAAGGGGGCTGGAAGGTCTCCACCTTGGCGAGTCCAGCCGTGGAGGCGCATCTTGTGTGAGTGTGAGTGAGTGAGTGTGAGTGTGAGTGTGTGTGTGTGTGTGTGTGTGTGTGTGTGTGTGCGTGTATAGAAAGACAGCCCCCCACCCCGGCCCGCCGCTCCCTGCCCGCCCCGCCCCGCCCCGCCCCGCCTGTCACCCCCGTCCCTCGGAGCCCGCCGGACCCGGCCGGTGAACTCAACAGGCCCGGCCCGGTGCGGGTCAGCGCCGGCGCGGGGCCTGGGGCGGGGGGAGGAGGCGGCGGGGAAGCGCAGAGAGGCTCGGCTTCTTGAGCGGGGCAGGGGCGCCCTCCGCCGTCTAGGGCCACACCACCCTGAACGCGCCCGATCTCGTCTGGTCTCGGAAGCTAAGCAGGGTCGGGCCTGGTTAGTACTTGGATGGGAGACCGCCTGGGAATACCGGGTGCCGTAGGCTTCTTCTTTTTTTTTTTTGTTTTGCCTCTTGTTCTGTCCCCTTTCTGGGAGCGAGTCGGCGGCCCGGGGTGGGGGTCACCCCCACCCTCAGCGCCCGCCGCGCTGCCTGGCGTCTCAGACCAAAGGTCTGCTCTGTGGGAACCGACACGCTGGAGGAAACCTTGAGAGTCTGAGAGGGGAGGGAGTTCCAGAAGAAGGCCAGGATGTCATTTTGAGGGAGTATGTGACCAGAACTCGTCCCGTTGCTTTTGGGGTTCTATGGGCTACACGTAGGAATCTTTGGTGGTGGCACCTGATGTTGGGGGATCCGGAGTCACACCCAGACCTGCTCCACAGGCCTCCTTTTACTTTTCTCTTCGGATTCATTATTTTTAAAAAGTGTCTCTTATCTCTATGATTGCATTTTCTTTTCTCTCTCTTTTCAAGCAGATGATGGGAGTCCAAGTATTAAGGTGACATGTGTTGCCCGTGCCCCCCTCCCCCCTGTGTTCTTATTCATTTACCTCTGATGTTGTTCCAGCGTATTGTGGGGGTACCAATGTTAAGGTCGGGTACGTTGCCCTCTCCCAGCCTCCCCCCTCGGGTCAGAGCCTCAAGTGCGCCCATCCCCCAGTCGGTGCGCACCCACCCCATTCCTAATGGAGGTGTATGCCCATCCCCTCCCCCCACCCGCCCGACACCCACCCGATGAAGGTGATTCCTCTGTGTCCACTTAGGTGTCCATCGGTTCGTACCCATTTGCTGGTGAGCGCGAGCACGTGGTGCTCGTGTGTCCATTCTTGGGCTACCTGGCTTACTGGAACGGGTTCCAGCTCTGGCCAGGAGAACCACGAGAGGTGCCCTCTCACCGCTGCTCCTCCTAGCTGAATAGCACTCCGTGGTGTCCACGCGCCACATTTCATTTACGCACTCGTGGGTCGATGGGCACTCGGGTCGCTTCCAGGTCTTTGCGATTGTGACTTGTGCCCTGACTCTAACCCTAACCCTTACCCAGCCCGTCTCCTCCTCGGCCCCTGCCTGACTGACTCCTTCCCGCCCGGCCTGTCACCTGTCACCGTCCTCTGCCCCTGCCTGACACGCTCCTCCCCGCCCGGGCCGTCACCGTCCTCGGCCCCTGCCTGACGGGGCTCCTCCGTCGCCTGGGCCTTCCAAGGGCTTGGTGTGGACGCTGGTTCCAGGACGCCCTCCCAGGAACCCGGTAGCAGGGCGGCCGCAGCGTCTCGCGCCACCCAACCGTCCGCCGGCCGGCGGCCGGCGCTAAGTGGCCTGCGGGGGACGTGCCCCCACTGTGGGGCGGGCGCCCAGCCTGGTGTCTTCTCTGAGGCCCCGTGGCTGCTTTTCCCCCCCGCAAGGGGAGAGCCGCGGAGGTGGGGACCGCCTCCTCGTGGGGACGTACACCCAGCTCTCCACGTCGGATTCCGGGGCTCTCTGTCCTGCCAGAAGGCCCAGCTGGCCTGCGGGTCCTCAGAGTGGCAAAAACATCCGAAAACTGAGATTGAGGGTCCGGTGGTTGTCTGCACTTTTGTGCTGGGCACCCCAGGGAGGCCCGGGGGCTGGCTGGACAACGCGGTCTGCTGGGCAGGGGGGGCGGTTTGGAGGAGCAACTGATGCCCTTTGCACTTTGGGTAGCAAGTGTCTGAGGTGTCTCTGAGCCCTGCGCCATGTCGGGGGGTGGGGTGGGGGGGTGGGAGGTCGGGGGGGGGTGGAGGAGCAGGAGGAGGAGGAGGAGGAGGTGGGAAGGGCCGTGGCCTGCAGTCGTGTTCCCGGGGTGGCTTCTTCCACAGGCTGCTTGGCCTGGGCTCCCTGCACCTGGGCCTTTGGAGGACTGGCCCTGTGCTTGCCAACGCTTCCCCTGCAGGGACCCAGAGCTGGGAGGTTGCATCTCTCAGCCCTGGGTCGGGCAGAGCCCCAGCGGGCCATGCCCACAACCTCTCTCAGCACGGGTCCCCCAGAAGGCTCCTTTGGGACCAGGATTCTCTTGCGGGTGACTCTTTAAGGTCTGGCCCCTGGATGGAGGGGCACCAGGAGTAGAGGAGCAGGAAGGGGAAGGGGGTGGCCATGCGAGGGGACACTTTCAGGCCAAGTCCCAGCTTCAGCCTGATCCTCCTGGGAACCCCGGGGTGTACGTCACACCTCCTGGTTGTCCCGCTCTGAGACAAGGGCTCTGAGACAAGGAGCCGGGCTGCGCATTCCCCCAGCAGCCAGTCGTGGGCTGAGGACACCTGGGGCGTTGGGAACTCCCTGGCTTCTCCTTGGCTTAACATCTGGAGCTGCTTGTGAATCGTGCCGCCACACACACCCGAGTGCAGGTGTCTTCTGCACAGACTGCGGGCCTCGCTCTTCTGAATGCCGCTAGCTCGCCACCCACCCACGGGTGAACCTGGTCAGGGTACTTTCTCTCGGGGGCAGACTCTGATCCTGGCGGGCTACCGGTGTTTCTGTTTGCTCGTTTCTTTCTTCCATTTCGGGAAAGGCTTCCTTACTGGGTGTGGAAATCTCCTATGCCTTTCCTCGCCTATTCTGTCAGCTTTAAAATTCTCTTTCAGTTGCCACCCTCACAGATGGATTAGGAAACTCTTTCCGGTGCACTCATTAGTGAAATGACCTCAATGAAGCTGGAATCCAATATCTAATCGCCGATTTTTAGCGAGTCCACACGCCAGGGTGGTCGGGGTCCAATGCAGCCCCGGCCAGGCCCAGGCCCCTTGGACTGGGCCACAGGAGGACACAGAGGAGGGTCCCGGCCCCCACGGTCGCGTTGCCGGCAGTTCTCCAAGGGCTTGGGCGTTTTCCAGAGGTAGGAGATGGAGGGGACTGATTTCTTCAGCGCCCCACAAACCACGCCACCCCACCCATGGGACACATCCCTAGAGAGAGAGAGAGACGCCCCATACACTCGCTCCCCTCCCCCATGCGCTGTGCCCCAGCCCGGGCCCGGGGGAATAGGCGGCAGCCCACCCACAGGGTGGGGGGCGCAGCTGAAAGGGGTTGTCGGGGATGGCGGCCCCTGCCTGGGGTCAAAGGGCGGGCGACCCGCGCGTGCGCAATCGGCGGCGGCGGCGGCGGCGGCCACGAGCTGGGGGTGGGCCAGGCGAGGAGAGGAAGGGGGCTGGAAGGTCTCCACCTTGGCGAGTCCAGCCGTGGAGGCGCATCTTGTGTGAGTGTGAGTGAGTGAGTGTGAGTGTGAGTGTGTGTGTGTGTGTGTGTGTGTGTGTGTGTGTGTATAGAAAGACAGCCCCCCACCCCGGCCCGCCGCTCCCTGCCCGCCCCGCCCCGCCCCGCCCCGCCTGTCACCCCCGTCCCTCGGAGCCCGCCGGACCCGGCCGGTGAACTCAACAGGCCCGGCCCGGTGCGGGTCAGCGCCGGCGCGGGGCCTGGGGCGGGGGGAGGAGGCGGCGGGGAAGCGCAGAGAGGCTCGGCTTCTTGAGCGGGGCAGGGGCGCCCTCCGCCGTCTAGGGCCACACCACCCTGAACGCGCCCGATCTCGTCTGGTCTCGGAAGCTAAGCAGGGTCGGGCCTGGTTAGTACTTGGATGGGAGACCGCCTGGGAATACCGGGTGCCGTAGGCTTCTTCTTTTTTTTTTTTTGTTTTGCCTCTTGTTCTGTCCCCTTTCTGGGAGCGAGTCGGCGGCCCGGGGTGGGGGTCACCCCCACCCTCAGCGCCCGCCGCGCTGCCTGGCGTCTCAGACCAAAGGTCTGCTCTGTGGGAACCGACACGCTGGAGGAAACCTTGAGAGTCTGAGAGGGGAGGGAGTTCCAGAAGAAGGCCAGGATGTCATTTTGAGGGAGTATGTGACCAGAACTCGTCCCGTTGCTTTTGGGGTTCTATGGGCTACACGTAGGAATCTTTGGTGGTGGCACCTGATGTTGGGGGATCCGGAGTCACACCCAGACCTGCTCCACAGGCCTCCTTTTACTTTTCTCTTCGGATTCATTATTTTTAAAAAGTGTCTCTTATCTCTATGATTGCATTTTCTTTTCTCTCTCTTTTCAAGCAGATGATGGGAGTCCAAGTATTAAGGTGACATGTGTTGCCCGTGCCCCCCTCCCCCCTGTGTTCTTATTCATTTACCTCTGATGTTGTTCCAGCGTATTGTGGGGGTACCAATGTTAAGGTCGGGTACGTTGCCCTCTCCCAGCCTCCCCCCTCGGGTCAGAGCCTCAAGTGCGCCCATCCCCCAGTCGGTGCGCACCCACCCCATTCCTAATGGAGGTGTATGCCCATCCCCTCCCCCCACCCGCCCGACACCCACCCGATGAAGGTGATTCCTCTGTGTCCACTTAGGTGTCCATCGGTTCGTACCCATTTGCTGGTGAGCGCGAGCACGTGGTGCTCGTGTGTCCATTCTTGGGCTACCTGGCTTACTGGAACGGGTTCCAGCTCTGGCCAGGAGAACCACGAGAGGTGCCCTCTCACCGCTGCTCCTCCTAGCTGAATAGCACTCCGTGGTGTCCACGCGCCACATTTCATTTACGCACTCGTGGGTCGATGGGCACTCGGGTCGCTTCCAGGTCTTTGCGATTGTGACTTGTGCCCTGACTCTAACCCTAACCCTTACCCAGCCCGTCTCCTCCTCGGCCCCTGCCTGACTGACTCCTTCCCGCCCGGCCTGTCACCTGTCACCGTCCTCTGCCCCTGCCTGACACGCTCCTCCCCGCCCGGGCCGTCACCGTCCTCGGCCCCTGCCTGACGGGGCTCCTCCGTCGCCTGGGCCTTCCAAGGGCTTGGTGTGGACGCTGGTTCCAGGACGCCCTCCCAGGAACCCGGTAGCAGGGCGGCCGCAGCGTCTCGCGCCACCCAACCGTCCGCCGGCCGGCGGCCGGCGCTAAGTGGCCTGCGGGGGACGTGCCCCCACTGTGGGGCGGGCGCCCAGCCTGGTGTCTTCTCTGAGGCCCCGTGGCTGCTTTTCCCCCCCGCAAGGGGAGAGCCGCGGAGGTGGGGACCGCCTCCTCGTGGGGACGTACACCCAGCTCTCCACGTCGGATTCCGGGGCTCTCTGTCCTGCCAGAAGGCCCAGCTGGCCTGCGGGTCCTCAGAGTGGCAAAAACATCCGAAAACTGAGATTGAGGGTCCGGTGGTTGTCTGCACTTTTGTGCTGGGCACCCCAGGGAGGCCCGGGGGCTGGCTGGACAACGCGGTCTGCTGGGCAGGGGGGGCGGTTTGGAGGAGCAACTGATGCCCTTTGCACTTTGGGTAGCAAGTGTCTGAGGTGTCTCTGAGCCCTGCGCCATGTCGGGGGGTGGGGTGGGGGGGTGGGAGGTCGGGGGGGGGTGGAGGAGCAGGAGGAGGAGGAGGAGGAGGTGGGAAGGGCCGTGGCCTGCAGTCGTGTTCCCGGGGTGGCTTCTTCCACAGGCTGCTTGGCCTGGGCTCCCTGCACCTGGGCCTTTGGAGGACTGGCCCTGTGCTTGCCAACGCTTCCCCTGCAGGGACCCAGAGCTGGGAGGTTGCATCTCTCAGCCCTGGGTCGGGCAGAGCCCCAGCGGGCCATGCCCACAACCTCTCTCAGCACGGGTCCCCCAGAAGGCTCCTTTGGGACCAGGATTCTCTTGCGGGTGACTCTTTAAGGTCTGGCCCCTGGATGGAGGGGCACCAGGAGTAGAGGAGCAGGAAGGGGAAGGGGGTGGCCATGCGAGGGGACACTTTCAGGCCAAGTCCCAGCTTCAGCCTGATCCTCCTGGGAACCCCGGGGTGTACGTCACACCTCCTGGTTGTCCCGCTCTGAGACAAGGGCTCTGAGACAAGGAGCCGGGCTGCGCATTCCCCCAGCAGCCAGTCGTGGGCTGAGGACACCTGGGGCGTTGGGAACTCCCTGGCTTCTCCTTGGCTTAACATCTGGAGCTGCTTGTGAATCGTGCCGCCACACACACCCGAGTGCAGGTGTCTTCTGCACAGACTGCGGGCCTCGCTCTTCTGAATGCCGCTAGCTCGCCACCCACCCACGGGTGAACCTGGTCAGGGTACTTTCTCTCGGGGGCAGACTCTGATCCTGGCGGGCTACCGGTGTTTCTGTTTGCTCGTTTCTTTCTTCCATTTCGGGAAAGGCTTCCTTACTGGGTGTGGAAATCTCCTATGCCTTTCCTCGCCTATTCTGTCAGCTTTAAAATTCTCTTTCAGTTGCCACCCTCACAGATGGATTAGGAAACTCTTTCCGGTGCACTCATTAGTGAAATGACCTCAATGAAGCTGGAATCCAATATCTAATCGCCGATTTTTAGCGAGTCCACACGCCAGGGTGGTCGGGGTCCAATGCAGCCCCGGCCAGGCCCAGGCCCCTTGGACTGGGCCACAGGAGGACACAGAGGAGGGTCCCGGCCCCCACGGTCGCGTTGCCGGCAGTTCTCCAAGGGCTTGGGCGTTTTCCAGAGGTAGGAGATGGAGGGGACTGATTTCTTCAGCGCCCCACAAACCACGCCACCCCACCCATGGGACACATCCCTAGAGAGAGAGAGAGACGCCCCATACACTCGCTCCCCTCCCCCATGCGCTGTGCCCCAGCCCGGGCCCGGGGGAATAGGCGGCAGCCCACCCACAGGGTGGGGGGCGCAGCTGAAAGGGGTTGTCGGGGATGGCGGCCCCTGCCTGGGGTCAAAGGGCGGGCGACCCGCGCGTGCGCAATCGGCGGCGGCGGCGGCGGCGGCGGCGGCGGCGGCGGCCACGAGCTGGGGGTGGGCCAGGCGAGGAGAGGAAGGGGGCTGGAAGGTCTCCACCTTGGCGAGTCCAGCCGTGGAGGCGCATCTTGTGTGAGTGTGAGTGAGTGAGTGTGAGTGTGAGTGTGTGTGTGTGTGTGTGTGTATAGAGAGACAGCCCCCCACCCCGGCCCGCCGCTCCCTGCCCGCCCCGCCCCGCCCCGCCCCGCCTGTCACCCCCGTCCCTCGGAGCCCGCCGGACCCGGCCGGTGAACTCAACAGGCCCGGCCCGGTGCGGGTCAGCGCCGGCGCGGGGCCTGGGGCGGGGGGAGGAGGCGGCGGGGAAGCGCAGAGAGGCTCGGCTTCTTGAGCGGGGCAGGGGCGCCCTCCGCCGTCTAGGGCCACACCACCCTGAACGCGCCCGATCTCGTCTGGTCTGGGAAGCTAAGCAGGGTCGGGCCTGGTTAGTACTTGGATGGGAGACCGCCTGGGAATACCGGGTGCCGTAGGCTTCTTCTTTTTTTTTTTTTTTTGTTTTGCCTCTTGTTCTGTCCCCTTTCTGGGAGCGAGTCGGCGGCCCGGGGTGGGGGTCACCCCCACCCTCAGCGCCCGCCGCGGTGCCTGGCGCCCCAGCCCGCACCGTGGGGCCTCCTCTTGTCCCAAGCCGCGACACCGCCGTCACGCGGCAGCATGCGTGGCTTCTGGACTGTCAGGTCTCAGACCAAAGGTCTGCTCTGTGGGAACCGACACGCTGGAGGAAACCTTGAGAGTCTGAGAGGGGAGGGAGTTCCAGAAGAAGGCCAGGATGTCATTTTGAGGGAGTATGTGACCAGAACTCGTCCCGTTGCTTTTGGGGTTCTATGGGCTACACGTAGGAATCTTTGGTGGTGGCACCTGATGTTGGGGGATCCGGAGTCACACCCAGACCTGCTCCACAGGCCTCCTTTTACTTTTCTCTTCGGATTCATTATTTTTAAAAAGTGTCTCTTATCTCTATGATTGCATTTTCTTTTCTCTCTCTTTTCAAGCAGATGATGGGAGTCCAAGTATTAAGGTGACATGTGTTGCCCGTGCCCCCCTCCCCCCTGTGTTCTTATTCATTTACCTCTGATGTTGTTCCAGCGTATTGTGGGGGTACCAATGTTAAGGTCGGGTACGTTGCCCTCTCCCAGCCTCCCCCCTCGGGTCAGAGCCTCAAGTGCGCCCATCCCCCAGTCGGTGCGCACCCACCCCATTCCTAATGGAGGTGTATGCCCATCCCCTCCCCCCACCCGCCCGACACCCACCCGATGAAGGTGATTCCTCTGTGTCCACTTAGGTGTCCATCGGTTCGTACCCATTTGCTGGTGAGCGCGAGCACGTGGTGCTCGTGTGTCCATTCTTGGGCTACCTGGCTTACTGGAACGGGTTCCAGCTCTGGCCAGGAGAACCACGAGAGGTGCCCTCTCACCGCTGCTCCTCCTAGCTGAATAGCACTCCGTGGTGTCCACGCGCCACATTTCATTTACGCACTCGTGGGTCGATGGGCACTCGGGTCGCTTCCAGGTCTTTGCGATTGTGACTTGTGCCCCGACTCTAACCCTAACCCTTACCCAGCCCGTCTCCTCCTCGGCCCCTGCCTGACTGACTCCTTCCCGCCCGGCCTGTCACCTGTCACCGTCCTCTGCCCCTGCCTGACACGCTCCTCCCCGCCCGGGCCGTCACCGTCCTCGGCCCCTGCCTGACGGGGCTCCTCCGTCGCCTGGGCCTTCCAAGGGCTTGGTGTGGACGCTGGTTCCAGGACGCCCTCCCAGGAACCCGGTAGCAGGGCGGCCGCAGCGTCTCGCGCCACCCAACCGTCCGCCGGCCGGCGGCCGGCGCTAAGTGGCCTGCGGGGGACGTGCCCCCACTGTGGGGCGGGCGCCCAGCCTGGTGTCTTCTCTGAGGCCCCGTGGCTGCTTTTCCCCCCCGCAAGGGGAGAGCCGCGGAGGTGGGGACCGCCTCCTCGTGGGGACGTACACCCAGCTCTCCACGTCGGATTCCGGGGCTCTCTGTCCTGCCAGAAGGCCCAGCTGGCCTGCGGGTCCTCAGAGTGGCAAAAACATCCGAAAACTGAGATTGAGGGTCCGGTGGTTGTCTGCACTTTTGTGCTGGGCACCCCAGGGAGGCCCGGGGGCTGGCTGGACAACGCGGTCTGCTGGGCAGGGGGGGCGGTTTGGAGGAGCAACTGATGCCCTTTGCACTTTGGGTAGCAAGTGTCTGAGGTGTCTCTGAGCCCTGCGCCATGTCGGGGGGTGGGGTGGGGGGGTGGGAGGTCGGGGGGGGGTGGAGGAGCAGGAGGAGGAGGAGGAGGAGGTGGGAAGGGCCGTGGCCTGCAGTCGTGTTCCCGGGGTGGCTTCTTCCACAGGCTGCTTGGCCTGGGCTCCCTGCACCTGGGCCTTTGGAGGACTGGCCCTGTGCTTGCCAACGCTTCCCCTGCAGGGACCCAGAGCTGGGAGGTTGCATCTCTCAGCCCTGGGTCGGGCAGAGCCCCAGCGGGCCATGCCCACAACCTCTCTCAGCACGGGTCCCCCAGAAGGCTCCTTTGGGACCAGGATTCTCTTGCGGGTGACTCTTTAAGGTCTGGCCCCTGGATGGAGGGGCACCAGGAGTAGAGGAGCAGGAAGGGGAAGGGGGTGGCCATGCGAGGGGACACTTTCAGGCCAAGTCCCAGCTTCAGCCTGATCCTCCTGGGAACCCCGGGGTGTACGTCACACCTCCTGGTTGTCCCGCTCTGAGACAAGGGCTCTGAGACAAGGAGCCGGGCTGCGCATTCCCCCAGCAGCCAGTCGTGGGCTGAGGACACCTGGGGCGTTGGGAACTCCCTGGCTTCTCCTTGGCTTAACATCTGGAGCTGCTTGTGAATCGTGCCGCCACACACACCCGAGTGCAGGTGTCTTCTGCACAGACTGCGGGCCTCGCTCTTCTGAATGCCGCTAGCTCGCCACCCACCCACGGGTGAACCTGGTCAGGGTACTTTCTCTCGGGGGCAGACTCTGATCCTGGCGGGCTACCGGTGTCTCTGTTTGCTCGTTTCTTTCTTCCATTTCGGGAAAGGCTTCCTTACTGGGTGTGGAAATCTCCTATGCCTTTCCTCGCCTATTCTGTCAGCTTTAAAATTCTCTTTCAGTTGCCACCCTCACAGATGGATTAGGAAACTCTTTCCGGTGCACTCATTAGTGAAATGACCTCAATGAAGCTGGAATCCAATATCTAATCGCCGATTTTTAGCGAGTCCACACGCCAGGGTGGTCGGGGTCCAATGCAGCCCCGGCCAGGCCCAGGCCCCTTGGACTGGGCCACAGGAGGACACAGAGGAGGGTCCCGGCCCCCACGGTCGCGTTGCCGGCAGTTCTCCAAGGGCTTGGGCGTTTTCCAGAGGTAGGAGATGGAGGGGACTGATTTCTTCAGCGCCCCACAAACCACGCCACCCCACCCATGGGACACATCCCTAGAGAGAGAGAGAGACGCCCCATACACTCGCTCCCCTCCCCCATGCGCTGTGCCCCAGCCCGGGCCCGGGGGAATAGGCGGCAGCCCACCCACAGGGTGGGGGGCGCAGCTGAAAGGGGTTGTCGGGGATGGCGGCCCCTGCCTGGGGTCAAAGGGCGGGCGACCCGCGCGTGCGCAATCGGCGGCGGCGGCGGCGGCGGCGGCCACGAGCTGGGGGTGGGCCAGGCGAGGAGAGGAAGGGGGCTGGAAGGTCTCCACCTTGGCGAGTCCAGCCGTGGAGGCGCATCTTGTGTGAGTGTGAGTGAGTGAGTGTGAGTGTGAGTGTGTGTGTGTGTGTGTGTGTGTGTGTGTGTGTGTGTGTGTGTGTATAGAAAGACAGCCCCCCACCCCGGCCCGCCGCTCCCTGCCCGCCCCGCCCCGCCCCGCCCCGCCTGTCACCCCCGTCCCTCGGAGCCCGGCCGGACCCGGCCGGTGAACTCAACAGGCCCGGCCCGGTGCGGGTCAGCGCCGGCGCGGGGCCTGGGGCGGGGGGAGGAGGCGGCGGGGAAGCGCAGAGAGGCTCGGCTTCTTGAGCGGGGCAGGGGCGCCCTCCGCCGTCTAGGGCCACACCACCCTGAACGCGCCCGATCTCGTCTGGTCTCGGAAGCTAAGCAGGGTCGGGCCTGGTTAGTACTTGGATGGGAGACCGCCTGGGAATACCGGGTGCCGTAGGCTTCTTCTTTTTTTTTTTTTGTTTTGCCTCTTGTTCTGTCCCCTTTCTGGGAGCGAGTCGGCGGCCCGGGGTGGGGGTCACCCCCACCCTCAGCGCCCGCCGCGCTGCCTGGCGTCTCAGACCAAAGGTCTGCTCTGTGGGAACCGACACGCTGGAGGAAACCTTGAGAGTCTGAGAGGGGAGGGAGTTCCAGAAGAAGGCCAGGATGTCATTTTGAGGGAGTATGTGACCAGAACTCGTCCCGTTGCTTTTGGGGTTCTATGGGCTACACGTAGGAATCTTTGGTGGTGGCACCTGATGTTGGGGGATCCGGAGTCACACCCAGACCTGCTCCACAGGCCTCCTTTTACTTTTCTCTTCGGATTCATTATTTTTAAAAAGTGTCTCTTATCTCTATGATTGCATTTTCTTTTCTCTCTCTTTTCAAGCAGATGATGGGAGTCCAAGTATTAAGGTGACATGTGTTGCCCGTGCCCCCCTCCCCCCTGTGTTCTTATTCATTTACCTCTGATGTTGTTCCAGCGTATTGTGGGGGTACCAATGTTAAGGTCGGGTACGTTGCCCTCTCCCAGCCTCCCCCCTCGGGTCAGAGCCTCAAGTGCGCCCATCCCCCAGTCGGTGCGCACCCACCCCATTCCTAATGGAGGTGTATGCCCATCCCCTCCCCCCACCCGCCCGACACCCACCCGATGAAGGTGATTCCTCTGTGTCCACTTAGGTGTCCATCGGTTCGTACCCATTTGCTGGTGAGCGCGAGCACGTGGTGCTCGTGTGTCCATTCTTGGGCTACCTGGCTTACTGGAACGGGTTCCAGCTCTGGCCAGGAGAACCACGAGAGGTGCCCTCTCACCGCTGCTCCTCCTAGCTGAATAGCACTCCGTGGTGTCCACGCGCCACATTTCATTTACGCACTCGTGGGTCGATGGGCACTCGGGTCGCTTCCAGGTCTTTGCGATTGTGACTTGTGCCCTGACTCTAACCCTAACCCTTACCCAGCCCGTCTCCTCCTCGGCCCCTGCCTGACTGACTCCTTCCCGCCCGGCCTGTCACCTGTCACCGTCCTCTGCCCCTGCCTGACACGCTCCTCCCCGCCCGGGCCGTCACCGTCCTCGGCCCCTGCCTGACGGGGCTCCTCCGTCGCCTGGGCCTTCCAAGGGCTTGGTGTGGACGCTGGTTCCAGGACGCCCTCCCAGGAACCCGGTAGCAGGGCGGCCGCAGCGTCTCGCGCCACCCAACCGTCCGCCGGCCGGCGGCCGGCGCTAAGTGGCCTGCGGGGGACGTGCCCCCACTGTGGGGCGGGCGCCCAGCCTGGTGTCTTCTCTGAGGCCCCGTGGCTGCTTTTCCCCCCCGCAAGGGGAGAGCCGCGGAGGTGGGGACCGCCTCCTCGTGGGGACGTACACCCAGCTCTCCACGTCGGATTCCGGGGCTCTCTGTCCTGCCAGAAGGCCCAGCTGGCCTGCGGGTCCTCAGAGTGGCAAAAACATCCGAAAACTGAGATTGAGGGTCCGGTGGTTGTCTGCACTTTTGTGCTGGGCACCCCAGGGAGGCCCGGGGGCTGGCTGGACAACGCGGTCTGCTGGGCAGGGGGGGCGGTTTGGAGGAGCAACTGATGCCCTTTGCACTTTGGGTAGCAAGTGTCTGAGGTGTCTCTGAGCCCTGCGCCATGTCGGGGGGTGGGGTGGGGGGGTGGGAGGTCGGGGGGGGTGGAGGAGCAGGAGGAGGAGGAGGAGGAGGTGGGAAGGGCCGTGGCCTGCAGTCGTGTTCCCGGGGTGGCTTCTTCCACAGGCTGCTTGGCCTGGGCTCCCTGCACCTGGGCCTTTGGAGGACTGGCCCTGTGCTTGCCAACGCTTCCCCTGCAGGGACCCAGAGCTGGGAGGTTGCATCTCTCAGCCCTGGGTCGGGCAGAGCCCCAGCGGGCCATGCCCACAACCTCTCTCAGCACGGGTCCCCCAGAAGGCTCCTTTGGGACCAGGATTCTCTTGCGGGTGACTCTTTAAGGTCTGGCCCCTGGATGGAGGGGCACCAGGAGTAGAGGAGCAGGAAGGGGAAGGGGGTGGCCATGCGAGGGGACACTTTCAGGCCAAGTCCCAGCTTCAGCCTGATCCTCCTGGGAACCCCGGGGTGTACGTCACACCTCCTGGTTGTCCCGCTCTGAGACAAGGGCTCTGAGACAAGGAGCCGGGCTGCGCATTCCCCCAGCAGCCAGTCGTGGGCTGAGGACACCTGGGGCGTTGGGAACTCCCTGGCTTCTCCTTGGCTTAACATCTGGAGCTGCTTGTGAATCGTGCCGCCACACACACCCGAGTGCAGGTGTCTTCTGCACAGACTGCGGGCCTCGCTCTTCTGAATGCCGCTAGCTCGCCACCCACCCACGGGTGAACCTGGTCAGGGTACTTTCTCTCGGGGGCAGACTCTGATCCTGGCGGGCTACCGGTGTTTCTGTTTGCTCGTTTCTTTCTTCCATTTCGGGAAAGGCTTCCTTACTGGGTGTGGAAATCTCCTATGCCTTTCCTCGCCTATTCTGTCAGCTTTAAAATTCTCTTTCAGTTGCCACCCTCACAGATGGATTAGGAAACTCTTTCCGGTGCACTCATTAGTGAAATGACCTCAATGAAGCTGGAATCCAATATCTAATCGCCGATTTTTAGCGAGTCCACACGCCAGGGTGGTCGGGGTCCAATGCAGCCCCGGCCAGGCCCAGGCCCCTTGGACTGGGCCACAGGAGGACACAGAGGAGGGTCCCGGCCCCCACGGTCGCGTTGCCGGCAGTTCTCCAAGGGCTTGGGCGTTTTCCAGAGGTAGGAGATGGAGGGGACTGATTTCTTCAGCGCCCCACAAACCACGCCACCCCACCCATGGGACACATCCCTAGAGAGAGAGAGAGACGCCCCATACACTCGCTCCCCTCCCCCATGCGCTGTGCCCCAGCCCGGGCCCGGGGGAATAGGCGGCAGCCCACCCACAGGGTGGGGGGCGCAGCTGAAAGGGGTTGTCGGGGATGGCGGCCCCTGCCTGGGGTCAAAGGGCGGGCGACCCGCGCGTGCGCAATCGGCGGCGGCGGCGGCGGCGGCGGCGGCCACGAGCTGGGGGTGGGCCAGGCGAGGAGAGGAAGGGGGCTGGAAGGTCTCCACCTTGGCGAGTCCAGCCGTGGAGGCGCATCTTGTGTGAGTGTGAGTGAGTGAGTGTGAGTGTGAGTGTGTGTGTGTGTGTGTGTGTATAGAGAGACAGCCCCCCACCCCGGCCCGCCGCTCCCTGCCCGCCCCGCCCCGCCCCGCCCCGCCTGTCACCCCCGTCCCTCGGAGCCCGCCGGACCCGGCCGGTGAACTCAACAGGCCCGGCCCGGTGCGGGTCAGCGCCGGCGCGGGGCCTGGGGCGGGGGGAGGAGGCGGCGGGGAAGCGCAGAGAGGCTCGGCTTCTTGAGCGGGGCAGGGGCGCCCTCCGCCGTCTAGGGCCACACCACCCTGAACGCGCCCGATCTCGTCTGGTCTGGGAAGCTAAGCAGGGTCGGGCCTGGTTAGTACTTGGATGGGAGACCGCCTGGGAATACCGGGTGCCGTAGGCTTCTTCTTTTTTTTTTTTTTTTGTTTTGCCTCTTGTTCTGTCCCCTTTCTGGGAGCGAGTCGGCGGCCCGGGGTGGGGGTCACCCCCACCCTCAGCGCCCGCCGCGGTGCCTGGCGCCCCAGCCCGCACCGTGGGGCCTCCTCTTGTCCCAAGCCGCGACACCGCCGTCACGCGGCAGCATGCGTGGCTTCTGGACTGTCAGGTCTCAGACCAAAGGTCTGCTCTGTGGGAACCGACACGCTGGAGGAAACCTTGAGAGTCTGAGAGGGGAGGGAGTTCCAGAAGAAGGCCAGGATGTCATTTTGAGGGAGTATGTGACCAGAACTCGTCCCGTTGCTTTTGGGGTTCTATGGGCTACACGTAGGAATCTTTGGTGGTGGCACCTGATGTTGGGGGATCCGGAGTCACACCCAGACCTGCTCCACAGGCCTCCTTTTACTTTTCTCTTCGGATTCATTATTTTTAAAAAGTGTCTCTTATCTCTATGATTGCATTTTCTTTTCTCTCTCTTTTCAAGCAGATGATGGGAGTCCAAGTATTAAGGTGACATGTGTTGCCCGTGCCCCCCTCCCCCCTGTGTTCTTATTCATTTACCTCTGATGTTGTTCCAGCGTATTGTGGGGGTACCAATGTTAAGGTCGGGTACGTTGCCCTCTCCCAGCCTCCCCCCTCGGGTCAGAGCCTCAAGTGCGCCCATCCCCCAGTCGGTGCGCACCCACCCCATTCCTAATGGAGGTGTATGCCCATCCCCTCCCCCCACCCGCCCGACACCCACCCGATGAAGGTGATTCCTCTGTGTCCACTTAGGTGTCCATCGGTTCGTACCCATTTGCTGGTGAGCGCGAGCACGTGGTGCTCGTGTGTCCATTCTTGGGCTACCTGGCTTACTGGAACGGGTTCCAGCTCTGGCCAGGAGAACCACGAGAGGTGCCCTCTCACCGCTGCTCCTCCTAGCTGAATAGCACTCCGTGGTGTCCACGCGCCACATTTCATTTACGCACTCGTGGGTCGATGGGCACTCGGGTCGCTTCCAGGTCTTTGCGATTGTGACTTGTGCCCCGACTCTAACCCTAACCCTTACCCAGCCCGTCTCCTCCTCGGCCCCTGCCTGACTGACTCCTTCCCGCCCGGCCTGTCACCTGTCACCGTCCTCTGCCCCTGCCTGACACGCTCCTCCCCGCCCGGGCCGTCACCGTCCTCGGCCCCTGCCTGACGGGGCTCCTCCGTCGCCTGGGCCTTCCAAGGGCTTGGTGTGGACGCTGGTTCCAGGACGCCCTCCCAGGAACCCGGTAGCAGGGCGGCCGCAGCGTCTCGCGCCACCCAACCGTCCGCCGGCCGGCGGCCGGCGCTAAGTGGCCTGCGGGGGACGTGCCCCCACTGTGGGGCGGGCGCCCAGCCTGGTGTCTTCTCTGAGGCCCCGTGGCTGCTTTTCCCCCCCGCAAGGGGAGAGCCGCGGAGGTGGGGACCGCCTCCTCGTGGGGACGTACACCCAGCTCTCCACGTCGGATTCCGGGGCTCTCTGTCCTGCCAGAAGGCCCAGCTGGCCTGCGGGTCCTCAGAGTGGCAAAAACATCCGAAAACTGAGATTGAGGGTCCGGTGGTTGTCTGCACTTTTGTGCTGGGCACCCCAGGGAGGCCCGGGGGCTGGCTGGACAACGCGGTCTGCTGGGCAGGGGGGGCGGTTTGGAGGAGCAACTGATGCCCTTTGCACTTTGGGTAGCAAGTGTCTGAGGTGTCTCTGAGCCCTGCGCCATGTCGGGGGGTGGGGTGGGGGGGTGGGAGGTCGGGGGGGGGTGGAGGAGCAGGAGGAGGAGGAGGAGGAGGTGGGAAGGGCCGTGGCCTGCAGTCGTGTTCCCGGGGTGGCTTCTTCCACAGGCTGCTTGGCCTGGGCTCCCTGCACCTGGGCCTTTGGAGGACTGGCCCTGTGCTTGCCAACGCTTCCCCTGCAGGGACCCAGAGCTGGGAGGTTGCATCTCTCAGCCCTGGGTCGGGCAGAGCCCCAGCGGGCCATGCCCACAACCTCTCTCAGCACGGGTCCCCCAGAAGGCTCCTTTGGGACCAGGATTCTCTTGCGGGTGACTCTTTAAGGTCTGGCCCCTGGATGGAGGGGCACCAGGAGTAGAGGAGCAGGAAGGGGAAGGGGGTGGCCATGCGAGGGGACACTTTCAGGCCAAGTCCCAGCTTCAGCCTGATCCTCCTGGGAACCCCGGGGTGTACGTCACACCTCCTGGTTGTCCCGCTCTGAGACAAGGGCTCTGAGACAAGGAGCCGGGCTGCGCATTCCCCCAGCAGCCAGTCGTGGGCTGAGGACACCTGGGGCGTTGGGAACTCCCTGGCTTCTCCTTGGCTTAACATCTGGAGCTGCTTGTGAATCGTGCCGCCACACACACCCGAGTGCAGGTGTCTTCTGCACAGACTGCGGGCCTCGCTCTTCTGAATGCCGCTAGCTCGCCACCCACCCACGGGTGAACCTGGTCAGGGTACTTTCTCTCGGGGGCAGACTCTGATCCTGGCGGGCTACCGGTGTCTCTGTTTGCTCGTTTCTTTCTTCCATTTCGGGAAAGGCTTCCTTACTGGGTGTGGAAATCTCCTATGCCTTTCCTCGCCTATTCTGTCAGCTTTAAAATTCTCTTTCAGTTGCCACCCTCACAGATGGATTAGGAAACTCTTTCCGGTGCACTCATTAGTGAAATGACCTCAATGAAGCTGGAATCCAATATCTAATCGCCGATTTTTAGCGAGTCCACACGCCAGGGTGGTCGGGGTCCAATGCAGCCCCGGCCAGGCCCAGGCCCCTTGGACTGGGCCACAGGAGGACACAGAGGAGGGTCCCGGCCCCCACGGTCGCGTTGCCGGCAGTTCTCCAAGGGCTTGGGCGTTTTCCAGAGGTAGGAGATGGAGGGGACTGATTTCTTCAGCGCCCCACAAACCACGCCACCCCACCCATGGGACACATCCCTAGAGAGAGAGAGAGACGCCCCATACACTCGCTCCCCTCCCCCATGCGCTGTGCCCCAGCCCGGGCCCGGGGGAATAGGCGGCAGCCCACCCACAGGGTGGGGGGCGCAGCTGAAAGGGGTTGTCGGGGATGGCGGCCCCTGCCTGGGGTCAAAGGGCGGGCGACCCGCGCGTGCGCAATCGGCGGCGGCGGCGGCGGCGGCCACGAGCTGGGGGTGGGCCAGGCGAGGAGAGGAAGGGGGCTGGAAGGTCTCCACCTTGGCGAGTCCAGCCGTGGAGGCGCATCTTGTGTGAGTGTGAGTGAGTGAGTGTGAGTGTGAGTGTGTGTGTGTGTGTGTGTGTGTGTGTGTGTGTGTGTGTATAGAAAGACAGCCCCCCACCCCGGCCCGCCGCTCCCTGCCCGCCCCGCCCCGCCCCGCCCCGCCTGTCACCCCCGTCCCTCGGAGCCCGCCGGACCCGGCCGGTGAACTCAACAGGCCCGGCCCGGTGCGGGTCAGCGCCGGCGCGGGGCCTGGGGCGGGGGGAGGAGGCGGCGGGGAAGCGCAGAGAGGCTCGGCTTCTTGAGCGGGGCAGGGGCGCCCTCCGCCGTCTAGGGCCACACCACCCTGAACGCGCCCGATCTCGTCTGGTCTCGGAAGCTAAGCAGGGTCGGGCCTGGTTAGTACTTGGATGGGAGACCGCCTGGGAATACCGGGTGCCGTAGGCTTCTTCTTTTTTTTTTTTTGTTTTGCCTCTTGTTCTGTCCCCTTTCTGGGAGCGAGTCGGCGGCCCGGGGTGGGGGTCACCCCCACCCTCAGCGCCCGCCGCGCTGCCTGGCGTCTCAGACCAAAGGTCTGCTCTGTGGGAACCGACACGCTGGAGGAAACCTTGAGAGTCTGAGAGGGGAGGGAGTTCCAGAAGAAGGCCAGGATGTCATTTTGAGGGAGTATGTGACCAGAACTCGTCCCGTTGCTTTTGGGGTTCTATGGGCTACACGTAGGAATCTTTGGTGGTGGCACCTGATGTTGGGGGATCCGGAGTCACACCCAGACCTGCTCCACAGGCCTCCTTTTACTTTTCTCTTCGGATTCATTATTTTTAAAAAGTGTCTCTTATCTCTATGATTGCATTTTCTTTTCTCTCTCTTTTCAAGCAGATGATGGGAGTCCAAGTATTAAGGTGACATGTGTTGCCCGTGCCCCCCTCCCCCCTGTGTTCTTATTCATTTACCTCTGATGTTGTTCCAGCGTATTGTGGGGGTACCAATGTTAAGGTCGGGTACGTTGCCCTCTCCCAGCCTCCCCCCTCGGGTCAGAGCCTCAAGTGCGCCCATCCCCCAGTCGGTGCGCACCCACCCCATTCCTAATGGAGGTGTATGCCCATCCCCTCCCCCCACCCGCCCGACACCCACCCGATGAAGGTGATTCCTCTGTGTCCACTTAGGTGTCCATCGGTTCGTACCCATTTGCTGGTGAGCGCGAGCACGTGGTGCTCGTGTGTCCATTCTTGGGCTACCTGGCTTACTGGAACGGGTTCCAGCTCTGGCCAGGAGAACCACGAGAGGTGCCCTCTCACCGCTGCTCCTCCTAGCTGAATAGCACTCCGTGGTGTCCACGCGCCACATTTCATTTACGCACTCGTGGGTCGATGGGCACTCGGGTCGCTTCCAGGTCTTTGCGATTGTGACTTGTGCCCTGACTCTAACCCTAACCCTTACCCAGCCCGTCTCCTCCTCGGCCCCTGCCTGACTGACTCCTTCCCGCCCGGCCTGTCACCTGTCACCGTCCTCTGCCCCTGCCTGACACGCTCCTCCCCGCCCGGGCCGTCACCGTCCTCGGCCCCTGCCTGACGGGGCTCCTCCGTCGCCTGGGCCTTCCAAGGGCTTGGTGTGGACGCTGGTTCCAGGACGCCCTCCCAGGAACCCGGTAGCAGGGCGGCCGCAGCGTCTCGCGCCACCCAACCGTCCGCCGGCCGGCGGCCGGCGCTAAGTGGCCTGCGGGGGACGTGCCCCCACTGTGGGGCGGGCGCCCAGCCTGGTGTCTTCTCTGAGGCCCCGTGGCTGCTTTTCCCCCCCGCAAGGGGAGAGCCGCGGAGGTGGGGACCGCCTCCTCGTGGGGACGTACACCCAGCTCTCCACGTCGGATTCCGGGGCTCTCTGTCCTGCCAGAAGGCCCAGCTGGCCTGCGGGTCCTCAGAGTGGCAAAAACATCCGAAAACTGAGATTGAGGGTCCGGTGGTTGTCTGCACTTTTGTGCTGGGCACCCCAGGGAGGCCCGGGGGCTGGCTGGACAACGCGGTCTGCTGGGCAGGGGGGGCGGTTTGGAGGAGCAACTGATGCCCTTTGCACTTTGGGTAGCAAGTGTCTGAGGTGTCTCTGAGCCCTGCGCCATGTCGGGGGGTGGGGTGGGGGGGTGGGAGGTCGGGGGGGGGGTGGAGGAGCAGGAGGAGGAGGAGGAGGAGGTGGGAAGGGCCGTGGCCTGCAGTCGTGTTCCCGGGGTGGCTTCTTCCACAGGCTGCTTGGCCTGGGCTCCCTGCACCTGGGCCTTTGGAGGACTGGCCCTGTGCTTGCCAACGCTTCCCCTGCAGGGACCCAGAGCTGGGAGGTTGCATCTCTCAGCCCTGGGTCGGGCAGAGCCCCAGCGGGCCATGCCCACAACCTCTCTCAGCACGGGTCCCCCAGAAGGCTCCTTTGGGACCAGGATTCTCTTGCGGGTGACTCTTTAAGGTCTGGCCCCTGGATGGAGGGGCACCAGGAGTAGAGGAGCAGGAAGGGGAAGGGGGTGGCCATGCGAGGGGACACTTTCAGGCCAAGTCCCAGCTTCAGCCTGATCCTCCTGGGAACCCCGGGGTGTACGTCACACCTCCTGGTTGTCCCGCTCTGAGACAAGGGCTCTGAGACAAGGAGCCGGGCTGCGCATTCCCCCAGCAGCCAGTCGTGGGCTGAGGACACCTGGGGCGTTGGGAACTCCCTGGCTTCTCCTTGGCTTAACATCTGGAGCTGCTTGTGAATCGTGCCGCCACACACACCCGAGTGCAGGTGTCTTCTGCACAGACTGCGGGCCTCGCTCTTCTGAATGCCGCTAGCTCGCCACCCACCCACGGGTGAACCTGGTCAGGGTACTTTCTCTCGGGGGCAGACTCTGATCCTGGCGGGCTACCGGTGTTTCTGTTTGCTCGTTTCTTTCTTCCATTTCGGGAAAGGCTTCCTTACTGGGTGTGGAAATCTCCTATGCCTTTCCTCGCCTATTCTGTCAGCTTTAAAATTCTCTTTCAGTTGCCACCCTCACAGATGGATTAGGAAACTCTTTCCGGTGCACTCATTAGTGAAATGACCTCAATGAAGCTGGAATCCAATATCTAATCGCCGATTTTTAGCGAGTCCACACGCCAGGGTGGTCGGGGTCCAATGCAGCCCCGGCCAGGCCCAGGCCCCTTGGACTGGGCCACAGGAGGACACAGAGGAGGGTCCCGGCCCCCACGGTCGCGTTGCCGGCAGTTCTCCAAGGGCTTGGGCGTTTTCCAGAGGTAGGAGATGGAGGGGACTGATTTCTTCAGCGCCCCACAAACCACGCCACCCCACCCATGGGACACATCCCTAGAGAGAGAGAGAGACGCCCCATACACTCGCTCCCCTCCCCCATGCGCTGTGCCCCAGCCCGGGCCCGGGGGAATAGGCGGCAGCCCACCCACAGGGTGGGGGGCGCAGCTGAAAGGGGTTGTCGGGGATGGCGGCCCCTGCCTGGGGTCAAAGGGCGGGCGACCCGCGCGTGCGCAATCGGCGGCGGCGGCGGCGGCGGCGGCGGCCACGAGCTGGGGGTGGGCCAGGCGAGGAGAGGAAGGGGGCTGGAAGGTCTCCACCTTGGCGAGTCCAGCCGTGGAGGCGCATCTTGTGTGAGTGTGAGTGAGTGAGTGTGAGTGTGAGTGTGTGTGTGTGTGTGTGTGTATAGAGAGACAGCCCCCCACCCCGGCCCGCCGCTCCCTGCCCGCCCCGCCCCGCCCCGCCCCGCCTGTCACCCCCGTCCCTCGGAGCCCGCCGGACCCGGCCGGTGAACTCAACAGGCCCGGCCCGGTGCGGGTCAGCGCCGGCGCGGGGCCTGGGGCGGGGGGAGGAGGCGGCGGGGAAGCGCAGAGAGGCTCGGCTTCTTGAGCGGGGCAGGGGCGCCCTCCGCCGTCTAGGGCCACACCACCCTGAACGCGCCCGATCTCGTCTGGTCTGGGAAGCTAAGCAGGGTCGGGCCTGGTTAGTACTTGGATGGGAGACCGCCTGGGAATACCGGGTGCCGTAGGCTTCTTCTTTTTTTTTTTTTTTTGTTTTGCCTCTTGTTCTGTCCCCTTTCTGGGAGCGAGTCGGCGGCCCGGGGTGGGGGTCACCCCCACCCTCAGCGCCCGCCGCGGTGCCTGGCGCCCCAGCCCGCACCGTGGGGCCTCCTCTTGTCCCAAGCCGCGACACCGCCGTCACGCGGCAGCATGCGTGGCTTCTGGACTGTCAGGTCTCAGACCAAAGGTCTGCTCTGTGGGAACCGACACGCTGGAGGAAACCTTGAGAGTCTGAGAGGGGAGGGAGTTCCAGAAGAAGGCCAGGATGTCATTTTGAGGGAGTATGTGACCAGAACTCGTCCCGTTGCTTTTGGGGTTCTATGGGCTACACGTAGGAATCTTTGGTGGTGGCACCTGATGTTGGGGGATCCGGAGTCACACCCAGACCTGCTCCACAGGCCTCCTTTTACTTTTCTCTTCGGATTCATTATTTTTAAAAAGTGTCTCTTATCTCTATGATTGCATTTTCTTTTCTCTCTCTTTTCAAGCAGATGATGGGAGTCCAAGTATTAAGGTGACATGTGTTGCCCGTGCCCCCCTCCCCCCTGTGTTCTTATTCATTTACCTCTGATGTTGTTCCAGCGTATTGTGGGGGTACCAATGTTAAGGTCGGGTACGTTGCCCTCTCCCAGCCTCCCCCCTCGGGTCAGAGCCTCAAGTGCGCCCATCCCCCAGTCGGTGCGCACCCACCCCATTCCTAATGGAGGTGTATGCCCATCCCCTCCCCCCACCCGCCCGACACCCACCCGATGAAGGTGATTCCTCTGTGTCCACTTAGGTGTCCATCGGTTCGTACCCATTTGCTGGTGAGCGCGAGCACGTGGTGCTCGTGTGTCCATTCTTGGGCTACCTGGCTTACTGGAACGGGTTCCAGCTCTGGCCAGGAGAACCACGAGAGGTGCCCTCTCACCGCTGCTCCTCCTAGCTGAATAGCACTCCGTGGTGTCCACGCGCCACATTTCATTTACGCACTCGTGGGTCGATGGGCACTCGGGTCGCTTCCAGGTCTTTGCGATTGTGACTTGTGCCCTGACTCTAACCCTAACCCTTACCCAGCCCGTCTCCTCCTCGGCCCCTGCCTGACTGACTCCTTCCCGCCCGGCCTGTCACCTGTCACCGTCCTCTGCCCCTGCCTGACACGCTCCTCCCCGCCCGGGCCGTCACCGTCCTCGGCCCCTGCCTGACGGGGCTCCTCCGTCGCCTGGGCCTTCCAAGGGCTTGGTGTGGACGCTGGTTCCAGGACGCCCTCCCAGGAACCCGGTAGCAGGGCGGCCGCAGCGTCTCGCGCCACCCAACCGTCCGCCGGCCGGCGGCCGGCGCTAAGTGGCCTGCGGGGGACGTGCCCCCACTGTGGGGCGGGCGCCCAGCCTGGTGTCTTCTCTGAGGCCCCGTGGCTGCTTTTCCCCCCCGCAAGGGGAGAGCCGCGGAGGTGGGGACCGCCTCCTCGTGGGGACGTACACCCAGCTCTCCACGTCGGATTCCGGGGCTCTCTGTCCTGCCAGAAGGCCCAGCTGGCCTGCGGGTCCTCAGAGTGGCAAAAACATCCGAAAACTGAGATTGAGGGTCCGGTGGTTGTCTGCACTTTTGTGCTGGGCACCCCAGGGAGGCCCGGGGGCTGGCTGGACAACGCGGTCTGCTGGGCAGGGGGGGCGGTTTGGAGGAGCAACTGATGCCCTTTGCACTTTGGGTAGCAAGTGTCTGAGGTGTCTCTGAGCCCTGCGCCATGTCGGGGGGTGGGGTGGGGGGGTGGGAGGTCGGGGGGGGGTGGAGGAGCAGGAGGAGGAGGAGGAGGAGGTGGGAAGGGCCGTGGCCTGCAGTCGTGTTCCCGGGGTGGCTTCTTCCACAGGCTGCTTGGCCTGGGCTCCCTGCACCTGGGCCTTTGGAGGACTGGCCCTGTGCTTGCCAACGCTTCCCCTGCAGGGACCCAGAGCTGGGAGGTTGCATCTCTCAGCCCTGGGTCGGGCAGAGCCCCAGCGGGCCATGCCCACAACCTCTCTCAGCACGGGTCCCCCAGAAGGCTCCTTTGGGACCAGGATTCTCTTGCGGGTGACTCTTTAAGGTCTGGCCCCTGGATGGAGGGGCACCAGGAGTAGAGGAGCAGGAAGGGGAAGGGGGTGGCCATGCGAGGGGACACTTTCAGGCCAAGTCCCAGCTTCAGCCTGATCCTCCTGGGAACCCCGGGGTGTACGTCACACCTCCTGGTTGTCCCGCTCTGAGACAAGGGCTCTGAGACAAGGAGCCGGGCTGCGCATTCCCCCAGCAGCCAGTCGTGGGCTGAGGACACCTGGGGCGTTGGGAACTCCCTGGCTTCTCCTTGGCTTAACATCTGGAGCTGCTTGTGAATCGTGCCGCCACACACACCCGAGTGCAGGTGTCTTCTGCACAGACTGCGGGCCTCGCTCTTCTGAATGCCGCTAGCTCGCCACCCACCCACGGGTGAACCTGGTCAGGGTACTTTCTCTCGGGGGCAGACTCTGATCCTGGCGGGCTACCGGTGTTTCTGTTTGCTCGTTTCTTTCTTCCATTTCGGGAAAGGCTTCCTTACTGGGTGTGGAAATCTCCTATGCCTTTCCTCGCCTATTCTGTCAGCTTTAAAATTCTCTTTCAGTTGCCACCCTCACAGATGGATTAGGAAACTCTTTCCGGTGCACTCATTAGTGAAATGACCTCAATGAAGCTGGAATCCAATATCTAATCGCCGATTTTTAGCGAGTCCACACGCCAGGGTGGTCGGGGTCCAATGCAGCCCCGGCCAGGCCCAGGCCCCTTGGACTGGGCCACAGGAGGACACAGAGGAGGGTCCCGGCCCCCACGGTCGCGTTGCCGGCAGTTCTCCAAGGGCTTGGGCGTTTTCCAGAGGTAGGAGATGGAGGGGACTGATTTCTTCAGCGCCCCACAAACCACGCCACCCCACCCATGGGACACATCCCTAGAGAGAGAGAGAGACGCCCCATACACTCGCTCCCCTCCCCCATGCGCTGTGCCCCAGCCCGGGCCCGGGGGAATAGGCGGCAGCCCACCCACAGGGTGGGGGGCGCAGCTGAAAGGGGTTGTCGGGGATGGCGGCCCCTGCCTGGGGTCAAAGGGCGGGCGACCCGCGCGTGCGCAATCGGCGGCGGCGGCGGCGGCGGCGGCGGCCACGAGCTGGGGGTGGGCCAGGCGAGGAGAGGAAGGGGGCTGGAAGGTCTCCACCTTGGCGAGTCCAGCCGTGGAGGCGCATCTTGTGTGAGTGTGAGTGAGTGAGTGTGAGTGTGAGTGTGTGTGTGTGTGTGTGTGTATAGAGAGACAGCCCCCCACCCCGGCCCGCCGCTCCCTGCCCGCCCCGCCCCGCCCCGCCCCGCCTGTCACCCCCGTCCCTCGGAGCCCGCCGGACCCGGCCGGTGAACTCAACAGGCCCGGCCCGGTGCGGGTCAGCGCCGGCGCGGGGCCTGGGGCGGGGGGAGGAGGCGGCGGGGAAGCGCAGAGAGGCTCGGCTTCTTGAGCGGGGCAGGGGCGCCCTCCGCCGTCTAGGGCCACACCACCCTGAACGCGCCCGATCTCGTCTGGTCTGGGAAGCTAAGCAGGGTCGGGCCTGGTTAGTACTTGGATGGGAGACCGCCTGGGAATACCGGGTGCCGTAGGCTTCTTCTTTTTTTTTTTTTTTTGTTTTGCCTCTTGTTCTGTCCCCTTTCTGGGAGCGAGTCGGCGGCCCGGGGTGGGGGTCACCCCCACCCTCAGCGCCCGCCGCGGTGCCTGGCGCCCCAGCCCGCACCGTGGGGCCTCCTCTTGTCCCAAGCCGCGACACCGCCGTCACGCGGCAGCATGCGTGGCTTCTGGACTGTCAGGTCTCAGACCAAAGGTCTGCTCTGTGGGAACCGACACGCTGGAGGAAACCTTGAGAGTCTGAGAGGGGAGGGAGTTCCAGAAGAAGGCCAGGATGTCATTTTGAGGGAGTATGTGACCAGAACTCGTCCCGTTGCTTTTGGGGTTCTATGGGCTACACGTAGGAATCTTTGGTGGTGGCACCTGATGTTGGGGGATCCGGAGTCACACCCAGACCTGCTCCACAGGCCTCCTTTTACTTTTCTCTTCGGATTCATTATTTTTAAAAAGTGTCTCTTATCTCTATGATTGCATTTTCTTTTCTCTCTCTTTTCAAGCAGATGATGGGAGTCCAAGTATTAAGGTGACATGTGTTGCCCGTGCCCCCCTCCCCCCTGTGTTCTTATTCATTTACCTCTGATGTTGTTCCAGCGTATTGTGGGGGTACCAATGTTAAGGTCGGGTACGTTGCCCTCTCCCAGCCTCCCCCCTCGGGTCAGAGCCTCAAGTGCGCCCATCCCCCAGTCGGTGCGCACCCACCCCATTCCTAATGGAGGTGTATGCCCATCCCCTCCCCCCACCCGCCCGACACCCACCCGATGAAGGTGATTCCTCTGTGTCCACTTAGGTGTCCATCGGTTCGTACCCATTTGCTGGTGAGCGCGAGCACGTGGTGCTCGTGTGTCCATTCTTGGGCTACCTGGCTTACTGGAACGGGTTCCAGCTCTGGCCAGGAGAACCACGAGAGGTGCCCTCTCACCGCTGCTCCTCCTAGCTGAATAGCACTCCGTGGTGTCCACGCGCCACATTTCATTTACGCACTCGTGGGTCGATGGGCACTCGGGTCGCTTCCAGGTCTTTGCGATTGTGACTTGTGCCCCGACTCTAACCCTAACCCTTACCCAGCCCGTCTCCTCCTCGGCCCCTGCCTGACTGACTCCTTCCCGCCCGGCCTGTCACCTGTCACCGTCCTCTGCCCCTGCCTGACACGCTCCTCCCCGCCCGGGCCGTCACCGTCCTCGGCCCCTGCCTGACGGGGCTCCTCCGTCGCCTGGGCCTTCCAAGGGCTTGGTGTGGACGCTGGTTCCAGGACGCCCTCCCAGGAACCCGGTAGCAGGGCGGCCGCAGCGTCTCGCGCCACCCAACCGTCCGCCGGCCGGCGGCCGGCGCTAAGTGGCCTGCGGGGGACGTGCCCCCACTGTGGGGCGGGCGCCCAGCCTGGTGTCTTCTCTGAGGCCCCGTGGCTGCTTTTCCCCCCCGCAAGGGGAGAGCCGCGGAGGTGGGGACCGCCTCCTCGTGGGGACGTACACCCAGCTCTCCACGTCGGATTCCGGGGCTCTCTGTCCTGCCAGAAGGCCCAGCTGGCCTGCGGGTCCTCAGAGTGGCAAAAACATCCGAAAACTGAGATTGAGGGTCCGGTGGTTGTCTGCACTTTTGTGCTGGGCACCCCAGGGAGGCCCGGGGGCTGGCTGGACAACGCGGTCTGCTGGGCAGGGGGGGCGGTTTGGAGGAGCAACTGATGCCCTTTGCACTTTGGGTAGCAAGTGTCTGAGGTGTCTCTGAGCCCTGCGCCATGTCGGGGGGTGGGGTGGGGGGGTGGGAGGTCGGGGGGGGGTGGAGGAGCAGGAGGAGGAGGAGGAGGAGGTGGGAAGGGCCGTGGCCTGCAGTCGTGTTCCCGGGGTGGCTTCTTCCACAGGCTGCTTGGCCTGGGCTCCCTGCACCTGGGCCTTTGGAGGACTGGCCCTGTGCTTGCCAACGCTTCCCCTGCAGGGACCCAGAGCTGGGAGGTTGCATCTCTCAGCCCTGGGTCGGGCAGAGCCCCAGCGGGCCATGCCCACAACCTCTCTCAGCACGGGTCCCCCAGAAGGCTCCTTTGGGACCAGGATTCTCTTGCGGGTGACTCTTTAAGGTCTGGCCCCTGGATGGAGGGGCACCAGGAGTAGAGGAGCAGGAAGGGGAAGGGGGTGGCCATGCGAGGGGACACTTTCAGGCCAAGTCCCAGCTTCAGCCTGATCCTCCTGGGAACCCCGGGGTGTACGTCACACCTCCTGGTTGTCCCGCTCTGAGACAAGGGCTCTGAGACAAGGAGCCGGGCTGCGCATTCCCCCAGCAGCCAGTCGTGGGCTGAGGACACCTGGGGCGTTGGGAACTCCCTGGCTTCTCCTTGGCTTAACATCTGGAGCTGCTTGTGAATCGTGCCGCCACACACACCCGAGTGCAGGTGTCTTCTGCACAGACTGCGGGCCTCGCTCTTCTGAATGCCGCTAGCTCGCCACCCACCCACGGGTGAACCTGGTCAGGGTACTTTCTCTCGGGGGCAGACTCTGATCCTGGCGGGCTACCGGTGTCTCTGTTTGCTCGTTTCTTTCTTCCATTTCGGGAAAGGCTTCCTTACTGGGTGTGGAAATCTCCTATGCCTTTCCTCGCCTATTCTGTCAGCTTTAAAATTCTCTTTCAGTTGCCACCCTCACAGATGGATTAGGAAACTCTTTCCGGTGCACTCATTAGTGAAATGACCTCAATGAAGCTGGAATCCAATATCTAATCGCCGATTTTTAGCGAGTCCACACGCCAGGGTGGTCGGGGTCCAATGCAGCCCCGGCCAGGCCCAGGCCCCTTGGACTGGGCCACAGGAGGACACAGAGGAGGGTCCCGGCCCCCACGGTCGCGTTGCCGGCAGTTCTCCAAGGGCTTGGGCGTTTTCCAGAGGTAGGAGATGGAGGGGACTGATTTCTTCAGCGCCCCACAAACCACGCCACCCCACCCATGGGACACATCCCTAGAGAGAGAGAGAGACGCCCCATACACTCGCTCCTCTCCCCCATGCGCTGTGCCCCAGCCCGGGCCCGGGGGAATAGGCGGCAGCCCACCCACAGGGTGGGGGGCGCAGCTGAAAGGGGTTGTCGGGGATGGCGGCCCCTGCCTGGGGTCAAAGGGCGGGCGACCCGCGCGTGCGCAATCGGCGGCGGCGGCGGCGGCGGCCACGAGCTGGGGGTGGGCCAGGCGAGGAGAGGAAGGGGGCTGGAAGGTCTCCACCTTGGCGAGTCCAGCCGTGGAGGCGCATCTTGTGTGAGTGTGAGTGAGTGAGTGTGAGTGTGAGTGTGTGTGTGTGTGTGTGTGTGTGTGTGTGTGTGTGTGTGTATAGAAAGACAGCCCCCCACCCCGGCCCGCCGCTCCCTGCCCGCCCCGCCCCGCCCCGCCCCGCCTGTCACCCCCGTCCCTCGGAGCCCGCCGGACCCGGCCGGTGAACTCAACAGGCCCGGCCCGGTGCGGGTCAGCGCCGGCGCGGGGCCTGGGGCGGGGGGAGGAGGCGGCGGGGAAGCGCAGAGAGGCTCGGCTTCTTGAGCGGGGCAGGGGCGCCCTCCGCCGTCTAGGGCCACACCACCCTGAACGCGCCCGATCTCGTCTGGTCTCGGAAGCTAAGCAGGGTCGGGCCTGGTTAGTACTTGGATGGGAGACCGCCTGGGAATACCGGGTGCCGTAGGCTTCTTCTTTTTTTTTTTTTGTTTTGCCTCTTGTTCTGTCCCCTTTCTGGGAGCGAGTCGGCGGCCCGGGGTGGGGGTCACCCCCACCCTCAGCGCCCGCCGCGCTGCCTGGCGTCTCAGACCAAAGGTCTGCTCTGTGGGAACCGACACGCTGGAGGAAACCTTGAGAGTCTGAGAGGGGAGGGAGTTCCAGAAGAAGGCCAGGATGTCATTTTGAGGGAGTATGTGACCAGAACTCGTCCCGTTGCTTTTGGGGTTCTATGGGCTACACGTAGGAATCTTTGGTGGTGGCACCTGATGTTGGGGGATCCGGAGTCACACCCAGACCTGCTCCACAGGCCTCCTTTTACTTTTCTCTTCGGATTCATTATTTTTAAAAAGTGTCTCTTATCTCTATGATTGCATTTTCTTTTCTCTCTCTTTTCAAGCAGATGATGGGAGTCCAAGTATTAAGGTGACATGTGTTGCCCGTGCCCCCCTCCCCCCTGTGTTCTTATTCATTTACCTCTGATGTTGTTCCAGCGTATTGTGGGGGTACCAATGTTAAGGTCGGGTACGTTGCCCTCTCCCAGCCTCCCCCCTCGGGTCAGAGCCTCAAGTGCGCCCATCCCCCAGTCGGTGCGCACCCACCCCATTCCTAATGGAGGTGTATGCCCATCCCCTCCCCCCACCCGCCCGACACCCACCCGATGAAGGTGATTCCTCTGTGTCCACTTAGGTGTCCATCGGTTCGTACCCATTTGCTGGTGAGCGCGAGCACGTGGTGCTCGTGTGTCCATTCTTGGGCTACCTGGCTTACTGGAACGGGTTCCAGCTCTGGCCAGGAGAACCACGAGAGGTGCCCTCTCACCGCTGCTCCTCCTAGCTGAATAGCACTCCGTGGTGTCCACGCGCCACATTTCATTTACGCACTCGTGGGTCGATGGGCACTCGGGTCGCTTCCAGGTCTTTGCGATTGTGACTTGTGCCCTGACTCTAACCCTAACCCTTACCCAGCCCGTCTCCTCCTCGGCCCCTGCCTGACTGACTCCTTCCCGCCCGGCCTGTCACCTGTCACCGTCCTCTGCCCCTGCCTGACACGCTCCTCCCCGCCCGGGCCGTCACCGTCCTCGGCCCCTGCCTGACGGGGCTCCTCCGTCGCCTGGGCCTTCCAAGGGCTTGGTGTGGACGCTGGTTCCAGGACGCCCTCCCAGGAACCCGGTAGCAGGGCGGCCGCAGCGTCTCGCGCCACCCAACCGTCCGCCGGCCGGCGGCCGGCGCTAAGTGGCCTGCGGGGGACGTGCCCCCACTGTGGGGCGGGCGCCCAGCCTGGTGTCTTCTCTGAGGCCCCGTGGCTGCTTTTCCCCCCCGCAAGGGGAGAGCCGCGGAGGTGGGGACCGCCTCCTCGTGGGGACGTACACCCAGCTCTCCACGTCGGATTCCGGGGCTCTCTGTCCTGCCAGAAGGCCCAGCTGGCCTGCGGGTCCTCAGAGTGGCAAAAACATCCGAAAACTGAGATTGAGGGTCCGGTGGTTGTCTGCACTTTTGTGCTGGGCACCCCAGGGAGGCCCGGGGGCTGGCTGGACAACGCGGTCTGCTGGGCAGGGGGGGCGGTTTGGAGGAGCAACTGATGCCCTTTGCACTTTGGGTAGCAAGTGTCTGAGGTGTCTCTGAGCCCTGCGCCATGTCGGGGGGTGGGGTGGGGGGGTGGGAGGTCGGGGGGGGGTGGAGGAGCAGGAGGAGGAGGAGGAGGAGGTGGGAAGGGCCGTGGCCTGCAGTCGTGTTCCCGGGGTGGCTTCTTCCACAGGCTGCTTGGCCTGGGCTCCCTGCACCTGGGCCTTTGGAGGACTGGCCCTGTGCTTGCCAACGCTTCCCCTGCAGGGACCCAGAGCTGGGAGGTTGCATCTCTCAGCCCTGGGTCGGGCAGAGCCCCAGCGGGCCATGCCCACAACCTCTCTCAGCACGGGTCCCCCAGAAGGCTCCTTTGGGACCAGGATTCTCTTGCGGGTGACTCTTTAAGGTCTGGCCCCTGGATGGAGGGGCACCAGGAGTAGAGGAGCAGGAAGGGGAAGGGGGTGGCCATGCGAGGGGACACTTTCAGGCCAAGTCCCAGCTTCAGCCTGATCCTCCTGGGAACCCCGGGGTGTACGTCACACCTCCTGGTTGTCCCGCTCTGAGACAAGGGCTCTGAGACAAGGAGCCGGGCTGCGCATTCCCCCAGCAGCCAGTCGTGGGCTGAGGACACCTGGGGCGTTGGGAACTCCCTGGCTTCTCCTTGGCTTAACATCTGGAGCTGCTTGTGAATCGTGCCGCCACACACACCCGAGTGCAGGTGTCTTCTGCACAGACTGCGGGCCTCGCTCTTCTGAATGCCGCTAGCTCGCCACCCACCCACGGGTGAACCTGGTCAGGGTACTTTCTCTCGGGGGCAGACTCTGATCCTGGCGGGCTACCGGTGTTTCTGTTTGCTCGTTTCTTTCTTCCATTTCGGGAAAGGCTTCCTTACTGGGTGTGGAAATCTCCTATGCCTTTCCTCGCCTATTCTGTCAGCTTTAAAATTCTCTTTCAGTTGCCACCCTCACAGATGGATTAGGAAACTCTTTCCGGTGCACTCATTAGTGAAATGACCTCAATGAAGCTGGAATCCAATATCTAATCGCCGATTTTTAGCGAGTCCACACGCCAGGGTGGTCGGGGTCCAATGCAGCCCCGGCCAGGCCCAGGCCCCTTGGACTGGGCCACAGGAGGACACAGAGGAGGGTCCCGGCCCCCACGGTCGCGTTGCCGGCAGTTCTCCAAGGGCTTGGGCGTTTTCCAGAGGTAGGAGATGGAGGGGACTGATTTCTTCAGCGCCCCACAAACCACGCCACCCCACCCATGGGACACATCCCTAGAGAGAGAGAGAGACGCCCCATACACTCGCTCCCCTCCCCCATGCGCTGTGCCCCAGCCCGGGCCCGGGGGAATAGGCGGCAGCCCACCCACAGGGTGGGGGGCGCAGCTGAAAGGGGTTGTCGGGGATGGCGGCCCCTGCCTGGGGTCAAAGGGCGGGCGACCCGCGCGTGCGCAATCGGCGGCGGCGGCGGCGGCGGCGGCGGCCACGAGCTGGGGGTGGGCCAGGCGAGGAGAGGAAGGGGGCTGGAAGGTCTCCACCTTGGCGAGTCCAGCCGTGGAGGCGCATCTTGTGTGAGTGTGAGTGAGTGAGTGTGAGTGTGAGTGTGTGTGTGTGTGTGTGTGTATAGAGAGACAGCCCCCCACCCCGGCCCGCCGCTCCCTGCCCGCCCCGCCCCGCCCCGCCCCGCCTGTCACCCCCGTCCCTCGGAGCCCGCCGGACCCGGCCGGTGAACTCAACAGGCCCGGCCCGGTGCGGGTCAGCGCCGGCGCGGGGCCTGGGGCGGGGGGAGGAGGCGGCGGGGAAGCGCAGAGAGGCTCGGCTTCTTGAGCGGGGCAGGGGCGCCCTCCGCCGTCTAGGGCCACACCACCCTGAACGCGCCCGATCTCGTCTGGTCTGGGAAGCTAAGCAGGGTCGGGCCTGGTTAGTACTTGGATGGGAGACCGCCTGGGAATACCGGGTGCCGTAGGCTTCTTCTTTTTTTTTTTTTTTTGTTTTGCCTCTTGTTCTGTCCCCTTTCTGGGAGCGAGTCGGCGGCCCGGGGTGGGGGTCACCCCCACCCTCAGCGCCCGCCGCGGTGCCTGGCGCCCCAGCCCGCACCGTGGGGCCTCCTCTTGTCCCAAGCCGCGACACCGCCGTCACGCGGCAGCATGCGTGGCTTCTGGACTGTCAGGTCTCAGACCAAAGGTCTGCTCTGTGGGAACCGACACGCTGGAGGAAACCTTGAGAGTCTGAGAGGGGAGGGAGTTCCAGAAGAAGGCCAGGATGTCATTTTGAGGGAGTATGTGACCAGAACTCGTCCCGTTGCTTTTGGGGTTCTATGGGCTACACGTAGGAATCTTTGGTGGTGGCACCTGATGTTGGGGGATCCGGAGTCACACCCAGACCTGCTCCACAGGCCTCCTTTTACTTTTCTCTTCGGATTCATTATTTTTAAAAAGTGTCTCTTATCTCTATGATTGCATTTTCTTTTCTCTCTCTTTTCAAGCAGATGATGGGAGTCCAAGTATTAAGGTGACATGTGTTGCCCGTGCCCCCCTCCCCCCTGTGTTCTTATTCATTTACCTCTGATGTTGTTCCAGCGTATTGTGGGGGTACCAATGTTAAGGTCGGGTACGTTGCCCTCTCCCAGCCTCCCCCCTCGGGTCAGAGCCTCAAGTGCGCCCATCCCCCAGTCGGTGCGCACCCACCCCATTCCTAATGGAGGTGTATGCCCATCCCCTCCCCCCACCCGCCCGACACCCACCCGATGAAGGTGATTCCTCTGTGTCCACTTAGGTGTCCATCGGTTCGTACCCATTTGCTGGTGAGCGCGAGCACGTGGTGCTCGTGTGTCCATTCTTGGGCTACCTGGCTTACTGGAACGGGTTCCAGCTCTGGCCAGGAGAACCACGAGAGGTGCCCTCTCACCGCTGCTCCTCCTAGCTGAATAGCACTCCGTGGTGTCCACGCGCCACATTTCATTTACGCACTCGTGGGTCGATGGGCACTCGGGTCGCTTCCAGGTCTTTGCGATTGTGACTTGTGCCCCGACTCTAACCCTAACCCTTACCCAGCCCGTCTCCTCCTCGGCCCCTGCCTGACTGACTCCTTCCCGCCCGGCCTGTCACCTGTCACCGTCCTCTGCCCCTGCCTGACACGCTCCTCCCCGCCCGGGCCGTCACCGTCCTCGGCCCCTGCCTGACGGGGCTCCTCCGTCGCCTGGGCCTTCCAAGGGCTTGGTGTGGACGCTGGTTCCAGGACGCCCTCCCAGGAACCCGGTAGCAGGGCGGCCGCAGCGTCTCGCGCCACCCAACCGTCCGCCGGCCGGCGGCCGGCGCTAAGTGGCCTGCGGGGGACGTGCCCCCACTGTGGGGCGGGCGCCCAGCCTGGTGTCTTCTCTGAGGCCCCGTGGCTGCTTTTCCCCCCCGCAAGGGGAGAGCCGCGGAGGTGGGGACCGCCTCCTCGTGGGGACGTACACCCAGCTCTCCACGTCGGATTCCGGGGCTCTCTGTCCTGCCAGAAGGCCCAGCTGGCCTGCGGGTCCTCAGAGTGGCAAAAACATCCGAAAACTGAGATTGAGGGTCCGGTGGTTGTCTGCACTTTTGTGCTGGGCACCCCAGGGAGGCCCGGGGGCTGGCTGGACAACGCGGTCTGCTGGGCAGGGGGGGCGGTTTGGAGGAGCAACTGATGCCCTTTGCACTTTGGGTAGCAAGTGTCTGAGGTGTCTCTGAGCCCTGCGCCATGTCGGGGGGTGGGGTGGGGGGGTGGGAGGTCGGGGGGGGGTGGAGGAGCAGGAGGAGGAGGAGGAGGAGGTGGGAAGGGCCGTGGCCTGCAGTCGTGTTCCCGGGGTGGCTTCTTCCACAGGCTGCTTGGCCTGGGCTCCCTGCACCTGGGCCTTTGGAGGACTGGCCCTGTGCTTGCCAACGCTTCCCCTGCAGGGACCCAGAGCTGGGAGGTTGCATCTCTCAGCCCTGGGTCGGGCAGAGCCCCAGCGGGCCATGCCCACAACCTCTCTCAGCACGGGTCCCCCAGAAGGCTCCTTTGGGACCAGGATTCTCTTGCGGGTGACTCTTTAAGGTCTGGCCCCTGGATGGAGGGGCACCAGGAGTAGAGGAGCAGGAAGGGGAAGGGGGTGGCCATGCGAGGGGACACTTTCAGGCCAAGTCCCAGCTTCAGCCTGATCCTCCTGGGAACCCCGGGGTGTACGTCACACCTCCTGGTTGTCCCGCTCTGAGACAAGGGCTCTGAGACAAGGAGCCGGGCTGCGCATTCCCCCAGCAGCCAGTCGTGGGCTGAGGACACCTGGGGCGTTGGGAACTCCCTGGCTTCTCCTTGGCTTAACATCTGGAGCTGCTTGTGAATCGTGCCGCCACACACACCCGAGTGCAGGTGTCTTCTGCACAGACTGCGGGCCTCGCTCTTCTGAATGCCGCTAGCTCGCCACCCACCCACGGGTGAACCTGGTCAGGGTACTTTCTCTCGGGGGCAGACTCTGATCCTGGCGGGCTACCGGTGTCTCTGTTTGCTCGTTTCTTTCTTCCATTTCGGGAAAGGCTTCCTTACTGGGTGTGGAAATCTCCTATGCCTTTCCTCGCCTATTCTGTCAGCTTTAAAATTCTCTTTCAGTTGCCACCCTCACAGATGGATTAGGAAACTCTTTCCGGTGCACTCATTAGTGAAATGACCTCAATGAAGCTGGAATCCAATATCTAATCGCCGATTTTTAGCGAGTCCACACGCCAGGGTGGTCGGGGTCCAATGCAGCCCCGGCCAGGCCCAGGCCCCTTGGACTGGGCCACAGGAGGACACAGAGGAGGGTCCCGGCCCCCACGGTCGCGTTGCCGGCAGTTCTCCAAGGGCTTGGGCGTTTTCCAGAGGTAGGAGATGGAGGGGACTGATTTCTTCAGCGCCCCACAAACCACGCCACCCCACCCATGGGACACATCCCTAGAGAGAGAGAGAGACGCCCCATACACTCGCTCCTCTCCCCCATGCGCTGTGCCCCAGCCCGGGCCCGGGGGAATAGGCGGCAGCCCACCCACAGGGTGGGGGGCGCAGCTGAAAGGGGTTGTCGGGGATGGCGGCCCCTGCCTGGGGTCAAAGGGCGGGCGACCCGCGCGTGCGCAATCGGCGGCGGCGGCGGCGGCGGCCACGAGCTGGGGGTGGGCCAGGCGAGGAGAGGAAGGGGGCTGGAAGGTCTCCACCTTGGCGAGTCCAGCCGTGGAGGCGCATCTTGTGTGAGTGTGAGTGAGTGAGTGTGAGTGTGAGTGTGTGTGTGTGTGTGTGTGTGTGTGTGTGTGTGTGTGTGTATAGAAAGACAGCCCCCCACCCCGGCCCGCCGCTCCCTGCCCGCCCCGCCCCGCCCCGCCCCGCCTGTCACCCCCGTCCCTCGGAGCCCGCCGGACCCGGCCGGTGAACTCAACAGGCCCGGCCCGGTGCGGGTCAGCGCCGGCGCGGGGCCTGGGGCGGGGGGAGGAGGCGGCGGGGAAGCGCAGAGAGGCTCGGCTTCTTGAGCGGGGCAGGGGCGCCCTCCGCCGTCTAGGGCCACACCACCCTGAACGCGCCCGATCTCGTCTGGTCTCGGAAGCTAAGCAGGGTCGGGCCTGGTTAGTACTTGGATGGGAGACCGCCTGGGAATACCGGGTGCCGTAGGCTTCTTCTTTTTTTTTTTTTGTTTTGCCTCTTGTTCTGTCCCCTTTCTGGGAGCGAGTCGGCGGCCCGGGGTGGGGGTCACCCCCACCCTCAGCGCCCGCCGCGCTGCCTGGCGTCTCAGACCAAAGGTCTGCTCTGTGGGAACCGACACGCTGGAGGAAACCTTGAGAGTCTGAGAGGGGAGGGAGTTCCAGAAGAAGGCCAGGATGTCATTTTGAGGGAGTATGTGACCAGAACTCGTCCCGTTGCTTTTGGGGTTCTATGGGCTACACGTAGGAATCTTTGGTGGTGGCACCTGATGTTGGGGGATCCGGAGTCACACCCAGACCTGCTCCACAGGCCTCCTTTTACTTTTCTCTTCGGATTCATTATTTTTAAAAAGTGTCTCTTATCTCTATGATTGCATTTTCTTTTCTCTCTCTTTTCAAGCAGATGATGGGAGTCCAAGTATTAAGGTGACATGTGTTGCCCGTGCCCCCCTCCCCCCTGTGTTCTTATTCATTTACCTCTGATGTTGTTCCAGCGTATTGTGGGGGTACCAATGTTAAGGTCGGGTACGTTGCCCTCTCCCAGCCTCCCCCCTCGGGTCAGAGCCTCAAGTGCGCCCATCCCCCAGTCGGTGCGCACCCACCCCATTCCTAATGGAGGTGTATGCCCATCCCCTCCCCCCACCCGCCCGACACCCACCCGATGAAGGTGATTCCTCTGTGTCCACTTAGGTGTCCATCGGTTCGTACCCATTTGCTGGTGAGCGCGAGCACGTGGTGCTCGTGTGTCCATTCTTGGGCTACCTGGCTTACTGGAACGGGTTCCAGCTCTGGCCAGGAGAACCACGAGAGGTGCCCTCTCACCGCTGCTCCTCCTAGCTGAATAGCACTCCGTGGTGTCCACGCGCCACATTTCATTTACGCACTCGTGGGTCGATGGGCACTCGGGTCGCTTCCAGGTCTTTGCGATTGTGACTTGTGCCCTGACTCTAACCCTAACCCTTACCCAGCCCGTCTCCTCCTCGGCCCCTGCCTGACTGACTCCTTCCCGCCCGGCCTGTCACCTGTCACCGTCCTCTGCCCCTGCCTGACACGCTCCTCCCCGCCCGGGCCGTCACCGTCCTCGGCCCCTGCCTGACGGGGCTCCTCCGTCGCCTGGGCCTTCCAAGGGCTTGGTGTGGACGCTGGTTCCAGGACGCCCTCCCAGGAACCCGGTAGCAGGGCGGCCGCAGCGTCTCGCGCCACCCAACCGTCCGCCGGCCGGCGGCCGGCGCTAAGTGGCCTGCGGGGGACGTGCCCCCACTGTGGGGCGGGCGCCCAGCCTGGTGTCTTCTCTGAGGCCCCGTGGCTGCTTTTCCCCCCCGCAAGGGGAGAGCCGCGGAGGTGGGGACCGCCTCCTCGTGGGGACGTACACCCAGCTCTCCACGTCGGATTCCGGGGCTCTCTGTCCTGCCAGAAGGCCCAGCTGGCCTGCGGGTCCTCAGAGTGGCAAAAACATCCGAAAACTGAGATTGAGGGTCCGGTGGTTGTCTGCACTTTTGTGCTGGGCACCCCAGGGAGGCCCGGGGGCTGGCTGGACAACGCGGTCTGCTGGGCAGGGGGGGCGGTTTGGAGGAGCAACTGATGCCCTTTGCACTTTGGGTAGCAAGTGTCTGAGGTGTCTCTGAGCCCTGCGCCATGTCGGGGGGTGGGGTGGGGGGGTGGGAGGTCGGGGGGGGGGTGGAGGAGCAGGAGGAGGAGGAGGAGGAGGTGGGAAGGGCCGTGGCCTGCAGTCGTGTTCCCGGGGTGGCTTCTTCCACAGGCTGCTTGGCCTGGGCTCCCTGCACCTGGGCCTTTGGAGGACTGGCCCTGTGCTTGCCAACGCTTCCCCTGCAGGGACCCAGAGCTGGGAGGTTGCATCTCTCAGCCCTGGGTCGGGCAGAGCCCCAGCGGGCCATGCCCACAACCTCTCTCAGCACGGGTCCCCCAGAAGGCTCCTTTGGGACCAGGATTCTCTTGCGGGTGACTCTTTAAGGTCTGGCCCCTGGATGGAGGGGCACCAGGAGTAGAGGAGCAGGAAGGGGAAGGGGGTGGCCATGCGAGGGGACACTTTCAGGCCAAGTCCCAGCTTCAGCCTGATCCTCCTGGGAACCCCGGGGTGTACGTCACACCTCCTGGTTGTCCCGCTCTGAGACAAGGGCTCTGAGACAAGGAGCCGGGCTGCGCATTCCCCCAGCAGCCAGTCGTGGGCTGAGGACACCTGGGGCGTTGGGAACTCCCTGGCTTCTCCTTGGCTTAACATCTGGAGCTGCTTGTGAATCGTGCCGCCACACACACCCGAGTGCAGGTGTCTTCTGCACAGACTGCGGGCCTCGCTCTTCTGAATGCCGCTAGCTCGCCACCCACCCACGGGTGAACCTGGTCAGGGTACTTTCTCTCGGGGGCAGACTCTGATCCTGGCGGGCTACCGGTGTTTCTGTTTGCTCGTTTCTTTCTTCCATTTCGGGAAAGGCTTCCTTACTGGGTGTGGAAATCTCCTATGCCTTTCCTCGCCTATTCTGTCAGCTTTAAAATTCTCTTTCAGTTGCCACCCTCACAGATGGATTAGGAAACTCTTTCCGGTGCACTCATTAGTGAAATGACCTCAATGAAGCTGGAATCCAATATCTAATCGCCGATTTTTAGCGAGTCCACACGCCAGGGTGGTCGGGGTCCAATGCAGCCCCGGCCAGGCCCAGGCCCCTTGGACTGGGCCACAGGAGGACACAGAGGAGGGTCCCGGCCCCCACGGTCGCGTTGCCGGCAGTTCTCCAAGGGCTTGGGCGTTTTCCAGAGGTAGGAGATGGAGGGGACTGATTTCTTCAGCGCCCCACAAACCACGCCACCCCACCCATGGGACACATCCCTAGAGAGAGAGAGAGACGCCCCATACACTCGCTCCCCTCCCCCATGCGCTGTGCCCCAGCCCGGGCCCGGGGGAATAGGCGGCAGCCCACCCACAGGGTGGGGGGCGCAGCTGAAAGGGGTTGTCGGGGATGGCGGCCCCTGCCTGGGGTCAAAGGGCGGGCGACCCGCGCGTGCGCAATCGGCGGCGGCGGCGGCGGCGGCGGCGGCCACGAGCTGGGGGTGGGCCAGGCGAGGAGAGGAAGGGGGCTGGAAGGTCTCCACCTTGGCGAGTCCAGCCGTGGAGGCGCATCTTGTGTGAGTGTGAGTGAGTGAGTGTGAGTGTGAGTGTGTGTGTGTGTGTGTGTGTGTGTGTGTATAGAAAGACAGCCCCCCACCCCGGCCCGCCGCTCCCTGCCCGCCCCGCCCCGCCCCGCCCCGCCTGTCACCCCCGTCCCTCGGAGCCCGCCGGACCCGGCCGGTGAACTCAACAGGCCCGGCCCGGTGCGGGTCAGCGCCGGCGCGGGGCCTGGGGCGGGGGGAGGAGGCGGCGGGGAAGCGCAGAGAGGCTCGGCTTCTTGAGCGGGGCAGGGGCGCCCTCCGCCGTCTAGGGCCACACCACCCTGAACGCGCCCGATCTCGTCTGGTCTCGGAAGCTAAGCAGGGTCGGGCCTGGTTAGTACTTGGATGGGAGACCGCCTGGGAATACCGGGTGCCGTAGGCTTCTTCTTTTTTTTTTTTTGTTTTGCCTCTTGTTCTGTCCCCTTTCTGGGAGCGAGTCGGCGGCCCGGGGTGGGGGTCACCCCCACCCTCAGCGCCCGCCGCGCTGCCTGGCGTCTCAGACCAAAGGTCTGCTCTGTGGGAACCGACACGCTGGAGGAAACCTTGAGAGTCTGAGAGGGGAGGGAGTTCCAGAAGAAGGCCAGGATGTCATTTTGAGGGAGTATGTGACCAGAACTCGTCCCGTTGCTTTTGGGGTTCTATGGGCTACACGTAGGAATCTTTGGTGGTGGCACCTGATGTTGGGGGATCCGGAGTCACACCCAGACCTGCTCCACAGGCCTCCTTTTACTTTTCTCTTCGGATTCATTATTTTTAAAAAGTGTCTCTTATCTCTATGATTGCATTTTCTTTTCTCTCTCTTTTCAAGCAGATGATGGGAGTCCAAGTATTAAGGTGACATGTGTTGCCCGTGCCCCCCTCCCCCCTGTGTTCTTATTCATTTACCTCTGATGTTGTTCCAGCGTATTGTGGGGGTACCAATGTTAAGGTCGGGTACGTTGCCCTCTCCCAGCCTCCCCCCTCGGGTCAGAGCCTCAAGTGCGCCCATCCCCCAGTCGGTGCGCACCCACCCCATTCCTAATGGAGGTGTATGCCCATCCCCTCCCCCCACCCGCCCGACACCCACCCGATGAAGGTGATTCCTCTGTGTCCACTTAGGTGTCCATCGGTTCGTACCCATTTGCTGGTGAGCGCGAGCACGTGGTGCTCGTGTGTCCATTCTTGGGCTACCTGGCTTACTGGAACGGGTTCCAGCTCTGGCCAGGAGAACCACGAGAGGTGCCCTCTCACCGCTGCTCCTCCTAGCTGAATAGCACTCCGTGGTGTCCACGCGCCACATTTCATTTACGCACTCGTGGGTCGATGGGCACTCGGGTCGCTTCCAGGTCTTTGCGATTGTGACTTGTGCCCTGACTCTAACCCTAACCCTTACCCAGCCCGTCTCCTCCTCGGCCCCTGCCTGACTGACTCCTTCCCGCCCGGCCTGTCACCTGTCACCGTCCTCTGCCCCTGCCTGACACGCTCCTCCCCGCCCGGGCCGTCACCGTCCTCGGCCCCTGCCTGACGGGGCTCCTCCGTCGCCTGGGCCTTCCAAGGGCTTGGTGTGGACGCTGGTTCCAGGACGCCCTCCCAGGAACCCGGTAGCAGGGCGGCCGCAGCGTCTCGCGCCACCCAACCGTCCGCCGGCCGGCGGCCGGCGCTAAGTGGCCTGCGGGGGACGTGCCCCCACTGTGGGGCGGGCGCCCAGCCTGGTGTCTTCTCTGAGGCCCCGTGGCTGCTTTTCCCCCCCGCAAGGGGAGAGCCGCGGAGGTGGGGACCGCCTCCTCGTGGGGACGTACACCCAGCTCTCCACGTCGGATTCCGGGGCTCTCTGTCCTGCCAGAAGGCCCAGCTGGCCTGCGGGTCCTCAGAGTGGCAAAAACATCCGAAAACTGAGATTGAGGGTCCGGTGGTTGTCTGCACTTTTGTGCTGGGCACCCCAGGGAGGCCCGGGGGCTGGCTGGACAACGCGGTCTGCTGGGCAGGGGGGGCGGTTTGGAGGAGCAACTGATGCCCTTTGCACTTTGGGTAGCAAGTGTCTGAGGTGTCTCTGAGCCCTGCGCCATGTCGGGGGGTGGGGTGGGGGGGTGGGAGGTCGGGGGGGGGGTGGAGGAGCAGGAGGAGGAGGAGGAGGAGGTGGGAAGGGCCGTGGCCTGCAGTCGTGTTCCCGGGGTGGCTTCTTCCACAGGCTGCTTGGCCTGGGCTCCCTGCACCTGGGCCTTTGGAGGACTGGCCCTGTGCTTGCCAACGCTTCCCCTGCAGGGACCCAGAGCTGGGAGGTTGCATCTCTCAGCCCTGGGTCGGGCAGAGCCCCAGCGGGCCATGCCCACAACCTCTCTCAGCACGGGTCCCCCAGAAGGCTCCTTTGGGACCAGGATTCTCTTGCGGGTGACTCTTTAAGGTCTGGCCCCTGGATGGAGGGGCACCAGGAGTAGAGGAGCAGGAAGGGGAAGGGGGTGGCCATGCGAGGGGACACTTTCAGGCCAAGTCCCAGCTTCAGCCTGATCCTCCTGGGAACCCCGGGGTGTACGTCACACCTCCTGGTTGTCCCGCTCTGAGACAAGGGCTCTGAGACAAGGAGCCGGGCTGCGCATTCCCCCAGCAGCCAGTCGTGGGCTGAGGACACCTGGGGCGTTGGGAACTCCCTGGCTTCTCCTTGGCTTAACATCTGGAGCTGCTTGTGAATCGTGCCGCCACACACACCCGAGTGCAGGTGTCTTCTGCACAGACTGCGGGCCTCGCTCTTCTGAATGCCGCTAGCTCGCCACCCACCCACGGGTGAACCTGGTCAGGGTACTTTCTCTCGGGGGCAGACTCTGATCCTGGCGGGCTACCGGTGTTTCTGTTTGCTCGTTTCTTTCTTCCATTTCGGGAAAGGCTTCCTTACTGGGTGTGGAAATCTCCTATGCCTTTCCTCGCCTATTCTGTCAGCTTTAAAATTCTCTTTCAGTTGCCACCCTCACAGATGGATTAGGAAACTCTTTCCGGTGCACTCATTAGTGAAATGACCTCAATGAAGCTGGAATCCAATATCTAATCGCCGATTTTTAGCGAGTCCACACGCCAGGGTGGTCGGGGTCCAATGCAGCCCCGGCCAGGCCCAGGCCCCTTGGACTGGGCCACAGGAGGACACAGAGGAGGGTCCCGGCCCCCACGGTCGCGTTGCCGGCAGTTCTCCAAGGGCTTGGGCGTTTTCCAGAGGTAGGAGATGGAGGGGACTGATTTCTTCAGCGCCCCACAAACCACGCCACCCCACCCATGGGACACATCCCTAGAGAGAGAGAGAGACGCCCCATACACTCGCTCCCCTCCCCCATGCGCTGTGCCCCAGCCCGGGCCCGGGGGAATAGGCGGCAGCCCACCCACAGGGTGGGGGGCGCAGCTGAAAGGGGTTGTCGGGGATGGCGGCCCCTGCCTGGGGTCAAAGGGCGGGCGACCCGCGCGTGCGCAATCGGCGGCGGCGGCGGCGGCGGCGGCGGCCACGAGCTGGGGGTGGGCCAGGCGAGGAGAGGAAGGGGGCTGGAAGGTCTCCACCTTGGCGAGTCCAGCCGTGGAGGCGCATCTTGTGTGAGTGTGAGTGAGTGAGTGTGAGTGTGAGTGTGTGTGTGTGTGTGTGTGTATAGAGAGACAGCCCCCCACCCCGGCCCGCCGCTCCCTGCCCGCCCCGCCCCGCCCCGCCCCGCCTGTCACCCCCGTCCCTCGGAGCCCGCCGGACCCGGCCGGTGAACTCAACAGGCCCGGCCCGGTGCGGGTCAGCGCCGGCGCGGGGCCTGGGGCGGGGGGAGGAGGCGGCGGGGAAGCGCAGAGAGGCTCGGCTTCTTGAGCGGGGCAGGGGCGCCCTCCGCCGTCTAGGGCCACACCACCCTGAACGCGCCCGATCTCGTCTGGTCTGGGAAGCTAAGCAGGGTCGGGCCTGGTTAGTACTTGGATGGGAGACCGCCTGGGAATACCGGGTGCCGTAGGCTTCTTCTTTTTTTTTTTTTTTTGTTTTGCCTCTTGTTCTGTCCCCTTTCTGGGAGCGAGTCGGCGGCCCGGGGTGGGGGTCACCCCCACCCTCAGCGCCCGCCGCGGTGCCTGGCGCCCCAGCCCGCACCGTGGGGCCTCCTCTTGTCCCAAGCCGCGACACCGCCGTCACGCGGCAGCATGCGTGGCTTCTGGACTGTCAGGTCTCAGACCAAAGGTCTGCTCTGTGGGAACCGACACGCTGGAGGAAACCTTGAGAGTCTGAGAGGGGAGGGAGTTCCAGAAGAAGGCCAGGATGTCATTTTGAGGGAGTATGTGACCAGAACTCGTCCCGTTGCTTTTGGGGTTCTATGGGCTACACGTAGGAATCTTTGGTGGTGGCACCTGATGTTGGGGGATCCGGAGTCACACCCAGACCTGCTCCACAGGCCTCCTTTTACTTTTCTCTTCGGATTCATTATTTTTAAAAAGTGTCTCTTATCTCTATGATTGCATTTTCTTTTCTCTCTCTTTTCAAGCAGATGATGGGAGTCCAAGTATTAAGGTGACATGTGTTGCCCGTGCCCCCCTCCCCCCTGTGTTCTTATTCATTTACCTCTGATGTTGTTCCAGCGTATTGTGGGGGTACCAATGTTAAGGTCGGGTACGTTGCCCTCTCCCAGCCTCCCCCCTCGGGTCAGAGCCTCAAGTGCGCCCATCCCCCAGTCGGTGCGCACCCACCCCATTCCTAATGGAGGTGTATGCCCATCCCCTCCCCCCACCCGCCCGACACCCACCCGATGAAGGTGATTCCTCTGTGTCCACTTAGGTGTCCATCGGTTCGTACCCATTTGCTGGTGAGCGCGAGCACGTGGTGCTCGTGTGTCCATTCTTGGGCTACCTGGCTTACTGGAACGGGTTCCAGCTCTGGCCAGGAGAACCACGAGAGGTGCCCTCTCACCGCTGCTCCTCCTAGCTGAATAGCACTCCGTGGTGTCCACGCGCCACATTTCATTTACGCACTCGTGGGTCGATGGGCACTCGGGTCGCTTCCAGGTCTTTGCGATTGTGACTTGTGCCCTGACTCTAACCCTAACCCTTACCCAGCCCGTCTCCTCCTCGGCCCCTGCCTGACTGACTCCTTCCCGCCCGGCCTGTCACCTGTCACCGTCCTCTGCCCCTGCCTGACACGCTCCTCCCCGCCCGGGCCGTCACCGTCCTCGGCCCCTGCCTGACGGGGCTCCTCCGTCGCCTGGGCCTTCCAAGGGCTTGGTGTGGACGCTGGTTCCAGGACGCCCTCCCAGGAACCCGGTAGCAGGGCGGCCGCAGCGTCTCGCGCCACCCAACCGTCCGCCGGCCGGCGGCCGGCGCTAAGTGGCCTGCGGGGGACGTGCCCCCACTGTGGGGCGGGCGCCCAGCCTGGTGTCTTCTCTGAGGCCCCGTGGCTGCTTTTCCCCCCCGCAAGGGGAGAGCCGCGGAGGTGGGGACCGCCTCCTCGTGGGGACGTACACCCAGCTCTCCACGTCGGATTCCGGGGCTCTCTGTCCTGCCAGAAGGCCCAGCTGGCCTGCGGGTCCTCAGAGTGGCAAAAACATCCGAAAACTGAGATTGAGGGTCCGGTGGTTGTCTGCACTTTTGTGCTGGGCACCCCAGGGAGGCCCGGGGGCTGGCTGGACAACGCGGTCTGCTGGGCAGGGGGGGCGGTTTGGAGGAGCAACTGATGCCCTTTGCACTTTGGGTAGCAAGTGTCTGAGGTGTCTCTGAGCCCTGCGCCATGTCGGGGGGTGGGGTGGGGGGGTGGGAGGTCGGGGGGGGGTGGAGGAGCAGGAGGAGGAGGAGGAGGAGGTGGGAAGGGCCGTGGCCTGCAGTCGTGTTCCCGGGGTGGCTTCTTCCACAGGCTGCTTGGCCTGGGCTCCCTGCACCTGGGCCTTTGGAGGACTGGCCCTGTGCTTGCCAACGCTTCCCCTGCAGGGACCCAGAGCTGGGAGGTTGCATCTCTCAGCCCTGGGTCGGGCAGAGCCCCAGCGGGCCATGCCCACAACCTCTCTCAGCACGGGTCCCCCAGAAGGCTCCTTTGGGACCAGGATTCTCTTGCGGGTGACTCTTTAAGGTCTGGCCCCTGGATGGAGGGGCACCAGGAGTAGAGGAGCAGGAAGGGGAAGGGGGTGGCCATGCGAGGGGACACTTTCAGGCCAAGTCCCAGCTTCAGCCTGATCCTCCTGGGAACCCCGGGGTGTACGTCACACCTCCTGGTTGTCCCGCTCTGAGACAAGGGCTCTGAGACAAGGAGCCGGGCTGCGCATTCCCCCAGCAGCCAGTCGTGGGCTGAGGACACCTGGGGCGTTGGGAACTCCCTGGCTTCTCCTTGGCTTAACATCTGGAGCTGCTTGTGAATCGTGCCGCCACACACACCCGAGTGCAGGTGTCTTCTGCACAGACTGCGGGCCTCGCTCTTCTGAATGCCGCTAGCTCGCCACCCACCCACGGGTGAACCTGGTCAGGGTACTTTCTCTCGGGGGCAGACTCTGATCCTGGCGGGCTACCGGTGTTTCTGTTTGCTCGTTTCTTTCTTCCATTTCGGGAAAGGCTTCCTTACTGGGTGTGGAAATCTCCTATGCCTTTCCTCGCCTATTCTGTCAGCTTTAAAATTCTCTTTCAGTTGCCACCCTCACAGATGGATTAGGAAACTCTTTCCGGTGCACTCATTAGTGAAATGACCTCAATGAAGCTGGAATCCAATATCTAATCGCCGATTTTTAGCGAGTCCACACGCCAGGGTGGTCGGGGTCCAATGCAGCCCCGGCCAGGCCCAGGCCCCTTGGACTGGGCCACAGGAGGACACAGAGGAGGGTCCCGGCCCCCACGGTCGCGTTGCCGGCAGTTCTCCAAGGGCTTGGGCGTTTTCCAGAGGTAGGAGATGGAGGGGACTGATTTCTTCAGCGCCCCACAAACCACGCCACCCCACCCATGGGACACATCCCTAGAGAGAGAGAGAGACGCCCCATACACTCGCTCCCCTCCCCCATGCGCTGTGCCCCAGCCCGGGCCCGGGGGAATAGGCGGCAGCCCACCCACAGGGTGGGGGGCGCAGCTGAAAGGGGTTGTCGGGGATGGCGGCCCCTGCCTGGGGTCAAAGGGCGGGCGACCCGCGCGTGCGCAATCGGCGGCGGCGGCGGCGGCGGCGGCGGCCACGAGCTGGGGGTGGGCCAGGCGAGGAGAGGAAGGGGGCTGGAAGGTCTCCACCTTGGCGAGTCCAGCCGTGGAGGCGCATCTTGTGTGAGTGTGAGTGAGTGAGTGTGAGTGTGAGTGTGTGTGTGTGTGTGTGTGTGTGTGTGTATAGAAAGACAGCCCCCCACCCTGGCCCGCCGCTCCCTGCCCGCCCCGCCCCGCCCCGCCCCGCCTGTCACCCCCGTCCCTCGGAGCCCGCCGGACCCGGCCGGTGAACTCAACAGGCCCGGCCCGGTGCGGGTCAGCGCCGGCGCGGGGCCTGGGGCGGGGGGAGGAGGCGGCGGGGAAGCGCAGAGAGGCTCGGCTTCTTGAGCGGGGCAGGGGCGCCCTCCGCCGTCTAGGGCCACACCACCCTGAACGCGCCCGATCTCGTCTGGTCTCGGAAGCTAAGCAGGGTCGGGCCTGGTTAGTACTTGGATGGGAGACCGCCTGGGAATACCGGGTGCCGTAGGCTTCTTCTTTTTTTTTTTTTGTTTTGCCTCTTGTTCTGTCCCCTTTCTGGGAGCGAGTCGGCGGCCCGGGGTGGGGGTCACCCCCACCCTCAGCGCCCGCCGCGCTGCCTGGCGTCTCAGACCAAAGGTCTGCTCTGTGGGAACCGACACGCTGGAGGAAACCTTGAGAGTCTGAGAGGGGAGGGAGTTCCAGAAGAAGGCCAGGATGTCATTTTGAGGGAGTATGTGACCAGAACTCGTCCCGTTGCTTTTGGGGTTCTATGGGCTACACGTAGGAATCTTTGGTGGTGGCACCTGATGTTGGGGGATCCGGAGTCACACCCAGACCTGCTCCACAGGCCTCCTTTTACTTTTCTCTTCGGATTCATTATTTTTAAAAAGTGTCTCTTATCTCTATGATTGCATTTTCTTTTCTCTCTCTTTTCAAGCAGATGATGGGAGTCCAAGTATTAAGGTGACATGTGTTGCCCGTGCCCCCCTCCCCCCTGTGTTCTTATTCATTTACCTCTGATGTTGTTCCAGCGTATTGTGGGGGTACCAATGTTAAGGTCGGGTACGTTGCCCTCTCCCAGCCTCCCCCCTCGGGTCAGAGCCTCAAGTGCGCCCATCCCCCAGTCGGTGCGCACCCACCCCATTCCTAATGGAGGTGTATGCCCATCCCCTCCCCCCACCCGCCCGACACCCACCCGATGAAGGTGATTCCTCTGTGTCCACTTAGGTGTCCATCGGTTCGTACCCATTTGCTGGTGAGCGCGAGCACGTGGTGCTCGTGTGTCCATTCTTGGGCTACCTGGCTTACTGGAACGGGTTCCAGCTCTGGCCAGGAGAACCACGAGAGGTGCCCTCTCACCGCTGCTCCTCCTAGCTGAATAGCACTCCGTGGTGTCCACGCGCCACATTTCATTTACGCACTCGTGGGTCGATGGGCACTCGGGTCGCTTCCAGGTCTTTGCGATTGTGACTTGTGCCCTGACTCTAACCCTAACCCTTACCCAGCCCGTCTCCTCCTCGGCCCCTGCCTGACTGACTCCTTCCCGCCCGGCCTGTCACCTGTCACCGTCCTCTGCCCCTGCCTGACACGCTCCTCCCCGCCCGGGCCGTCACCGTCCTCGGCCCCTGCCTGACGGGGCTCCTCCGTCGCCTGGGCCTTCCAAGGGCTTGGTGTGGACGCTGGTTCCAGGACGCCCTCCCAGGAACCCGGTAGCAGGGCGGCCGCAGCGTCTCGCGCCACCCAACCGTCCGCCGGCCGGCGGCCGGCGCTAAGTGGCCTGCGGGGGACGTGCCCCCACTGTGGGGCGGGCGCCCAGCCTGGTGTCTTCTCTGAGGCCCCGTGGCTGCTTTTCCCCCCCGCAAGGGGAGAGCCGCGGAGGTGGGGACCGCCTCCTCGTGGGGACGTACACCCAGCTCTCCACGTCGGATTCCGGGGCTCTCTGTCCTGCCAGAAGGCCCAGCTGGCCTGCGGGTCCTCAGAGTGGCAAAAACATCCGAAAACTGAGATTGAGGGTCCGGTGGTTGTCTGCACTTTTGTGCTGGGCACCCCAGGGAGGCCCGGGGGCTGGCTGGACAACGCGGTCTGCTGGGCAGGGGGGGCGGTTTGGAGGAGCAACTGATGCCCTTTGCACTTTGGGTAGCAAGTGTCTGAGGTGTCTCTGAGCCCTGCGCCATGTCGGGGGGTGGGGTGGGGGGGTGGGAGGTCGGGGGGGGGGTGGAGGAGCAGGAGGAGGAGGAGGAGGAGGTGGGAAGGGCCGTGGCCTGCAGTCGTGTTCCCGGGGTGGCTTCTTCCACAGGCTGCTTGGCCTGGGCTCCCTGCACCTGGGCCTTTGGAGGACTGGCCCTGTGCTTGCCAACGCTTCCCCTGCAGGGACCCAGAGCTGGGAGGTTGCATCTCTCAGCCCTGGGTCGGGCAGAGCCCCAGCGGGCCATGCCCACAACCTCTCTCAGCACGGGTCCCCCAGAAGGCTCCTTTGGGACCAGGATTCTCTTGCGGGTGACTCTTTAAGGTCTGGCCCCTGGATGGAGGGGCACCAGGAGTAGAGGAGCAGGAAGGGGAAGGGGGTGGCCATGCGAGGGGACACTTTCAGGCCAAGTCCCAGCTTCAGCCTGATCCTCCTGGGAACCCCGGGGTGTACGTCACACCTCCTGGTTGTCCCGCTCTGAGACAAGGGCTCTGAGACAAGGAGCCGGGCTGCGCATTCCCCCAGCAGCCAGTCGTGGGCTGAGGACACCTGGGGCGTTGGGAACTCCCTGGCTTCTCCTTGGCTTAACATCTGGAGCTGCTTGTGAATCGTGCCGCCACACACACCCGAGTGCAGGTGTCTTCTGCACAGACTGCGGGCCTCGCTCTTCTGAATGCCGCTAGCTCGCCACCCACCCACGGGTGAACCTGGTCAGGGTACTTTCTCTCGGGGGCAGACTCTGATCCTGGCGGGCTACCGGTGTTTCTGTTTGCTCGTTTCTTTCTTCCATTTCGGGAAAGGCTTCCTTACTGGGTGTGGAAATCTCCTATGCCTTTCCTCGCCTATTCTGTCAGCTTTAAAATTCTCTTTCAGTTGCCACCCTCACAGATGGATTAGGAAACTCTTTCCGGTGCACTCATTAGTGAAATGACCTCAATGAAGCTGGAATCCAATATCTAATCGCCGATTTTTAGCGAGTCCACACGCCAGGGTGGTCGGGGTCCAATGCAGCCCCGGCCAGGCCCAGGCCCCTTGGACTGGGCCACAGGAGGACACAGAGGAGGGTCCCGGCCCCCACGGTCGCGTTGCCGGCAGTTCTCCAAGGGCTTGGGCGTTTTCCAGAGGTAGGAGATGGAGGGGACTGATTTCTTCAGCGCCCCACAAACCACGCCACCCCACCCATGGGACACATCCCTAGAGAGAGAGAGAGACGCCCCATACACTCGCTCCCCTCCCCCATGCGCTGTGCCCCAGCCCGGGCCCGGGGGAATAGGCGGCAGCCCACCCACAGGGTGGGGGGCGCAGCTGAAAGGGGTTGTCGGGGATGGCGGCCCCTGCCTGGGGTCAAAGGGCGGGCGACCCGCGCGTGCGCAATCGGCGGCGGCGGCGGCGGCGGCGGCGGCCACGAGCTGGGGGTGGGCCAGGCGAGGAGAGGAAGGGGGCTGGAAGGTCTCCACCTTGGCGAGTCCAGCCGTGGAGGCGCATCTTGTGTGAGTGTGAGTGAGTGAGTGTGAGTGTGAGTGTGTGTGTGTGTGTGTGTGTATAGAGAGACAGCCCCCCACCCCGGCCCGCCGCTCCCTGCCCGCCCCGCCCCGCCCCGCCCCGCCTGTCACCCCCGTCCCTCGGAGCCCGCCGGACCCGGCCGGTGAACTCAACAGGCCCGGCCCGGTGCGGGTCAGCGCCGGCGCGGGGCCTGGGGCGGGGGGAGGAGGCGGCGGGGAAGCGCAGAGAGGCTCGGCTTCTTGAGCGGGGCAGGGGCGCCCTCCGCCGTCTAGGGCCACACCACCCTGAACGCGCCCGATCTCGTCTGGTCTGGGAAGCTAAGCAGGGTCGGGCCTGGTTAGTACTTGGATGGGAGACCGCCTGGGAATACCGGGTGCCGTAGGCTTCTTCTTTTTTTTTTTTTTTTGTTTTGCCTCTTGTTCTGTCCCCTTTCTGGGAGCGAGTCGGCGGCCCGGGGTGGGGGTCACCCCCACCCTCAGCGCCCGCCGCGGTGCCTGGCGCCCCAGCCCGCACCGTGGGGCCTCCTCTTGTCCCAAGCCGCGACACCGCCGTCACGCGGCAGCATGCGTGGCTTCTGGACTGTCAGGTCTCAGACCAAAGGTCTGCTCTGTGGGAACCGACACGCTGGAGGAAACCTTGAGAGTCTGAGAGGGGAGGGAGTTCCAGAAGAAGGCCAGGATGTCATTTTGAGGGAGTATGTGACCAGAACTCGTCCCGTTGCTTTTGGGGTTCTATGGGCTACACGTAGGAATCTTTGGTGGTGGCACCTGATGTTGGGGGATCCGGAGTCACACCCAGACCTGCTCCACAGGCCTCCTTTTACTTTTCTCTTCGGATTCATTATTTTTAAAAAGTGTCTCTTATCTCTATGATTGCATTTTCTTTTCTCTCTCTTTTCAAGCAGATGATGGGAGTCCAAGTATTAAGGTGACATGTGTTGCCCGTGCCCCCCTCCCCCCTGTGTTCTTATTCATTTACCTCTGATGTTGTTCCAGCGTATTGTGGGGGTACCAATGTTAAGGTCGGGTACGTTGCCCTCTCCCAGCCTCCCCCCTCGGGTCAGAGCCTCAAGTGCGCCCATCCCCCAGTCGGTGCGCACCCACCCCATTCCTAATGGAGGTGTATGCCCATCCCCTCCCCCCACCCGCCCGACACCCACCCGATGAAGGTGATTCCTCTGTGTCCACTTAGGTGTCCATCGGTTCGTACCCATTTGCTGGTGAGCGCGAGCACGTGGTGCTCGTGTGTCCATTCTTGGGCTACCTGGCTTACTGGAACGGGTTCCAGCTCTGGCCAGGAGAACCACGAGAGGTGCCCTCTCACCGCTGCTCCTCCTAGCTGAATAGCACTCCGTGGTGTCCACGCGCCACATTTCATTTACGCACTCGTGGGTCGATGGGCACTCGGGTCGCTTCCAGGTCTTTGCGATTGTGACTTGTGCCCTGACTCTAACCCTAACCCTTACCCAGCCCGTCTCCTCCTCGGCCCCTGCCTGACTGACTCCTTCCCGCCCGGCCTGTCACCTGTCACCGTCCTCTGCCCCTGCCTGACACGCTCCTCCCCGCCCGGGCCGTCACCGTCCTCGGCCCCTGCCTGACGGGGCTCCTCCGTCGCCTGGGCCTTCCAAGGGCTTGGTGTGGACGCTGGTTCCAGGACGCCCTCCCAGGAACCCGGTAGCAGGGCGGCCGCAGCGTCTCGCGCCACCCAACCGTCCGCCGGCCGGCGGCCGGCGCTAAGTGGCCTGCGGGGGACGTGCCCCCACTGTGGGGCGGGCGCCCAGCCTGGTGTCTTCTCTGAGGCCCCGTGGCTGCTTTTCCCCCCCGCAAGGGGAGAGCCGCGGAGGTGGGGACCGCCTCCTCGTGGGGACGTACACCCAGCTCTCCACGTCGGATTCCGGGGCTCTCTGTCCTGCCAGAAGGCCCAGCTGGCCTGCGGGTCCTCAGAGTGGCAAAAACATCCGAAAACTGAGATTGAGGGTCCGGTGGTTGTCTGCACTTTTGTGCTGGGCACCCCAGGGAGGCCCGGGGGCTGGCTGGACAACGCGGTCTGCTGGGCAGGGGGGGCGGTTTGGAGGAGCAACTGATGCCCTTTGCACTTTGGGTAGCAAGTGTCTGAGGTGTCTCTGAGCCCTGCGCCATGTCGGGGGGTGGGGTGGGGGGGTGGGAGGTCGGGGGGGGGTGGAGGAGCAGGAGGAGGAGGAGGAGGAGGTGGGAAGGGCCGTGGCCTGCAGTCGTGTTCCCGGGGTGGCTTCTTCCACAGGCTGCTTGGCCTGGGCTCCCTGCACCTGGGCCTTTGGAGGACTGGCCCTGTGCTTGCCAACGCTTCCCCTGCAGGGACCCAGAGCTGGGAGGTTGCATCTCTCAGCCCTGGGTCGGGCAGAGCCCCAGCGGGCCATGCCCACAACCTCTCTCAGCACGGGTCCCCCAGAAGGCTCCTTTGGGACCAGGATTCTCTTGCGGGTGACTCTTTAAGGTCTGGCCCCTGGATGGAGGGGCACCAGGAGTAGAGGAGCAGGAAGGGGAAGGGGGTGGCCATGCGAGGGGACACTTTCAGGCCAAGTCCCAGCTTCAGCCTGATCCTCCTGGGAACCCCGGGGTGTACGTCACACCTCCTGGTTGTCCCGCTCTGAGACAAGGGCTCTGAGACAAGGAGCCGGGCTGCGCATTCCCCCAGCAGCCAGTCGTGGGCTGAGGACACCTGGGGCGTTGGGAACTCCCTGGCTTCTCCTTGGCTTAACATCTGGAGCTGCTTGTGAATCGTGCCGCCACACACACCCGAGTGCAGGTGTCTTCTGCACAGACTGCGGGCCTCGCTCTTCTGAATGCCGCTAGCTCGCCACCCACCCACGGGTGAACCTGGTCAGGGTACTTTCTCTCGGGGGCAGACTCTGATCCTGGCGGGCTACCGGTGTTTCTGTTTGCTCGTTTCTTTCTTCCATTTCGGGAAAGGCTTCCTTACTGGGTGTGGAAATCTCCTATGCCTTTCCTCGCCTATTCTGTCAGCTTTAAAATTCTCTTTCAGTTGCCACCCTCACAGATGGATTAGGAAACTCTTTCCGGTGCACTCATTAGTGAAATGACCTCAATGAAGCTGGAATCCAATATCTAATCGCCGATTTTTAGCGAGTCCACACGCCAGGGTGGTCGGGGTCCAATGCAGCCCCGGCCAGGCCCAGGCCCCTTGGACTGGGCCACAGGAGGACACAGAGGAGGGTCCCGGCCCCCACGGTCGCGTTGCCGGCAGTTCTCCAAGGGCTTGGGCGTTTTCCAGAGGTAGGAGATGGAGGGGACTGATTTCTTCAGCGCCCCACAAACCACGCCACCCCACCCATGGGACACATCCCTAGAGAGAGAGAGAGACGCCCCATACACTCGCTCCCCTCCCCCATGCGCTGTGCCCCAGCCCGGGCCCGGGGGAATAGGCGGCAGCCCACCCACAGGGTGGGGGGCGCAGCTGAAAGGGGTTGTCGGGGATGGCGGCCCCTGCCTGGGGTCAAAGGGCGGGCGACCCGCGCGTGCGCAATCGGCGGCGGCGGCGGCGGCGGCGGCGGCCACGAGCTGGGGGTGGGCCAGGCGAGGAGAGGAAGGGGGCTGGAAGGTCTCCACCTTGGCGAGTCCAGCCGTGGAGGCGCATCTTGTGTGAGTGTGAGTGAGTGAGTGTGAGTGTGAGTGTGTGTGTGTGTGTGTGTGTGTGTGTGTGTGTGTGTGTATAGAAAGACAGCCCCCCACCCCGGCCCGCCGCTCCCTGCCCGCCCCGCCCCGCCCCGCCCCGCCTGTCACCCCCGTCCCTCGGAGCCCGCCGGACCCGGCCGGTGAACTCAACAGGCCCGGCCCGGTGCGGGTCAGCGCCGGCGCGGGGCCTGGGGCGGGGGGAGGAGGCGGCGGGGAAGCGCAGAGAGGCTCGGCTTCTTGAGCGGGGCAGGGGCGCCCTCCGCCGTCTAGGGCCACACCACCCTGAACGCGCCCGATCTCGTCTGGTCTCGGAAGCTAAGCAGGGTCGGGCCTGGTTAGTACTTGGATGGGAGACCGCCTGGGAATACCGGGTGCCGTAGGCTTCTTCTTTTTTTTTTTTTGTTTTGCCTCTTGTTCTGTCCCCTTTCTGGGAGCGAGTCGGCGGCCCGGGGTGGGGGTCACCCCCACCCTCAGCGCCCGCCGCGCTGCCTGGCGTCTCAGACCAAAGGTCTGCTCTGTGGGAACCGACACGCTGGAGGAAACCTTGAGAGTCTGAGAGGGGAGGGAGTTCCAGAAGAAGGCCAGGATGTCATTTTGAGGGAGTATGTGACCAGAACTCGTCCCGTTGCTTTTGGGGTTCTATGGGCTACACGTAGGAATCTTTGGTGGTGGCACCTGATGTTGGGGGATCCGGAGTCACACCCAGACCTGCTCCACAGGCCTCCTTTTACTTTTCTCTTCGGATTCATTATTTTTAAAAAGTGTCTCTTATCTCTATGATTGCATTTTCTTTTCTCTCTCTTTTCAAGCAGATGATGGGAGTCCAAGTATTAAGGTGACATGTGTTGCCCGTGCCCCCCTCCCCCCTGTGTTCTTATTCATTTACCTCTGATGTTGTTCCAGCGTATTGTGGGGGTACCAATGTTAAGGTCGGGTACGTTGCCCTCTCCCAGCCTCCCCCCTCGGGTCAGAGCCTCAAGTGCGCCCATCCCCCAGTCGGTGCGCACCCACCCCATTCCTAATGGAGGTGTATGCCCATCCCCTCCCCCCACCCGCCCGACACCCACCCGATGAAGGTGATTCCTCTGTGTCCACTTAGGTGTCCATCGGTTCGTACCCATTTGCTGGTGAGCGCGAGCACGTGGTGCTCGTGTGTCCATTCTTGGGCTACCTGGCTTACTGGAACGGGTTCCAGCTCTGGCCAGGAGAACCACGAGAGGTGCCCTCTCACCGCTGCTCCTCCTAGCTGAATAGCACTCCGTGGTGTCCACGCGCCACATTTCATTTACGCACTCGTGGGTCGATGGGCACTCGGGTCGCTTCCAGGTCTTTGCGATTGTGACTTGTGCCCTGACTCTAACCCTAACCCTTACCCAGCCCGTCTCCTCCTCGGCCCCTGCCTGACTGACTCCTTCCCGCCCGGCCTGTCACCTGTCACCGTCCTCTGCCCCTGCCTGACACGCTCCTCCCCGCCCGGGCCGTCACCGTCCTCGGCCCCTGCCTGACGGGGCTCCTCCGTCGCCTGGGCCTTCCAAGGGCTTGGTGTGGACGCTGGTTCCAGGACGCCCTCCCAGGAACCCGGTAGCAGGGCGGCCGCAGCGTCTCGCGCCACCCAACCGTCCGCCGGCCGGCGGCCGGCGCTAAGTGGCCTGCGGGGGACGTGCCCCCACTGTGGGGCGGGCGCCCAGCCTGGTGTCTTCTCTGAGGCCCCGTGGCTGCTTTTCCCCCCCGCAAGGGGAGAGCCGCGGAGGTGGGGACCGCCTCCTCGTGGGGACGTACACCCAGCTCTCCACGTCGGATTCCGGGGCTCTCTGTCCTGCCAGAAGGCCCAGCTGGCCTGCGGGTCCTCAGAGTGGCAAAAACATCCGAAAACTGAGATTGAGGGTCCGGTGGTTGTCTGCACTTTTGTGCTGGGCACCCCAGGGAGGCCCGGGGGCTGGCTGGACAACGCGGTCTGCTGGGCAGGGGGGGCGGTTTGGAGGAGCAACTGATGCCCTTTGCACTTTGGGTAGCAAGTGTCTGAGGTGTCTCTGAGCCCTGCGCCATGTCGGGGGGTGGGGTGGGGGGGTGGGAGGTCGGGGGGGGGGTGGAGGAGCAGGAGGAGGAGGAGGAGGAGGTGGGAAGGGCCGTGGCCTGCAGTCGTGTTCCCGGGGTGGCTTCTTCCACAGGCTGCTTGGCCTGGGCTCCCTGCACCTGGGCCTTTGGAGGACTGGCCCTGTGCTTGCCAACGCTTCCCCTGCAGGGACCCAGAGCTGGGAGGTTGCATCTCTCAGCCCTGGGTCGGGCAGAGCCCCAGCGGGCCATGCCCACAACCTCTCTCAGCACGGGTCCCCCAGAAGGCTCCTTTGGGACCAGGATTCTCTTGCGGGTGACTCTTTAAGGTCTGGCCCCTGGATGGAGGGGCACCAGGAGTAGAGGAGCAGGAAGGGGAAGGGGGTGGCCATGCGAGGGGACACTTTCAGGCCAAGTCCCAGCTTCAGCCTGATCCTCCTGGGAACCCCGGGGTGTACGTCACACCTCCTGGTTGTCCCGCTCTGAGACAAGGGCTCTGAGACAAGGAGCCGGGCTGCGCATTCCCCCAGCAGCCAGTCGTGGGCTGAGGACACCTGGGGCGTTGGGAACTCCCTGGCTTCTCCTTGGCTTAACATCTGGAGCTGCTTGTGAATCGTGCCGCCACACACACCCGAGTGCAGGTGTCTTCTGCACAGACTGCGGGCCTCGCTCTTCTGAATGCCGCTAGCTCGCCACCCACCCACGGGTGAACCTGGTCAGGGTACTTTCTCTCGGGGGCAGACTCTGATCCTGGCGGGCTACCGGTGTTTCTGTTTGCTCGTTTCTTTCTTCCATTTCGGGAAAGGCTTCCTTACTGGGTGTGGAAATCTCCTATGCCTTTCCTCGCCTATTCTGTCAGCTTTAAAATTCTCTTTCAGTTGCCACCCTCACAGATGGATTAGGAAACTCTTTCCGGTGCACTCATTAGTGAAATGACCTCAATGAAGCTGGAATCCAATATCTAATCGCCGATTTTTAGCGAGTCCACACGCCAGGGTGGTCGGGGTCCAATGCAGCCCCGGCCAGGCCCAGGCCCCTTGGACTGGGCCACAGGAGGACACAGAGGAGGGTCCCGGCCCCCACGGTCGCGTTGCCGGCAGTTCTCCAAGGGCTTGGGCGTTTTCCAGAGGTAGGAGATGGAGGGGACTGATTTCTTCAGCGCCCCACAAACCACGCCACCCCACCCATGGGACACATCCCTAGAGAGAGAGAGAGACGCCCCATACACTCGCTCCCCTCCCCCATGCGCTGTGCCCCAGCCCGGGCCCGGGGGAATAGGCGGCAGCCCACCCACAGGGTGGGGGGCGCAGCTGAAAGGGGTTGTCGGGGATGGCGGCCCCTGCCTGGGGTCAAAGGGCGGGCGACCCGCGCGTGCGCAATCGGCGGCGGCGGCGGCGGCGGCGGCGGCCACGAGCTGGGGGTGGGCCAGGCGAGGAGAGGAAGGGGGCTGGAAGGTCTCCACCTTGGCGAGTCCAGCCGTGGAGGCGCATCTTGTGTGAGTGTGAGTGAGTGAGTGTGAGTGTGAGTGTGTGTGTGTGTGTGTGTGTATAGAGAGACAGCCCCCCACCCCGGCCCGCCGCTCCCTGCCCGCCCCGCCCCGCCCCGCCCCGCCTGTCACCCCCGTCCCTCGGAGCCCGCCGGACCCGGCCGGTGAACTCAACAGGCCCGGCCCGGTGCGGGTCAGCGCCGGCGCGGGGCCTGGGGCGGGGGGAGGAGGCGGCGGGGAAGCGCAGAGAGGCTCGGCTTCTTGAGCGGGGCAGGGGCGCCCTCCGCCGTCTAGGGCCACACCACCCTGAACGCGCCCGATCTCGTCTGGTCTGGGAAGCTAAGCAGGGTCGGGCCTGGTTAGTACTTGGATGGGAGACCGCCTGGGAATACCGGGTGCCGTAGGCTTCTTCTTTTTTTTTTTTTTTTGTTTTGCCTCTTGTTCTGTCCCCTTTCTGGGAGCGAGTCGGCGGCCCGGGGTGGGGGTCACCCCCACCCTCAGCGCCCGCCGCGGTGCCTGGCGCCCCAGCCCGCACCGTGGGGCCTCCTCTTGTCCCAAGCCGCGACACCGCCGTCACGCGGCAGCATGCGTGGCTTCTGGACTGTCAGGTCTCAGACCAAAGGTCTGCTCTGTGGGAACCGACACGCTGGAGGAAACCTTGAGAGTCTGAGAGGGGAGGGAGTTCCAGAAGAAGGCCAGGATGTCATTTTGAGGGAGTATGTGACCAGAACTCGTCCCGTTGCTTTTGGGGTTCTATGGGCTACACGTAGGAATCTTTGGTGGTGGCACCTGATGTTGGGGGATCCGGAGTCACACCCAGACCTGCTCCACAGGCCTCCTTTTACTTTTCTCTTCGGATTCATTATTTTTAAAAAGTGTCTCTTATCTCTATGATTGCATTTTCTTTTCTCTCTCTTTTCAAGCAGATGATGGGAGTCCAAGTATTAAGGTGACATGTGTTGCCCGTGCCCCCCTCCCCCCTGTGTTCTTATTCATTTACCTCTGATGTTGTTCCAGCGTATTGTGGGGGTACCAATGTTAAGGTCGGGTACGTTGCCCTCTCCCAGCCTCCCCCCTCGGGTCAGAGCCTCAAGTGCGCCCATCCCCCAGTCGGTGCGCACCCACCCCATTCCTAATGGAGGTGTATGCCCATCCCCTCCCCCCACCCGCCCGACACCCACCCGATGAAGGTGATTCCTCTGTGTCCACTTAGGTGTCCATCGGTTCGTACCCATTTGCTGGTGAGCGCGAGCACGTGGTGCTCGTGTGTCCATTCTTGGGCTACCTGGCTTACTGGAACGGGTTCCAGCTCTGGCCAGGAGAACCACGAGAGGTGCCCTCTCACCGCTGCTCCTCCTAGCTGAATAGCACTCCGTGGTGTCCACGCGCCACATTTCATTTACGCACTCGTGGGTCGATGGGCACTCGGGTCGCTTCCAGGTCTTTGCGATTGTGACTTGTGCCCTGACTCTAACCCTAACCCTTACCCAGCCCGTCTCCTCCTCGGCCCCTGCCTGACTGACTCCTTCCCGCCCGGCCTGTCACCTGTCACCGTCCTCTGCCCCTGCCTGACACGCTCCTCCCCGCCCGGGCCGTCACCGTCCTCGGCCCCTGCCTGACGGGGCTCCTCCGTCGCCTGGGCCTTCCAAGGGCTTGGTGTGGACGCTGGTTCCAGGACGCCCTCCCAGGAACCCGGTAGCAGGGCGGCCGCAGCGTCTCGCGCCACCCAACCGTCCGCCGGCCGGCGGCCGGCGCTAAGTGGCCTGCGGGGGACGTGCCCCCACTGTGGGGCGGGCGCCCAGCCTGGTGTCTTCTCTGAGGCCCCGTGGCTGCTTTTCCCCCCCGCAAGGGGAGAGCCGCGGAGGTGGGGACCGCCTCCTCGTGGGGACGTACACCCAGCTCTCCACGTCGGATTCCGGGGCTCTCTGTCCTGCCAGAAGGCCCAGCTGGCCTGCGGGTCCTCAGAGTGGCAAAAACATCCGAAAACTGAGATTGAGGGTCCGGTGGTTGTCTGCACTTTTGTGCTGGGCACCCCAGGGAGGCCCGGGGGCTGGCTGGACAACGCGGTCTGCTGGGCAGGGGGGGCGGTTTGGAGGAGCAACTGATGCCCTTTGCACTTTGGGTAGCAAGTGTCTGAGGTGTCTCTGAGCCCTGCGCCATGTCGGGGGGTGGGGTGGGGGGGTGGGAGGTCGGGGGGGGGGTGGAGGAGCAGGAGGAGGAGGAGGAGGAGGTGGGAAGGGCCGTGGCCTGCAGTCGTGTTCCCGGGGTGGCTTCTTCCACAGGCTGCTTGGCCTGGGCTCCCTGCACCTGGGCCTTTGGAGGACTGGCCCTGTGCTTGCCAACGCTTCCCCTGCAGGGACCCAGAGCTGGGAGGTTGCATCTCTCAGCCCTGGGTCGGGCAGAGCCCCAGCGGGCCATGCCCACAACCTCTCTCAGCACGGGTCCCCCAGAAGGCTCCTTTGGGACCAGGATTCTCTTGCGGGTGACTCTTTAAGGTCTGGCCCCTGGATGGAGGGGCACCAGGAGTAGAGGAGCAGGAAGGGGAAGGGGGTGGCCATGCGAGGGGACACTTTCAGGCCAAGTCCCAGCTTCAGCCTGATCCTCCTGGGAACCCCGGGGTGTACGTCACACCTCCTGGTTGTCCCGCTCTGAGACAAGGGCTCTGAGACAAGGAGCCGGGCTGCGCATTCCCCCAGCAGCCAGTCGTGGGCTGAGGACACCTGGGGCGTTGGGAACTCCCTGGCTTCTCCTTGGCTTAACATCTGGAGCTGCTTGTGAATCGTGCCGCCACACACACCCGAGTGCAGGTGTCTTCTGCACAGACTGCGGGCCTCGCTCTTCTGAATGCCGCTAGCTCGCCACCCACCCACGGGTGAACCTGGTCAGGGTACTTTCTCTCGGGGGCAGACTCTGATCCTGGCGGGCTACCGGTGTTTCTGTTTGCTCGTTTCTTTCTTCCATTTCGGGAAAGGCTTCCTTACTGGGTGTGGAAATCTCCTATGCCTTTCCTCGCCTATTCTGTCAGCTTTAAAATTCTCTTTCAGTTGCCACCCTCACAGATGGATTAGGAAACTCTTTCCGGTGCACTCATTAGTGAAATGACCTCAATGAAGCTGGAATCCAATATCTAATCGCCGATTTTTAGCGAGTCCACACGCCAGGGTGGTCGGGGTCCAATGCAGCCCCGGCCAGGCCCAGGCCCCTTGGACTGGGCCACAGGAGGACACAGAGGAGGGTCCCGGCCCCCACGGTCGCGTTGCCGGCAGTTCTCCAAGGGCTTGGGCGTTTTCCAGAGGTAGGAGATGGAGGGGACTGATTTCTTCAGCGCCCCACAAACCACGCCACCCCACCCATGGGACACATCCCTAGAGAGAGAGAGAGACGCCCCATACACTCGCTCCCCTCCCCCATGCGCTGTGCCCCAGCCCGGGCCCGGGGGAATAGGCGGCAGCCCACCCACAGGGTGGGGGGCGCAGCTGAAAGGGGTTGTCGGGGATGGCGGCCCCTGCCTGGGGTCAAAGGGCGGGCGACCCGCGCGTGCGCAATCGGCGGCGGCGGCGGCGGCGGCGGCGGCCACGAGCTGGGGGTGGGCCAGGCGAGGAGAGGAAGGGGGCTGGAAGGTCTCCACCTTGGCGAGTCCAGCCGTGGAGGCGCATCTTGTGTGAGTGTGAGTGAGTGAGTGTGAGTGTGAGTGTGTGTGTGTGTGTGTGTGTGTGTGTGTGTGTGTGTGTATAGAAAGACAGCCCCCCACCCCGGCCCGCCGCTCCCTGCCCGCCCCGCCCCGCCCCGCCCCGCCTGTCACCCCCGTCCCTCGGAGCCCGCCGGACCCGGCCGGTGAACTCAACAGGCCCGGCCCGGTGCGGGTCAGCGCCGGCGCGGGGCCTGGGGCGGGGGGAGGAGGCGGCGGGGAAGCGCAGAGAGGCTCGGCTTCTTGAGCGGGGCAGGGGCGCCCTCCGCCGTCTAGGGCCACACCACCCTGAACGCGCCCGATCTCGTCTGGTCTCGGAAGCTAAGCAGGGTCGGGCCTGGTTAGTACTTGGATGGGAGACCGCCTGGGAATACCGGGTGCCGTAGGCTTCTTCTTTTTTTTTTTTTGTTTTGCCTCTTGTTCTGTCCCCTTTCTGGGAGCGAGTCGGCGGCCCGGGGTGGGGGTCACCCCCACCCTCAGCGCCCGCCGCGCTGCCTGGCGTCTCAGACCAAAGGTCTGCTCTGTGGGAACCGACACGCTGGAGGAAACCTTGAGAGTCTGAGAGGGGAGGGAGTTCCAGAAGAAGGCCAGGATGTCATTTTGAGGGAGTATGTGACCAGAACTCGTCCCGTTGCTTTTGGGGTTCTATGGGCTACACGTAGGAATCTTTGGTGGTGGCACCTGATGTTGGGGGATCCGGAGTCACACCCAGACCTGCTCCACAGGCCTCCTTTTACTTTTCTCTTCGGATTCATTATTTTTAAAAAGTGTCTCTTATCTCTATGATTGCATTTTCTTTTCTCTCTCTTTTCAAGCAGATGATGGGAGTCCAAGTATTAAGGTGACATGTGTTGCCCGTGCCCCCCTCCCCCCTGTGTTCTTATTCATTTACCTCTGATGTTGTTCCAGCGTATTGTGGGGGTACCAATGTTAAGGTCGGGTACGTTGCCCTCTCCCAGCCTCCCCCCTCGGGTCAGAGCCTCAAGTGCGCCCATCCCCCAGTCGGTGCGCACCCACCCCATTCCTAATGGAGGTGTATGCCCATCCCCTCCCCCCACCCGCCCGACACCCACCCGATGAAGGTGATTCCTCTGTGTCCACTTAGGTGTCCATCGGTTCGTACCCATTTGCTGGTGAGCGCGAGCACGTGGTGCTCGTGTGTCCATTCTTGGGCTACCTGGCTTACTGGAACGGGTTCCAGCTCTGGCCAGGAGAACCACGAGAGGTGCCCTCTCACCGCTGCTCCTCCTAGCTGAATAGCACTCCGTGGTGTCCACGCGCCACATTTCATTTACGCACTCGTGGGTCGATGGGCACTCGGGTCGCTTCCAGGTCTTTGCGATTGTGACTTGTGCCCTGACTCTAACCCTAACCCTTACCCAGCCCGTCTCCTCCTCGGCCCCTGCCTGACTGACTCCTTCCCGCCCGGCCTGTCACCTGTCACCGTCCTCTGCCCCTGCCTGACACGCTCCTCCCCGCCCGGGCCGTCACCGTCCTCGGCCCCTGCCTGACGGGGCTCCTCCGTCGCCTGGGCCTTCCAAGGGCTTGGTGTGGACGCTGGTTCCAGGACGCCCTCCCAGGAACCCGGTAGCAGGGCGGCCGCAGCGTCTCGTGCCACCCAACCGTCCGCCGGCCGGCGGCCGGCGCTAAGTGGCCTGCGGGGGACGTGCCCCCACTGTGGGGCGGGCGCCCAGCCTGGTGTCTTCTCTGAGGCCCCGTGGCTGCTTTTCCCCCCCGCAAGGGGAGAGCCGCGGAGGTGGGGACCGCCTCCTCGTGGGGACGTACACCCAGCTCTCCACGTCGGATTCCGGGGCTCTCTGTCCTGCCAGAAGGCCCAGCTGGCCTGCGGGTCCTCAGAGTGGCAAAAACATCCGAAAACTGAGATTGAGGGTCCGGTGGTTGTCTGCACTTTTGTGCTGGGCACCCCAGGGAGGCCCGGGGGCTGGCTGGACAACGCGGTCTGCTGGGCAGGGGGGGCGGTTTGGAGGAGCAACTGATGCCCTTTGCACTTTGGGTAGCAAGTGTCTGAGGTGTCTCTGAGCCCTGCGCCATGTCGGGGGGTGGGGTGGGGGGGTGGGAGGTCGGGGGGGGGGTGGAGGAGCAGGAGGAGGAGGAGGAGGAGGTGGGAAGGGCCGTGGCCTGCAGTCGTGTTCCCGGGGTGGCTTCTTCCACAGGCTGCTTGGCCTGGGCTCCCTGCACCTGGGCCTTTGGAGGACTGGCCCTGTGCTTGCCAACGCTTCCCCTGCAGGGACCCAGAGCTGGGAGGTTGCATCTCTCAGCCCTGGGTCGGGCAGAGCCCCAGCGGGCCATGCCCACAACCTCTCTCAGCACGGGTCCCCCAGAAGGCTCCTTTGGGACCAGGATTCTCTTGCGGGTGACTCTTTAAGGTCTGGCCCCTGGATGGAGGGGCACCAGGAGTAGAGGAGCAGGAAGGGGAAGGGGGTGGCCATGCGAGGGGACACTTTCAGGCCAAGTCCCAGCTTCAGCCTGATCCTCCTGGGAACCCCGGGGTGTACGTCACACCTCCTGGTTGTCCCGCTCTGAGACAAGGGCTCTGAGACAAGGAGCCGGGCTGCGCATTCCCCCAGCAGCCAGTCGTGGGCTGAGGACACCTGGGGCGTTGGGAACTCCCTGGCTTCTCCTTGGCTTAACATCTGGAGCTGCTTGTGAATCGTGCCGCCACACACACCCGAGTGCAGGTGTCTTCTGCACAGACTGCGGGCCTCGCTCTTCTGAATGCCGCTAGCTCGCCACCCACCCACGGGTGAACCTGGTCAGGGTACTTTCTCTCGGGGGCAGACTCTGATCCTGGCGGGCTACCGGTGTTTCTGTTTGCTCGTTTCTTTCTTCCATTTCGGGAAAGGCTTCCTTACTGGGTGTGGAAATCTCCTATGCCTTTCCTCGCCTATTCTGTCAGCTTTAAAATTCTCTTTCAGTTGCCACCCTCACAGATGGATTAGGAAACTCTTTCCGGTGCACTCATTAGTGAAATGACCTCAATGAAGCTGGAATCCAATATCTAATCGCCGATTTTTAGCGAGTCCACACGCCAGGGTGGTCGGGGTCCAATGCAGCCCCGGCCAGGCCCAGGCCCCTTGGACTGGGCCACAGGAGGACACAGAGGAGGGTCCCGGCCCCCACGGTCGCGTTGCCGGCAGTTCTCCAAGGGCTTGGGCGTTTTCCAGAGGTAGGAGATGGAGGGGACTGATTTCTTCAGCGCCCCACAAACCACGCCACCCCACCCATGGGACACATCCCTAGAGAGAGAGAGAGACGCCCCATACACTCGCTCCCCTCCCCCATGCGCTGTGCCCCAGCCCGGGCCCGGGGGAATAGGCGGCAGCCCACCCACAGGGTGGGGGGCGCAGCTGAAAGGGGTTGTCGGGGATGGCGGCCCCTGCCTGGGGTCAAAGGGCGGGCGACCCGCGCGTGCGCAATCGGCGGCGGCGGCGGCGGCGGCGGCGGCCACGAGCTGGGGGTGGGCCAGGCGAGGAGAGGAAGGGGGCTGGAAGGTCTCCACCTTGGCGAGTCCAGCCGTGGAGGCGCATCTTGTGTGAGTGTGAGTGAGTGAGTGTGAGTGTGAGTGTGTGTGTGTGTGTGTGTGTATAGAGAGACAGCCCCCCACCCCGGCCCGCCGCTCCCTGCCCGCCCCGCCCCGCCCCGCCCCGCCTGTCACCCCCGTCCCTCGGAGCCCGCCGGACCCGGCCGGTGAACTCAACAGGCCCGGCCCGGTGCGGGTCAGCGCCGGCGCGGGGCCTGGGGCGGGGGGAGGAGGCGGCGGGGAAGCGCAGAGAGGCTCGGCTTCTTGAGCGGGGCAGGGGCGCCCTCCGCCGTCTAGGGCCACACCACCCTGAACGCGCCCGATCTCGTCTGGTCTGGGAAGCTAAGCAGGGTCGGGCCTGGTTAGTACTTGGATGGGAGACCGCCTGGGAATACCGGGTGCCATAGGCTTCTTCTTTTTTTTTTTTTTTTGTTTTGCCTCTTGTTCTGTCCCCTTTCTGGGAGCGAGTCGGCGGCCCGGGGTGGGGGTCACCCCCACCCTCAGCGCCCGCCGCGGTGCCTGGCGCCCCAGCCCGCACCGTGGGGCCTCCTCTTGTCCCAAGCCGCGACACCGCCGTCACGCGGCAGCATGCGTGGCTTCTGGACTGTCAGGTCTCAGACCAAAGGTCTGCTCTGTGGGAACCGACACGCTGGAGGAAACCTTGAGAGTCTGAGAGGGGAGGGAGTTCCAGAAGAAGGCCAGGATGTCATTTTGAGGGAGTATGTGACCAGAACTCGTCCCGTTGCTTTTGGGGTTCTATGGGCTACACGTAGGAATCTTTGGTGGTGGCACCTGATGTTGGGGGATCCGGAGTCACACCCAGACCTGCTCCACAGGCCTCCTTTTACTTTTCTCTTCGGATTCATTATTTTTAAAAAGTGTCTCTTATCTCTATGATTGCATTTTCTTTTCTCTCTCTTTTCAAGCAGATGATGGGAGTCCAAGTATTAAGGTGACATGTGTTGCCCGTGCCCCCCTCCCCCCTGTGTTCTTATTCATTTACCTCTGATGTTGTTCCAGCGTATTGTGGGGGTACCAATGTTAAGGTCGGGTACGTTGCCCTCTCCCAGCCTCCCCCCTCGGGTCAGAGCCTCAAGTGCGCCCATCCCCCAGTCGGTGCGCACCCACCCCATTCCTAATGGAGGTGTATGCCCATCCCCTCCCCCCACCCGCCCGACACCCACCCGATGAAGGTGATTCCTCTGTGTCCACTTAGGTGTCCATCGGTTCGTACCCATTTGCTGGTGAGCGCGAGCACGTGGTGCTCGTGTGTCCATTCTTGGGCTACCTGGCTTACTGGAACGGGTTCCAGCTCTGGCCAGGAGAACCACGAGAGGTGCCCTCTCACCGCTGCTCCTCCTAGCTGAATAGCACTCCGTGGTGTCCACGCGCCACATTTCATTTACGCACTCGTGGGTCGATGGGCACTCGGGTCGCTTCCAGGTCTTTGCGATTGTGACTTGTGCCCTGACTCTAACCCTAACCCTTACCCAGCCCGTCTCCTCCTCGGCCCCTGCCTGACTGACTCCTTCCCGCCCGGCCTGTCACCTGTCACCGTCCTCTGCCCCTGCCTGACACGCTCCTCCCCGCCCGGGCCGTCACCGTCCTCGGCCCCTGCCTGACGGGGCTCCTCCGTCGCCTGGGCCTTCCAAGGGCTTGGTGTGGACGCTGGTTCCAGGACGCCCTCCCAGGAACCCGGTAGCAGGGCGGCCGCAGCGTCTCGCGCCACCCAACCGTCCGCCGGCCGGCGGCCGGCGCTAAGTGGCCTGCGGGGGACGTGCCCCCACTGTGGGGCGGGCGCCCAGCCTGGTGTCTTCTCTGAGGCCCCGTGGCTGCTTTTCCCCCCCGCAAGGGGAGAGCCGCGGAGGTGGGGACCGCCTCCTCGTGGGGACGTACACCCAGCTCTCCACGTCGGATTCCGGGGCTCTCTGTCCTGCCAGAAGGCCCAGCTGGCCTGCGGGTCCTCAGAGTGGCAAAAACATCCGAAAACTGAGATTGAGGGTCCGGTGGTTGTCTGCACTTTTGTGCTGGGCACCCCAGGGAGGCCCGGGGGCTGGCTGGACAACGCGGTCTGCTGGGCAGGGGGGGCGGTTTGGAGGAGCAACTGATGCCCTTTGCACTTTGGGTAGCAAGTGTCTGAGGTGTCTCTGAGCCCTGCGCCATGTCGGGGGGTGGGGTGGGGGGGTGGGAGGTCGGGGGGGGGTGGAGGAGCAGGAGGAGGAGGAGGAGGAGGTGGGAAGGGCCGTGGCCTGCAGTCGTGTTCCCGGGGTGGCTTCTTCCACAGGCTGCTTGGCCTGGGCTCCCTGCACCTGGGCCTTTGGAGGACTGGCCCTGTGCTTGCCAACGCTTCCCCTGCAGGGACCCAGAGCTGGGAGGTTGCATCTCTCAGCCCTGGGTCGGGCAGAGCCCCAGCGGGCCATGCCCACAACCTCTCTCAGCACGGGTCCCCCAGAAGGCTCCTTTGGGACCAGGATTCTCTTGCGGGTGACTCTTTAAGGTCTGGCCCCTGGATGGAGGGGCACCAGGAGTAGAGGAGCAGGAAGGGGAAGGGGGTGGCCATGCGAGGGGACACTTTCAGGCCAAGTCCCAGCTTCAGCCTGATCCTCCTGGGAACCCCGGGGTGTACGTCACACCTCCTGGTTGTCCCGCTCTGAGACAAGGGCTCTGAGACAAGGAGCCGGGCTGCGCATTCCCCCAGCAGCCAGTCGTGGGCTGAGGACACCTGGGGCGTTGGGAACTCCCTGGCTTCTCCTTGGCTTAACATCTGGAGCTGCTTGTGAATCGTGCCGCCACACACACCCGAGTGCAGGTGTCTTCTGCACAGACTGCGGGCCTCGCTCTTCTGAATGCCGCTAGCTCGCCACCCACCCACGGGTGAACCTGGTCAGGGTACTTTCTCTCGGGGGCAGACTCTGATCCTGGCGGGCTACCGGTGTTTCTGTTTGCTCGTTTCTTTCTTCCATTTCGGGAAAGGCTTCCTTACTGGGTGTGGAAATCTCCTATGCCTTTCCTCGCCTATTCTGTCAGCTTTAAAATTCTCTTTCAGTTGCCACCCTCACAGATGGATTAGGAAACTCTTTCCGGTGCACTCATTAGTGAAATGACCTCAATGAAGCTGGAATCCAATATCTAATCGCCGATTTTTAGCGAGTCCACACGCCAGGGTGGTCGGGGTCCAATGCAGCCCCGGCCAGGCCCAGGCCCCTTGGACTGGGCCACAGGAGGACACAGAGGAGGGTCCCGGCCCCCACGGTCGCGTTGCCGGCAGTTCTCCAAGGGCTTGGGCGTTTTCCAGAGGTAGGAGATGGAGGGGACTGATTTCTTCAGCGCCCCACAAACCACGCCACCCCACCCATGGGACACATCCCTAGAGAGAGAGAGAGACGCCCCATACACTCGCTCCCCTCCCCCATGCGCTGTGCCCCAGCCCGGGCCCGGGGGAATAGGCGGCAGCCCACCCACAGGGTGGGGGGCGCAGCTGAAAGGGGTTGTCGGGGATGGCGGCCCCTGCCTGGGGTCAAAGGGCGGGCGACCCGCGCGTGCGCAATCGGCGGCGGCGGCGGCGGCGGCGGCGGCCACGAGCTGGGGGTGGGCCAGGCGAGGAGAGGAAGGGGGCTGGAAGGTCTCCACCTTGGCGAGTCCAGCCGTGGAGGCGCATCTTGTGTGAGTGTGAGTGAGTGAGTGTGAGTGTGAGTGTGTGTGTGTGTGTGTGTGTATAGAGAGACAGCCCCCCACCCCGGCCCGCCGCTCCCTGCCCGCCCCGCCCCGCCCCGCCCCGCCTGTCACCCCCGTCCCTCGGAGCCCGCCGGACCCGGCCGGTGAACTCAACAGGCCCGGCCCGGTGCGGGTCAGCGCCGGCGCGGGGCCTGGGGCGGGGGGAGGAGGCGGCGGGGAAGCGCAGAGAGGCTCGGCTTCTTGAGCGGGGCAGGGGCGCCCTCCGCCGTCTAGGGCCACACCACCCTGAACGCGCCCGATCTCGTCTGGTCTGGGAAGCTAAGCAGGGTCGGGCCTGGTTAGTACTTGGATGGGAGACCGCCTGGGAATACCGGGTGCCGTAGGCTTCTTCTTTTTTTTTTTTTTTTGTTTTGCCTCTTGTTCTGTCCCCTTTCTGGGAGCGAGTCGGCGGCCCGGGGTGGGGGTCACCCCCACCCTCAGCGCCCGCCGCGGTGCCTGGCGCCCCAGCCCGCACCGTGGGGCCTCCTCTTGTCCCAAGCCGCGACACCGCCGTCACGCGGCAGCATGCGTGGCTTCTGGACTGTCAGGTCTCAGACCAAAGGTCTGCTCTGTGGGAACCGACACGCTGGAGGAAACCTTGAGAGTCTGAGAGGGGAGGGAGTTCCAGAAGAAGGCCAGGATGTCATTTTGAGGGAGTATGTGACCAGAACTCGTCCCGTTGCTTTTGGGGTTCTATGGGCTACACGTAGGAATCTTTGGTGGTGGCACCTGATGTTGGGGGATCCGGAGTCACACCCAGACCTGCTCCACAGGCCTCCTTTTACTTTTCTCTTCGGATTCATTATTTTTAAAAAGTGTCTCTTATCTCTATGATTGCATTTTCTTTTCTCTCTCTTTTCAAGCAGATGATGGGAGTCCAAGTATTAAGGTGACATGTGTTGCCCGTGCCCCCCTCCCCCCTGTGTTCTTATTCATTTACCTCTGATGTTGTTCCAGCGTATTGTGGGGGTACCAATGTTAAGGTCGGGTACGTTGCCCTCTCCCAGCCTCCCCCCTCGGGTCAGAGCCTCAAGTGCGCCCATCCCCCAGTCGGTGCGCACCCACCCCATTCCTAATGGAGGTGTATGCCCATCCCCTCCCCCCACCCGCCCGACACCCACCCGATGAAGGTGATTCCTCTGTGTCCACTTAGGTGTCCATCGGTTCGTACCCATTTGCTGGTGAGCGCGAGCACGTGGTGCTCGTGTGTCCATTCTTGGGCTACCTGGCTTACTGGAACGGGTTCCAGCTCTGGCCAGGAGAACCACGAGAGGTGCCCTCTCACCGCTGCTCCTCCTAGCTGAATAGCACTCCGTGGTGTCCACGCGCCACATTTCATTTACGCACTCGTGGGTCGATGGGCACTCGGGTCGCTTCCAGGTCTTTGCGATTGTGACTTGTGCCCTGACTCTAACCCTAACCCTTACCCAGCCCGTCTCCTCCTCGGCCCCTGCCTGACTGACTCCTTCCCGCCCGGCCTGTCACCTGTCACCGTCCTCTGCCCCTGCCTGACACGCTCCTCCCCGCCCGGGCCGTCACCGTCCTCGGCCCCTGCCTGACGGGGCTCCTCCGTCGCCTGGGCCTTCCAAGGGCTTGGTGTGGACGCTGGTTCCAGGACGCCCTCCCAGGAACCCGGTAGCAGGGCGGCCGCAGCGTCTCGCGCCACCCAACCGTCCGCCGGCCGGCGGCCGGCGCTAAGTGGCCTGCGGGGGACGTGCCCCCACTGTGGGGCGGGCGCCCAGCCTGGTGTCTTCTCTGAGGCCCCGTGGCTGCTTTTCCCCCCCGCAAGGGGAGAGCCGCGGAGGTGGGGACCGCCTCCTCGTGGGGACGTACACCCAGCTCTCCACGTCGGATTCCGGGGCTCTCTGTCCTGCCAGAAGGCCCAGCTGGCCTGCGGGTCCTCAGAGTGGCAAAAACATCCGAAAACTGAGATTGAGGGTCCGGTGGTTGTCTGCACTTTTGTGCTGGGCACCCCAGGGAGGCCCGGGGGCTGGCTGGACAACGCGGTCTGCTGGGCAGGGGGGGCGGTTTGGAGGAGCAACTGATGCCCTTTGCACTTTGGGTAGCAAGTGTCTGAGGTGTCTCTGAGCCCTGCGCCATGTCGGGGGGTGGGGTGGGGGGGTGGGAGGTCGGGGGGGGGTGGAGGAGCAGGAGGAGGAGGAGGAGGAGGTGGGAAGGGCCGTGGCCTGCAGTCGTGTTCCCGGGGTGGCTTCTTCCACAGGCTGCTTGGCCTGGGCTCCCTGCACCTGGGCCTTTGGAGGACTGGCCCTGTGCTTGCCAACGCTTCCCCTGCAGGGACCCAGAGCTGGGAGGTTGCATCTCTCAGCCCTGGGTCGGGCAGAGCCCCAGCGGGCCATGCCCACAACCTCTCTCAGCACGGGTCCCCCAGAAGGCTCCTTTGGGACCAGGATTCTCTTGCGGGTGACTCTTTAAGGTCTGGCCCCTGGATGGAGGGGCACCAGGAGTAGAGGAGCAGGAAGGGGAAGGGGGTGGCCATGCGAGGGGACACTTTCAGGCCAAGTCCCAGCTTCAGCCTGATCCTCCTGGGAACCCCGGGGTGTACGTCACACCTCCTGGTTGTCCCGCTCTGAGACAAGGGCTCTGAGACAAGGAGCCGGGCTGCGCATTCCCCCAGCAGCCAGTCGTGGGCTGAGGACACCTGGGGCGTTGGGAACTCCCTGGCTTCTCCTTGGCTTAACATCTGGAGCTGCTTGTGAATCGTGCCGCCACACACACCCGAGTGCAGGTGTCTTCTGCACAGACTGCGGGCCTCGCTCTTCTGAATGCCGCTAGCTCGCCACCCACCCACGGGTGAACCTGGTCAGGGTACTTTCTCTCGGGGGCAGACTCTGATCCTGGCGGGCTACCGGTGTTTCTGTTTGCTCGTTTCTTTCTTCCATTTCGGGAAAGGCTTCCTTACTGGGTGTGGAAATCTCCTATGCCTTTCCTCGCCTATTCTGTCAGCTTTAAAATTCTCTTTCAGTTGCCACCCTCACAGATGGATTAGGAAACTCTTTCCGGTGCACTCATTAGTGAAATGACCTCAATGAAGCTGGAATCCAATATCTAATCGCCGATTTTTAGCGAGTCCACACGCCAGGGTGGTCGGGGTCCAATGCAGCCCCGGCCAGGCCCAGGCCCCTTGGACTGGGCCACAGGAGGACACAGAGGAGGGTCCCGGCCCCCACGGTCGCGTTGCCGGCAGTTCTCCAAGGGCTTGGGCGTTTTCCAGAGGTAGGAGATGGAGGGGACTGATTTCTTCAGCGCCCCACAAACCACGCCACCCCACCCATGGGACACATCCCTAGAGAGAGAGAGAGACGCCCCATACACTCGCTCCCCTCCCCCATGCGCTGTGCCCCAGCCCGGGCCCGGGGGAATAGGCGGCAGCCCACCCACAGGGTGGGGGGCGCAGCTGAAAGGGGTTGTCGGGGATGGCGGCCCCTGCCTGGGGTCAAAGGGCGGGCGACCCGCGCGTGCGCAATCGGCGGCGGCGGCGGCGGCGGCGGCGGCCACGAGCTGGGGGTGGGCCAGGCGAGGAGAGGAAGGGGGCTGGAAGGTCTCCACCTTGGCGAGTCCAGCCGTGGAGGCGCATCTTGTGTGAGTGTGAGTGAGTGAGTGTGAGTGTGAGTGTGTGTGTGTGTGTGTGTGTGTGTGTGTGTATAGAAAGACAGCCCCCCACCCCGGCCCGCCGCTCCCTGCCCGCCCCGCCCCGCCCCGCCCCGCCTGTCACCCCCGTCCCTCGGAGCCCGCCGGACCCGGCCGGTGAACTCAACAGGCCCGGCCCGGTGCGGGTCAGCGCCGGCGCGGGGCCTGGGGCGGGGGGAGGAGGCGGCGGGGAAGCGCAGAGAGGCTCGGCTTCTTGAGCGGGGCAGGGGCGCCCTCCGCCGTCTAGGGCCACACCACCCTGAACGCGCCCGATCTCGTCTGGTCTCGGAAGCTAAGCAGGGTCGGGCCTGGTTAGTACTTGGATGGGAGACCGCCTGGGAATACCGGGTGCCGTAGGCTTCTTCTTTTTTTTTTTTTTGTTTTGCCTCTTGTTCTGTCCCCTTTCTGGGAGCGAGTCGGCGGCCCGGGGTGGGGGTCACCCCCACCCTCAGCGCCCGCCGCGCTGCCTGGCGTCTCAGACCAAAGGTCTGCTCTGTGGGAACCGACACGCTGGAGGAAACCTTGAGAGTCTGAGAGGGGAGGGAGTTCCAGAAGAAGGCCAGGATGTCATTTTGAGGGAGTATGTGACCAGAACTCGTCCCGTTGCTTTTGGGGTTCTATGGGCTACACGTAGGAATCTTTGGTGGTGGCACCTGATGTTGGGGGATCCGGAGTCACACCCAGACCTGCTCCACAGGCCTCCTTTTACTTTTCTCTTCGGATTCATTATTTTTAAAAAGTGTCTCTTATCTCTATGATTGCATTTTCTTTTCTCTCTCTTTTCAAGCAGATGATGGGAGTCCAAGTATTAAGGTGACATGTGTTGCCCGTGCCCCCCTCCCCCCTGTGTTCTTATTCATTTACCTCTGATGTTGTTCCAGCGTATTGTGGGGGTACCAATGTTAAGGTCGGGTACGTTGCCCTCTCCCAGCCTCCCCCCTCGGGTCAGAGCCTCAAGTGCGCCCATCCCCCAGTCGGTGCGCACCCACCCCATTCCTAATGGAGGTGTATGCCCATCCCCTCCCCCCACCCGCCCGACACCCACCCGATGAAGGTGATTCCTCTGTGTCCACTTAGGTGTCCATCGGTTCGTACCCATTTGCTGGTGAGCGCGAGCACGTGGTGCTCGTGTGTCCATTCTTGGGCTACCTGGCTTACTGGAACGGGTTCCAGCTCTGGCCAGGAGAACCACGAGAGGTGCCCTCTCACCGCTGCTCCTCCTAGCTGAATAGCACTCCGTGGTGTCCACGCGCCACATTTCATTTACGCACTCGTGGGTCGATGGGCACTCGGGTCGCTTCCAGGTCTTTGCGATTGTGACTTGTGCCCTGACTCTAACCCTAACCCTTACCCAGCCCGTCTCCTCCTCGGCCCCTGCCTGACTGACTCCTTCCCGCCCGGCCTGTCACCTGTCACCGTCCTCTGCCCCTGCCTGACACGCTCCTCCCCGCCCGGGCCGTCACCGTCCTCGGCCCCTGGCCCCTGCCTGACGGGGCTCCTCCGTCGCCTGGGCCTTCCAAGGGCTTGGTGTGGACGCTGGTTCCAGGACGCCCTCCCAGGAACCCGGTAGCAGGGCGGCCGCAGCGTCTCGTGCCACCCAACCGTCCGCCGGCCGGCGGCCGGCGCTAAGTGGCCTGCGGGGGACGTGCCCCCACTGTGGGGCGGGCGCCCAGCCTGGTGTCTTCTCTGAGGCCCCGTGGCTGCTTTTCCCCCCCGCAAGGGGAGAGCCGCGGAGGTGGGGACCGCCTCCTCGTGGGGACGTACACCCAGCTCTCCACGTCGGATTCCGGGGCTCTCTGTCCTGCCAGAAGGCCCAGCTGGCCTGCGGGTCCTCAGAGTGGCAAAAACATCCGAAAACTGAGATTGAGGGTCCGGTGGTTGTCTGCACTTTTGTGCTGGGCACCCCAGGGAGGCCCGGGGGCTGGCTGGACAACGCGGTCTGCTGGGCAGGGGGGGCGGTTTGGAGGAGCAACTGATGCCCTTTGCACTTTGGGTAGCAAGTGTCTGAGGTGTCTCTGAGCCCTGCGCCATGTCGGGGGGTGGGGTGGGGGGGTGGGAGGTCGGGGGGGGGGTGGAGGAGCAGGAGGAGGAGGAGGAGGAGGTGGGAAGGGCCGTGGCCTGCAGTCGTGTTCCCGGGGTGGCTTCTTCCACAGGCTGCTTGGCCTGGGCTCCCTGCACCTGGGCCTTTGGAGGACTGGCCCTGTGCTTGCCAACGCTTCCCCTGCAGGGACCCAGAGCTGGGAGGTTGCATCTCTCAGCCCTGGGTCGGGCAGAGCCCCAGCGGGCCATGCCCACAACCTCTCTCAGCACGGGTCCCCCAGAAGGCTCCTTTGGGACCAGGATTCTCTTGCGGGTGACTCTTTAAGGTCTGGCCCCTGGATGGAGGGGCACCAGGAGTAGAGGAGCAGGAAGGGGAAGGGGGTGGCCATGCGAGGGGACACTTTCAGGCCAAGTCCCAGCTTCAGCCTGATCCTCCTGGGAACCCCGGGGTGTACGTCACACCTCCTGGTTGTCCCGCTCTGAGACAAGGGCTCTGAGACAAGGAGCCGGGCTGCGCATTCCCCCAGCAGCCAGTCGTGGGCTGAGGACACCTGGGGCGTTGGGAACTCCCTGGCTTCTCCTTGGCTTAACATCTGGAGCTGCTTGTGAATCGTGCCGCCACACACACCCGAGTGCAGGTGTCTTCTGCACAGACTGCGGGCCTCGCTCTTCTGAATGCCGCTAGCTCGCCACCCACCCACGGGTGAACCTGGTCAGGGTACTTTCTCTCGGGGGCAGACTCTGATCCTGGCGGGCTACCGGTGTTTCTGTTTGCTCGTTTCTTTCTTCCATTTCGGGAAAGGCTTCCTTACTGGGTGTGGAAATCTCCTATGCCTTTCCTCGCCTATTCTGTCAGCTTTAAAATTCTCTTTCAGTTGCCACCCTCACAGATGGATTAGGAAACTCTTTCCGGTGCACTCATTAGTGAAATGACCTCAATGAAGCTGGAATCCAATATCTAATCGCCGATTTTTAGCGAGTCCACACGCCAGGGTGGTCGGGGTCCAATGCAGCCCCGGCCAGGCCCAGGCCCCTTGGACTGGGCCACAGGAGGACACAGAGGAGGGTCCCGGCCCCCACGGTCGCGTTGCCGGCAGTTCTCCAAGGGCTTGGGCGTTTTCCAGAGGTAGGAGATGGAGGGGACTGATTTCTTCAGCGCCCCACAAACCACGCCACCCCACCCATGGGACACATCCCTAGAGAGAGAGAGAGACGCCCCATACACTCGCTCCCCTCCCCCATGCGCTGTGCCCCAGCCCGGGCCCGGGGGAATAGGCGGCAGCCCACCCACAGGGTGGGGGGCGCAGCTGAAAGGGGTTGTCGGGGATGGCGGCCCCTGCCTGGGGTCAAAGGGCGGGCGACCCGCGCGTGCGCAATCGGCGGCGGCGGCGGCGGCGGCGGCGGCCACGAGCTGGGGGTGGGCCAGGCGAGGAGAGGAAGGGGGCTGGAAGGTCTCCACCTTGGCGAGTCCAGCCGTGGAGGCGCATCTTGTGTGAGTGTGAGTGAGTGAGTGTGAGTGTGAGTGTGTGTGTGTGTGTGTGTGTATAGAGAGACAGCCCCCCACCCCGGCCCGCCGCTCCCTGCCCGCCCCGCCCCGCCCCGCCCCGCCTGTCACCCCCGTCCCTCGGAGCCCGCCGGACCCGGCCGGTGAACTCAACAGGCCCGGCCCGGTGCGGGTCAGCGCCGGCGCGGGGCCTGGGGCGGGGGGAGGAGGCGGCGGGGAAGCGCAGAGAGGCTCGGCTTCTTGAGCGGGGCAGGGGCGCCCTCCGCCGTCTAGGGCCACACCACCCTGAACGCGCCCGATCTCGTCTGGTCTGGGAAGCTAAGCAGGGTCGGGCCTGGTTAGTACTTGGATGGGAGACCGCCTGGGAATACCGGGTGCCATAGGCTTCTTCTTTTTTTTTTTTTTTTGTTTTGCCTCTTGTTCTGTCCCCTTTCTGGGAGCGAGTCGGCGGCCCGGGGTGGGGGTCACCCCCACCCTCAGCGCCCGCCGCGGTGCCTGGCGCCCCAGCCCGCACCGTGGGGCCTCCTCTTGTCCCAAGCCGCGACACCGCCGTCACGCGGCAGCATGCGTGGCTTCTGGACTGTCAGGTCTCAGACCAAAGGTCTGCTCTGTGGGAACCGACACGCTGGAGGAAACCTTGAGAGTCTGAGAGGGGAGGGAGTTCCAGAAGAAGGCCAGGATGTCATTTTGAGGGAGTATGTGACCAGAACTCGTCCCGTTGCTTTTGGGGTTCTATGGGCTACACGTAGGAATCTTTGGTGGTGGCACCTGATGTTGGGGGATCCGGAGTCACACCCAGACCTGCTCCACAGGCCTCCTTTTACTTTTCTCTTCGGATTCATTATTTTTAAAAAGTGTCTCTTATCTCTATGATTGCATTTTCTTTTCTCTCTCTTTTCAAGCAGATGATGGGAGTCCAAGTATTAAGGTGACATGTGTTGCCCGTGCCCCCCTCCCCCCTGTGTTCTTATTCATTTACCTCTGATGTTGTTCCAGCGTATTGTGGGGGTACCAATGTTAAGGTCGGGTACGTTGCCCTCTCCCAGCCTCCCCCCTCGGGTCAGAGCCTCAAGTGCGCCCATCCCCCAGTCGGTGCGCACCCACCCCATTCCTAATGGAGGTGTATGCCCATCCCCTCCCCCCACCCGCCCGACACCCACCCGATGAAGGTGATTCCTCTGTGTCCACTTAGGTGTCCATCGGTTCGTACCCATTTGCTGGTGAGCGCGAGCACGTGGTGCTCGTGTGTCCATTCTTGGGCTACCTGGCTTACTGGAACGGGTTCCAGCTCTGGCCAGGAGAACCACGAGAGGTGCCCTCTCACCGCTGCTCCTCCTAGCTGAATAGCACTCCGTGGTGTCCACGCGCCACATTTCATTTACGCACTCGTGGGTCGATGGGCACTCGGGTCGCTTCCAGGTCTTTGCGATTGTGACTTGTGCCCTGACTCTAACCCTAACCCTTACCCAGCCCGTCTCCTCCTCGGCCCCTGCCTGACTGACTCCTTCCCGCCCGGCCTGTCACCTGTCACCGTCCTCTGCCCCTGCCTGACACGCTCCTCCCCGCCCGGGCCGTCACCGTCCTCGGCCCCTGCCTGACGGGGCTCCTCCGTCGCCTGGGCCTTCCAAGGGCTTGGTGTGGACGCTGGTTCCAGGACGCCCTCCCAGGAACCCGGTAGCAGGGCGGCCGCAGCGTCTCGCGCCACCCAACCGTCCGCCGGCCGGCGGCCGGCGCTAAGTGGCCTGCGGGGGACGTGCCCCCACTGTGGGGCGGGCGCCCAGCCTGGTGTCTTCTCTGAGGCCCCGTGGCTGCTTTTCCCCCCCGCAAGGGGAGAGCCGCGGAGGTGGGGACCGCCTCCTCGTGGGGACGTACACCCAGCTCTCCACGTCGGATTCCGGGGCTCTCTGTCCTGCCAGAAGGCCCAGCTGGCCTGCGGGTCCTTAGAGTGGCAAAAACATCCGAAAACTGAGATTGAGGGTCCGGTGGTTGTCTGCACTTTTGTGCTGGGCACCCCAGGGAGGCCCGGGGGCTGGCTGGACAACGCGGTCTGCTGGGCAGGGGGGGCGGTTTGGAGGAGCAACTGATGCCCTTTGCACTTTGGGTAGCAAGTGTCTGAGGTGTCTCTGAGCCCTGCGCCATGTCGGGGGGTGGGGTGGGGGGGTGGGAGGTCGGGGGGGGGGTGGAGGAGCAGGAGGAGGAGGAGGAGGAGGTGGGAAGGGCCGTGGCCTGCAGTCGTGTTCCCGGGGTGGCTTCTTCCACAGGCTGCTTGGCCTGGGCTCCCTGCACCTGGGCCTTTGGAGGACTGGCCCTGTGCTTGCCAACGCTTCCCCTGCAGGGACCCAGAGCTGGGAGGTTGCATCTCTCAGCCCTGGGTCGGGCAGAGCCCCAGCGGGCCATGCCCACAACCTCTCTCAGCACGGGTCCCCCAGAAGGCTCCTTTGGGACCAGGATTCTCTTGCGGGTGACTCTTTAAGGTCTGGCCCCTGGATGGAGGGGCACCAGGAGTAGAGGAGCAGGAAGGGGAAGGGGGTGGCCATGCGAGGGGACACTTTCAGGCCAAGTCCCAGCTTCAGCCTGATCCTCCTGGGAACCCCGGGGTGTACGTCACACCTCCTGGTTGTCCCGCTCTGAGACAAGGGCTCTGAGACAAGGAGCCGGGCTGCGCATTCCCCCAGCAGCCAGTCGTGGGCTGAGGACACCTGGGGCGTTGGGAACTCCCTGGCTTCTCCTTGGCTTAACATCTGGAGCTGCTTGTGAATCGTGCCGCCACACACACCCGAGTGCAGGTGTCTTCTGCACAGACTGCGGGCCTCGCTCTTCTGAATGCCGCTAGCTCGCCACCCACCCACGGGTGAACCTGGTCAGGGTACTTTCTCTCGGGGGCAGACTCTGATCCTGGCGGGCTACCGGTGTTTCTGTTTGCTCGTTTCTTTCTTCCATTTCGGGAAAGGCTTCCTTACTGGGTGTGGAAATCTCCTATGCCTTTCCTCGCCTATTCTGTCAGCTTTAAAATTCTCTTTCAGTTGCCACCCTCACAGATGGATTAGGAAACTCTTTCCGGTGCACTCATTAGTGAAATGACCTCAATGAAGCTGGAATCCAATATCTAATCGCCGATTTTTAGCGAGTCCACACGCCAGGGTGGTCGGGGTCCAATGCAGCCCCGGCCAGGCCCAGGCCCCTTGGACTGGGCCACAGGAGGACACAGAGGAGGGTCCCGGCCCCCACGGTCGCGTTGCCGGCAGTTCTCCAAGGGCTTGGGCGTTTTCCAGAGGTAGGAGATGGAGGGGACTGATTTCTTCAGCGCCCCACAAACCACGCCACCCCACCCATGGGACACATCCCTAGAGAGAGAGAGAGACGCCCCATACACTCGCTCCCCTCCCCCATGCGCTGTGCCCCAGCCCGGGCCCGGGGGAATAGGCGGCAGCCCACCCACAGGGTGGGGGGCGCAGCTGAAAGGGGTTGTCGGGGATGGCGGCCCCTGCCTGGGGTCAAAGGGCGGGCGACCCGCGCGTGCGCAATCGGCGGCGGCGGCGGCGGCGGCGGCGGCCACGAGCTGGGGGTGGGCCAGGCGAGGAGAGGAAGGGGGCTGGAAGGTCTCCACCTTGGCGAGTCCAGCCGTGGAGGCGCATCTTGTGTGAGTGTGAGTGAGTGAGTGTGAGTGTGAGTGTGTGTGTGTGTGTGTGTGTGTGTGTGTATAGAAAGACAGCCCCCCACCCCGGCCCGCCGCTCCCTGCCCGCCCCGCCCCGCCCCGCCCCGCCTGTCACCCCCGTCCCTCGGAGCCCGCCGGACCCGGCCGGTGAACTCAACAGGCCCGGCCCGGTGCGGGTCAGCGCCGGCGCGGGGCCTGGGGCGGGGGGAGGAGGCGGCGGGGAAGCGCAGAGAGGCTCGGCTTCTTGAGCGGGGCAGGGGCGCCCTCCGCCGTCTAGGGCCACACCACCCTGAACGCGCCCGATCTCGTCTGGTCTCGGAAGCTAAGCAGGGTCGGGCCTGGTTAGTACTTGGATGGGAGACCGCCTGGGAATACCGGGTGCCGTAGGCTTCTTCTTTTTTTTTTTTTGTTTTGCCTCTTGTTCTGTCCCCTTTCTGGGAGCGAGTCGGCGGCCCGGGGTGGGGGTCACCCCCACCCTCAGCGCCCGCCGCGCTGCCTGGCGTCTCAGACCAAAGGTCTGCTCTGTGGGAACCGACACGCTGGAGGAAACCTTGAGAGTCTGAGAGGGGAGGGAGTTCCAGAAGAAGGCCAGGATGTCATTTTGAGGGAGTATGTGACCAGAACTCGTCCCGTTGCTTTTGGGGTTCTATGGGCTACACGTAGGAATCTTTGGTGGTGGCACCTGATGTTGGGGGATCCGGAGTCACACCCAGACCTGCTCCACAGGCCTCCTTTTACTTTTCTCTTCGGATTCATTATTTTTAAAAAGTGTCTCTTATCTCTATGATTGCATTTTCTTTTCTCTCTCTTTTCAAGCAGATGATGGGAGTCCAAGTATTAAGGTGACATGTGTTGCCCGTGCCCCCCTCCCCCCTGTGTTCTTATTCATTTACCTCTGATGTTGTTCCAGCGTATTGTGGGGGTACCAATGTTAAGGTCGGGTACGTTGCCCTCTCCCAGCCTCCCCCCTCGGGTCAGAGCCTCAAGTGCGCCCATCCCCCAGTCGGTGCGCACCCACCCCATTCCTAATGGAGGTGTATGCCCATCCCCTCCCCCCACCCGCCCGACACCCACCCGATGAAGGTGATTCCTCTGTGTCCACTTAGGTGTCCATCGGTTCGTACCCATTTGCTGGTGAGCGCGAGCACGTGGTGCTCGTGTGTCCATTCTTGGGCTACCTGGCTTACTGGAACGGGTTCCAGCTCTGGCCAGGAGAACCACGAGAGGTGCCCTCTCACCGCTGCTCCTCCTAGCTGAATAGCACTCCGTGGTGTCCACGCGCCACATTTCATTTACGCACTCGTGGGTCGATGGGCACTCGGGTCGCTTCCAGGTCTTTGCGATTGTGACTTGTGCCCTGACTCTAACCCTAACCCTTACCCAGCCCGTCTCCTCCTCGGCCCCTGCCTGACTGACTCCTTCCCGCCCGGCCTGTCACCTGTCACCGTCCTCTGCCCCTGCCTGACACGCTCCTCCCCGCCCGGGCCGTCACCGTCCTCGGCCCCTGCCTGACGGGGCTCCTCCGTCGCCTGGGCCTTCCAAGGGCTTGGTGTGGACGCTGGTTCCAGGACGCCCTCCCAGGAACCCGGTAGCAGGGCGGCCGCAGCGTCTCGCGCCACCCAACCGTCCGCCGGCCGGCGGCCGGCGCTAAGTGGCCTGCGGGGGACGTGCCCCCACTGTGGGGCGGGCGCCCAGCCTGGTGTCTTCTCTGAGGCCCCGTGGCTGCTTTTCCCCCCCGCAAGGGGAGAGCCGCGGAGGTGGGGACCGCCTCCTCGTGGGGACGTACACCCAGCTCTCCACGTCGGATTCCGGGGCTCTCTGTCCTGCCAGAAGGCCCAGCTGGCCTGCGGGTCCTCAGAGTGGCAAAAACATCCGAAAACTGAGATTGAGGGTCCGGTGGTTGTCTGCACTTTTGTGCTGGGCACCCCAGGGAGGCCCGGGGGCTGGCTGGACAACGCGGTCTGCTGGGCAGGGGGGGCGGTTTGGAGGAGCAACTGATGCCCTTTGCACTTTGGGTAGCAAGTGTCTGAGGTGTCTCTGAGCCCTGCGCCATGTCGGGGGGTGGGGTGGGGGGGTGGGAGGTCGGGGGGGGGGTGGAGGAGCAGGAGGAGGAGGAGGAGGAGGTGGGAAGGGCCGTGGCCTGCAGTCGTGTTCCCGGGGTGGCTTCTTCCACAGGCTGCTTGGCCTGGGCTCCCTGCACCTGGGCCTTTGGAGGACTGGCCCTGTGCTTGCCAACGCTTCCCCTGCAGGGACCCAGAGCTGGGAGGTTGCATCTCTCAGCCCTGGGTCGGGCAGAGCCCCAGCGGGCCATGCCCACAACCTCTCTCAGCACGGGTCCCCCAGAAGGCTCCTTTGGGACCAGGATTCTCTTGCGGGTGACTCTTTAAGGTCTGGCCCCTGGATGGAGGGGCACCAGGAGTAGAGGAGCAGGAAGGGGAAGGGGGTGGCCATGCGAGGGGACACTTTCAGGCCAAGTCCCAGCTTCAGCCTGATCCTCCTGGGAACCCCGGGGTGTACGTCACACCTCCTGGTTGTCCCGCTCTGAGACAAGGGCTCTGAGACAAGGAGCCGGGCTGCGCATTCCCCCAGCAGCCAGTCGTGGGCTGAGGACACCTGGGGCGTTGGGAACTCCCTGGCTTCTCCTTGGCTTAACATCTGGAGCTGCTTGTGAATCGTGCCGCCACACACACCCGAGTGCAGGTGTCTTCTGCACAGACTGCGGGCCTCGCTCTTCTGAATGCCGCTAGCTCGCCACCCACCCACGGGTGAACCTGGTCAGGGTACTTTCTCTCGGGGGCAGACTCTGATCCTGGCGGGCTACCGGTGTTTCTGTTTGCTCGTTTCTTTCTTCCATTTCGGGAAAGGCTTCCTTACTGGGTGTGGAAATCTCCTATGCCTTTCCTCGCCTATTCTGTCAGCTTTAAAATTCTCTTTCAGTTGCCACCCTCACAGATGGATTAGGAAACTCTTTCCGGTGCACTCATTAGTGAAATGACCTCAATGAAGCTGGAATCCAATATCTAATCGCCGATTTTTAGCGAGTCCACACGCCAGGGTGGTCGGGGTCCAATGCAGCCCCGGCCAGGCCCAGGCCCCTTGGACTGGGCCACAGGAGGACACAGAGGAGGGTCCCGGCCCCCACGGTCGCGTTGCCGGCAGTTCTCCAAGGGCTTGGGCGTTTTCCAGAGGTAGGAGATGGAGGGGACTGATTTCTTCAGCGCCCCACAAACCACGCCACCCCACCCATGGGACACATCCCTAGAGAGAGAGAGAGACGCCCCATACACTCGCTCCCCTCCCCCATGCGCTGTGCCCCAGCCCGGGCCCGGGGGAATAGGCGGCAGCCCACCCACAGGGTGGGGGGCGCAGCTGAAAGGGGTTGTCGGGGATGGCGGCCCCTGCCTGGGGTCAAAGGGCGGGCGACCCGCGCGTGCGCAATCGGCGGCGGCGGCGGCGGCGGCGGCGGCGGCGGCCACGAGCTGGGGGTGGGCCAGGCGAGGAGAGGAAGGGGGCTGGAAGGTCTCCACCTTGGCGAGTCCAGCCGTGGAGGCGCATCTTGTGTGAGTGTGAGTGAGTGAGTGTGAGTGTGAGTGTGTGTGTGTGTGTGTGTGTGTGTGTGTGTATAGAAAGACAGCCCCCCACCCCGGCCCGCCGCTCCCTGCCCGCCCCGCCCCGCCCCGCCCCGCCTGTCACCCCCGTCCCTCGGAGCCCGCCGGACCCGGCCGGTGAACTCAACAGGCCCGGCCCGGTGCGGGTCAGCGCCGGCGCGGGGCCTGGGGCGGGGGGAGGAGGCGGCGGGGAAGCGCAGAGAGGCTCGGCTTCTTGAGCGGGGCAGGGGCGCCCTCCGCCGTCTAGGGCCACACCACCCTGAACGCGCCCGATCTCGTCTGGTCTGGGAAGCTAAGCAGGGTCGGGCCTGGTTAGTACTTGGATGGGAGACCGCCTGGGAATACCGGGTGCCGTAGGCTTCTTCTTTTTTTTTTTTTGTTTTGCCTCTTGTTCTGTCCCCTTTCTGGGAGCGAGTCGGCGGCCCGGGGTGGGGGTCACCCCCACCCTCAGCGCCCGCCGCGCTGCCTGGCGTCTCAGACCAAAGGTCTGCTCTGTGGGAACCGACACGCTGGAGGAAACCTTGAGAGTCTGAGAGGGGAGGGAGTTCCAGAAGAAGGCCAGGATGTCATTTTGAGGGAGTATGTGACCAGAACTCGTCCCGTTGCTTTTGGGGTTCTATGGGCTACACGTAGGAATCTTTGGTGGTGGCACCTGATGTTGGGGGATCCGGAGTCACACCCAGACCTGCTCCACAGGCCTCCTTTTACTTTTCTCTTCGGATTCATTATTTTTAAAAAGTGTCTCTTATCTCTATGATTGCATTTTCTTTTCTCTCTCTTTTCAAGCAGATGATGGGAGTCCAAGTATTAAGGTGACATGTGTTGCCCGTGCCCCCCTCCCCCCTGTGTTCTTATTCATTTACCTCTGATGTTGTTCCAGCGTATTGTGGGGGTACCAATGTTAAGGTCGGGTACGTTGCCCTCTCCCAGCCTCCCCCCTCGGGTCAGAGCCTCAAGTGCGCCCATCCCCCAGTCGGTGCGCACCCACCCCATTCCTAATGGAGGTGTATGCCCATCCCCTCCCCCCACCCGCCCGACACCCACCCGATGAAGGTGATTCCTCTGTGTCCACTTAGGTGTCCATCGGTTCGTACCCATTTGCTGGTGAGCGCGAGCACGTGGTGCTCGTGTGTCCATTCTTGGGCTACCTGGCTTACTGGAACGGGTTCCAGCTCTGGCCAGGAGAACCACGAGAGGTGCCCTCTCACCGCTGCTCCTCCTAGCTGAATAGCACTCCGTGGTGTCCACGCGCCACATTTCATTTACGCACTCGTGGGTCGATGGGCACTCGGGTCGCTTCCAGGTCTTTGCGATTGTGACTTGTGCCCTGACTCTAACCCTAACCCTTACCCAGCCCGTCTCCTCCTCGGCCCCTGCCTGACTGACTCCTTCCCGCCCGGCCTGTCACCTGTCACCGTCCTCTGCCCCTGCCTGACACGCTCCTCCCCGCCCGGGCCGTCACCGTCCTCGGCCCCTGCCTGACGGGGCTCCTCCGTCGCCTGGGCCTTCCAAGGGCTTGGTGTGGACGCTGGTTCCAGGACGCCCTCCCAGGAACCCGGTAGCAGGGCGGCCGCAGCGTCTCGCGCCACCCAACCGTCCGCCGGCCGGCGGCCGGCGCTAAGTGGCCTGCGGGGGACGTGCCCCCACTGTGGGGCGGGCGCCCAGCCTGGTGTCTTCTCTGAGGCCCCGTGGCTGCTTTTCCCCCCCGCAAGGGGAGAGCCGCGGAGGTGGGGACCGCCTCCTCGTGGGGACGTACACCCAGCTCTCCACGTCGGATTCCGGGGCTCTCTGTCCTGCCAGAAGGCCCAGCTGGCCTGCGGGTCCTCAGAGTGGCAAAAACATCCGAAAACTGAGATTGAGGGTCCGGTGGTTGTCTGCACTTTTGTGCTGGGCACCCCAGGGAGGCCCGGGGGCTGGCTGGACAACGCGGTCTGCTGGGCAGGGGGGGCGGTTTGGAGGAGCAACTGATGCCCTTTGCACTTTGGGTAGCAAGTGTCTGAGGTGTCTCTGAGCCCTGCGCCATGTCGGGGGGTGGGGTGGGGGGGTGGGAGGTCGGGGGGGGGGTGGAGGAGCAGGAGGAGGAGGAGGAGGAGGTGGGAAGGGCCGTGGCCTGCAGTCGTGTTCCCGGGGTGGCTTCTTCCACAGGCTGCTTGGCCTGGGCTCCCTGCACCTGGGCCTTTGGAGGACTGGCCCTGTGCTTGCCAACGCTTCCCCTGCAGGGACCCAGAGCTGGGAGGTTGCATCTCTCAGCCCTGGGTCGGGCAGAGCCCCAGCGGGCCATGCCCACAACCTCTCTCAGCACGGGTCCCCCAGAAGGCTCCTTTGGGACCAGGATTCTCTTGCGGGTGACTCTTTAAGGTCTGGCCCCTGGATGGAGGGGCACCAGGAGTAGAGGAGCAGGAAGGGGAAGGGGGTGGCCATGCGAGGGGACACTTTCAGGCCAAGTCCCAGCTTCAGCCTGATCCTCCTGGGAACCCCGGGGTGTACGTCACACCTCCTGGTTGTCCCGCTCTGAGACAAGGGCTCTGAGACAAGGAGCCGGGCTGCGCATTCCCCCAGCAGCCAGTCGTGGGCTGAGGACACCTGGGGCGTTGGGAACTCCCTGGCTTCTCCTTGGCTTAACATCTGGAGCTGCTTGTGAATCGTGCCGCCACACACACCCGAGTGCAGGTGTCTTCTGCACAGACTGCGGGCCTCGCTCTTCTGAATGCCGCTAGCTCGCCACCCACCCACGGGTGAACCTGGTCAGGGTACTTTCTCTCGGGGGCAGACTCTGATCCTGGCGGGCTACCGGTGTTTCTGTTTGCTCGTTTCTTTCTTCCATTTCGGGAAAGGCTTCCTTACTGGGTGTGGAAATCTCCTATGCCTTTCCTCGCCTATTCTGTCAGCTTTAAAATTCTCTTTCAGTTGCCACCCTCACAGATGGATTAGGAAACTCTTTCCGGTGCACTCATTAGTGAAATGACCTCAATGAAGCTGGAATCCAATATCTAATCGCCGATTTTTAGCGAGTCCACACGCCAGGGTGGTCGGGGTCCAATGCAGCCCCGGCCAGGCCCAGGCCCCTTGGACTGGGCCACAGGAGGACACAGAGGAGGGTCCCGGCCCCCACGGTCGCGTTGCCGGCAGTTCTCCAAGGGCTTGGGCGTTTTCCAGAGGTAGGAGATGGAGGGGACTGATTTCTTCAGCGCCCCACAAACCACGCCACCCCACCCATGGGACACATCCCTAGAGAGAGAGAGAGACGCCCCATACACTCGCTCCCCTCCCCCATGCGCTGTGCCCCAGCCCGGGCCCGGGGGAATAGGCGGCAGCCCACCCACAGGGTGGGGGGCGCAGCTGAAAGGGGTTGTCGGGGATGGCGGCCCCTGCCTGGGGTCAAAGGGCGGGCGACCCGCGCGTGCGCAATCGGCGGCGGCGGCGGCGGCGGCGGCGGCCACGAGCTGGGGGTGGGCCAGGCGAGGAGAGGAAGGGGGCTGGAAGGTCTCCACCTTGGCGAGTCCAGCCGTGGAGGCGCATCTTGTGTGAGTGTGAGTGAGTGAGTGTGAGTGTGAGTGTGTGTGTGTGTGTGTGTGTATAGAGAGACAGCCCCCCACCCCGGCCCGCCGCTCCCTGCCCGCCCCGCCCCGCCCCGCCCCGCCTGTCACCCCCGTCCCTCGGAGCCCGCCGGACCCGGCCGGTGAACTCAACAGGCCCGGCCCGGTGCGGGTCAGCGCCGGCGCGGGGCCTGGGGCGGGGGGAGGAGGCGGCGGGGAAGCGCAGAGAGGCTCGGCTTCTTGAGCGGGGCAGGGGCGCCCTCCGCCGTCTAGGGCCACACCACCCTGAACGCGCCCGATCTCGTCTGGTCTGGGAAGCTAAGCAGGGTCGGGCCTGGTTAGTACTTGGATGGGAGACCGCCTGGGAATACCGGGTGCCGTAGGCTTCTTCTTTTTTTTTTTTTTTTGTTTTGCCTCTTGTTCTGTCCCCTTTCTGGGAGCGAGTCGGCGGCCCGGGGTGGGGGTCACCCCCACCCTCAGCGCCCGCCGCGGTGCCTGGCGCCCCAGCCCGCACCGTGGGGCCTCCTCTTGTCCCAAGCCGCGACACCGCCGTCACGCGGCAGCATGCGTGGCTTCTGGACTGTCAGGTCTCAGACCAAAGGTCTGCTCTGTGGGAACCGACACGCTGGAGGAAACCTTGAGAGTCTGAGAGGGGAGGGAGTTCCAGAAGAAGGCCAGGATGTCATTTTGAGGGAGTATGTGACCAGAACTCGTCCCGTTGCTTTTGGGGTTCTATGGGCTACACGTAGGAATCTTTGGTGGTGGCACCTGATGTTGGGGGATCCGGAGTCACACCCAGACCTGCTCCACAGGCCTCCTTTTACTTTTCTCTTCGGATTCATTATTTTTAAAAAGTGTCTCTTATCTCTATGATTGCATTTTCTTTTCTCTCTCTTTTCAAGCAGATGATGGGAGTCCAAGTATTAAGGTGACATGTGTTGCCCGTGCCCCCCTCCCCCCTGTGTTCTTATTCATTTACCTCTGATGTTGTTCCAGCGTATTGTGGGGGTACCAATGTTAAGGTCGGGTACGTTGCCCTCTCCCAGCCTCCCCCCTCGGGTCAGAGCCTCAAGTGCGCCCATCCCCCAGTCGGTGCGCACCCACCCCATTCCTAATGGAGGTGTATGCCCATCCCCTCCCCCCACCCGCCCGACACCCACCCGATGAAGGTGATTCCTCTGTGTCCACTTAGGTGTCCATCGGTTCGTACCCATTTGCTGGTGAGCGCGAGCACGTGGTGCTCGTGTGTCCATTCTTGGGCTACCTGGCTTACTGGAACGGGTTCCAGCTCTGGCCAGGAGAACCACGAGAGGTGCCCTCTCACCGCTGCTCCTCCTAGCTGAATAGCACTCCGTGGTGTCCACGCGCCACATTTCATTTACGCACTCGTGGGTCGATGGGCACTCGGGTCGCTTCCAGGTCTTTGCGATTGTGACTTGTGCCCTGACTCTAACCCTAACCCTTACCCAGCCCGTCTCCTCCTCGGCCCCTGCCTGACTGACTCCTTCCCGCCCGGCCTGTCACCTGTCACCGTCCTCTGCCCCTGCCTGACACGCTCCTCCCCGCCCGGGCCGTCACCGTCCTCGGCCCCTGCCTGACGGGGCTCCTCCGTCGCCTGGGCCTTCCAAGGGCTTGGTGTGGACGCTGGTTCCAGGACGCCCTCCCAGGAACCCGGTAGCAGGGCGGCCGCAGCGTCTCGCGCCACCCAACCGTCCGCCGGCCGGCGGCCGGCGCTAAGTGGCCTGCGGGGGACGTGCCCCCACTGTGGGGCGGGCGCCCAGCCTGGTGTCTTCTCTGAGGCCCCGTGGCTGCTTTTCCCCCCCGCAAGGGGAGAGCCGCGGAGGTGGGGACCGCCTCCTCGTGGGGACGTACACCCAGCTCTCCACGTCGGATTCCGGGGCTCTCTGTCCTGCCAGAAGGCCCAGCTGGCCTGCGGGTCCTCAGAGTGGCAAAAACATCCGAAAACTGAGATTGAGGGTCCGGTGGTTGTCTGCACTTTTGTGCTGGGCACCCCAGGGAGGCCCGGGGGCTGGCTGGACAACGCGGTCTGCTGGGCAGGGGGGGCGGTTTGGAGGAGCAACTGATGCCCTTTGCACTTTGGGTAGCAAGTGTCTGAGGTGTCTCTGAGCCCTGCGCCATGTCGGGGGGTGGGGTGGGGGGGTGGGAGGTCGGGGGGGGGGTGGAGGAGCAGGAGGAGGAGGAGGAGGAGGTGGGAAGGGCCGTGGCCTGCAGTCGTGTTCCCGGGGTGGCTTCTTCCACAGGCTGCTTGGCCTGGGCTCCCTGCACCTGGGCCTTTGGAGGACTGGCCCTGTGCTTGCCAACGCTTCCCCTGCAGGGACCCAGAGCTGGGAGGTTGCATCTCTCAGCCCTGGGTCGGGCAGAGCCCCAGCGGGCCATGCCCACAACCTCTCTCAGCACGGGTCCCCCAGAAGGCTCCTTTGGGACCAGGATTCTCTTGCGGGTGACTCTTTAAGGTCTGGCCCCTGGATGGAGGGGCACCAGGAGTAGAGGAGCAGGAAGGGGAAGGGGGTGGCCATGCGAGGGGACACTTTCAGGCCAAGTCCCAGCTTCAGCCTGATCCTCCTGGGAACCCCGGGGTGTACGTCACACCTCCTGGTTGTCCCGCTCTGAGACAAGGGCTCTGAGACAAGGAGCCGGGCTGCGCATTCCCCCAGCAGCCAGTCGTGGGCTGAGGACACCTGGGGCGTTGGGAACTCCCTGGCTTCTCCTTGGCTTAACATCTGGAGCTGCTTGTGAATCGTGCCGCCACACACACCCGAGTGCAGGTGTCTTCTGCACAGACTGCGGGCCTCGCTCTTCTGAATGCCGCTAGCTCGCCACCCACCCACGGGTGAACCTGGTCAGGGTACTTTCTCTCGGGGGCAGACTCTGATCCTGGCGGGCTACCGGTGTTTCTGTTTGCTCGTTTCTTTCTTCCATTTCGGGAAAGGCTTCCTTACTGGGTGTGGAAATCTCCTATGCCTTTCCTCGCCTATTCTGTCAGCTTTAAAATTCTCTTTCAGTTGCCACCCTCACAGATGGATTAGGAAACTCTTTCCGGTGCACTCATTAGTGAAATGACCTCAATGAAGCTGGAATCCAATATCTAATCGCCGATTTTTAGCGAGTCCACACGCCAGGGTGGTCGGGGTCCAATGCAGCCCCGGCCAGGCCCAGGCCCCTTGGACTGGGCCACAGGAGGACACAGAGGAGGGTCCCGGCCCCCACGGTCGCGTTGCCGGCAGTTCTCCAAGGGCTTGGGCGTTTTCCAGAGGTAGGAGATGGAGGGGACTGATTTCTTCAGCGCCCCACAAACCACGCCACCCCACCCATGGGACACATCCCTAGAGAGAGAGAGAGACGCCCCATACACTCGCTCCCCTCCCCCATGCGCTGTGCCCCAGCCCGGGCCCGGGGGAATAGGCGGCAGCCCACCCACAGGGTGGGGGGCGCAGCTGAAAGGGGTTGTCGGGGATGGCGGCCCCTGCCTGGGGTCAAAGGGCGGGCGACCCGCGCGTGCGCAATCGGCGGCGGCGGCGGCGGCGGCGGCGGCGGCGGCGGCCACGAGCTGGGGGTGGGCCAGGCGAGGAGAGGAAGGGGGCTGGAAGGTCTCCACCTTGGCGAGTCCAGCCGTGGAGGCGCATCTTGTGTGAGTGTGAGTGAGTGAGTGTGAGTGTGAGTGTGTGTGTGTGTGTGTGTGTGTGTGTGTGTATAGAAAGACAGCCCCCCACCCCGGCCCGCCGCTCCCTGCCCGCCCCGCCCCGCCCCGCCCCGCCTGTCACCCCCGTCCCTCGGAGCCCGCCGGACCCGGCCGGTGAACTCAACAGGCCCGGCCCGGTGCGGGTCAGCGCCGGCGCGGGGCCTGGGGCGGGGGGAGGAGGCGGCGGGGAAGCGCAGAGAGGCTCGGCTTCTTGAGCGGGGCAGGGGCGCCCTCCGCCGTCTAGGGCCACACCACCCTGAACGCGCCCGATCTCGTCTGGTCTCGGAAGCTAAGCAGGGTCGGGCCTGGTTAGTACTTGGATGGGAGACCGCCTGGGAATACCGGGTGCCGTAGGCTTCTTCTTTTTTTTTTTTGTTTTGCCTCTTGTTCTGTCCCCTTTCTGGGAGCGAGTCGGCGGCCCGGGGTGGGGGTCACCCCCACCCTCAGCGCCCGCCGCGCTGCCTGGCGTCTCAGACCAAAGGTCTGCTCTGTGGGAACCGACACGCTGGAGGAAACCTTGAGAGTCTGAGAGGGGAGGGAGTTCCAGAAGAAGGCCAGGATGTCATTTTGAGGGAGTATGTGACCAGAACTCGTCCCGTTGCTTTTGGGGTTCTATGGGCTACACGTAGGAATCTTTGGTGGTGGCACCTGATGTTGGGGGATCCGGAGTCACACCCAGACCTGCTCCACAGGCCTCCTTTTACTTTTCTCTTCAGATTCATTATTTTTAAAAAGTGTCTCTTATCTCTATGATTGCATTTTCTTTTCTCTCTCTTTTCAAGCAGATGATGGGAGTCCAAGTATTAAGGTGACATGTGTTGCCCGTGCCCCCCTCCCCCCTGTGTTCTTATTCATTTACCTCTGATGTTGTTCCAGCGTATTGTGGGGGTACCAATGTTAAGGTCGGGTACGTTGCCCTCTCCCAGCCTCCCCCCTCGGGTCAGAGCCTCAAGTGCGCCCATCCCCCAGTCGGTGCGCACCCACCCCATTCCTAATGGAGGTGTATGCCCATCCCCTCCCCCCACCCGCCCGACACCCACCCGATGAAGGTGATTCCTCTGTGTCCACTTAGGTGTCCATCGGTTCGTACCCATTTGCTGGTGAGCGCGAGCACGTGGTGCTCGTGTGTCCATTCTTGGGCTACCTGGCTTACTGGAACGGGTTCCAGCTCTGGCCAGGAGAACCACGAGAGGTGCCCTCTCACCGCTGCTCCTCCTAACTGAATAGCACTCCGTGGTGTCCACGCGCCACATTTCATTTACGCACTCGTGGGTCGATGGGCACTCGGGTCGCTTCCAGGTCTTTGCGATTGTGACTTGTGCCCTGACTCTAACCCTAACCCTTACCCAGCCCGTCTCCTCCTCGGCCCCTGCCTGACTGACTCCTTCCCGCCCGGCCTGTCACCTGTCACCGTCCTCTGCCCCTGCCTGACACGCTCCTCCCCGCCCGGGCCGTCACCGTCCTCGGCCCCTGCCTGACGGGGCTCCTCCGTCGCCTGGGCCTTCCAAGGGCTTGGTGTGGACGCTGGTTCCAGGACGCCCTCCCAGGAACCCGGTAGCAGGGCGGCCGCAGCGTCTCGCGCCACCCAACCGTCCGCCGGCCGGCGGCCGGCGCTAAGTGGCCTGCGGGGGACGTGCCCCCACTGTGGGGCGGGCGCCCAGCCTGGTGTCTTCTCTGAGGCCCCGTGGCTGCTTTTCCCCCCCGCAAGGGGAGAGCCGCGGAGGTGGGGACCGCCTCCTCGTGGGGACGTACACCCAGCTCTCCACGTCGGATTCCGGGGCTCTCTGTCCTGCCAGAAGGCCCAGCTGGCCTGCGGGTCCTCAGAGTGGCAAAAACATCCGAAAACTGAGATTGAGGGTCCGGTGGTTGTCTGCACTTTTGTGCTGGGCACCCCAGGGAGGCCCGGGGGCTGGCTGGACAACGCGGTCTGCTGGGCAGGGGGGGCGGTTTGGAGGAGCAACTGATGCCCTTTGCACTTTGGGTAGCAAGTGTCTGAGGTGTCTCTGAGCCCTGCGCCATGTCGGGGGGTGGGGTGGGGGGGTGGGAGGTCGGGGGGGGTGGAGGAGCAGGAGGAGGAGGAGGAGGAGGTGGGAAGGGCCGTGGCCTGCAGTCGTGTTCCCGGGGTGGCTTCTTCCACAGGCTGCTTGGCCTGGGCTCCCTGCACCTGGGCCTTTGGAGGACTGGCCCTGTGCTTGCCAACGCTTCCCCTGCAGGGACCCAGAGCTGGGAGGTTGCATCTCTCAGCCCTGGGTCGGGCAGAGCCCCAGCGGGCCATGCCCACAACCTCTCTCAGCACGGGTCCCCCAGAAGGCTCCTTTGGGACCAGGATTCTCTTGCGGGTGACTCTTTAAGGTCTGGCCCCTGGATGGAGGGGCACCAGGAGTAGAGGAGCAGGAAGGGGAAGGGGGTGGCCATGCGAGGGGACACTTTCAGGCCAAGTCCCAGCTTCAGCCTGATCCTCCTGGGAACCCCGGGGTGTACGTCACACCTCCTGGTTGTCCCGCTCTGAGACAAGGGCTCTGAGACAAGGAGCCGGGCTGCGCATTCCCCCAGCAGCCAGTCGTGGGCTGAGGACACCTGGGGCGTTGGGAACTCCCTGGCTTCTCCTTGGCTTAACATCTGGAGCTGCTTGTGAATCGTGCCGCCACACACACCCGAGTGCAGGTGTCTTCTGCACAGACTGCGGGCCTCGCTCTTCTGAATGCCGCTAGCTCGCCACCCACCCACGGGTGAACCTGGTCAGGGTACTTTCTCTCGGGGGCAGACTCTGATCCTGGCGGGCTACCGGTGTTTCTGTTTGCTCGTTTCTTTCTTCCATTTCGGGAAAGGCTTCCTTACTGGGTGTGGAAATCTCCTATGCCTTTCCTCGCCTATTCTGTCAGCTTTAAAATTCTCTTTCAGTTGCCACCCTCACAGATGGATTAGGAAACTCTTTCCGGTGCACTCATTAGTGAAATGACCTCAATGAAGCTGGAATCCAATATCTAATCGCCGATTTTTAGCGAGTCCACACGCCAGGGTGGTCGGGGTCCAATGCAGCCCCGGCCAGGCCCAGGCCCCTTGGACTGGGCCACAGGAGGACACAGAGGAGGGTCCCGGCCCCCACGGTCGCGTTGCCGGCAGTTCTCCAAGGGCTTGGGCGTTTTCCAGAGGTAGGAGATGGAGGGGACTGATTTCTTCAGCGCCCCACAAACCACGCCACCCCACCCATGGGACACATCCCTAGAGAGAGAGAGAGACGCCCCATACACTCGCTCCCCTCCCCCATGCGCTGTGCCCCAGCCCGGGCCCGGGGGAATAGGCGGCAGCCCACCCACAGGGTGGGGGGCGCAGCTGAAAGGGGTTGTCGGGGATGGCGGCCCCTGCCTGGGGTCAAAGGGCGGGCGACCCGCGCGTGCGCAATCGGCGGCGGCGGCGGCGGCGGCGGCGGCCACGAGCTGGGGGTGGGCCAGGCGAGGAGAGGAAGGGGGCTGGAAGGTCTCCACCTTGGCGAGTCCAGCCGTGGAGGCGCATCTTGTGTGAGTGTGAGTGAGTGAGTGTGAGTGTGAGTGTGTGTGTGTGTGTGTGTGTGTGTGTGTGTGTGTGTGTGTATAGAAAGACAGCCCCCCACCCCGGCCCGCCGCTCCCTGCCCGCCCCGCCCCGCCCCGCCCCGCCTGTCACCCCCGTCCCTCGGAGCCCGCCGGACCCGGCCGGTGAACTCAACAGGCCCGGCCCGGTGCGGGTCAGCGCCGGCGCGGGGCCTGGGGCGGGGGGAGGAGGCGGCGGGGAAGCGCAGAGAGGCTCGGCTTCTTGAGCGGGGCAGGGGCGCCCTCCGCCGTCTAGGGCCACACCACCCTGAACGCGCCCGATCTCGTCTGGTCTCGGAAGCTAAGCAGGGTCGGGCCTGGTTAGTACTTGGATGGGAGACCGCCTGGGAATACCGGGTGCCGTAGGCTTCTTCTTTTTTTTTTTTTGTTTTGCCTCTTGTTCTGTCCCCTTTCTGGGAGCGAGTCGGCGGCCCGGGGTGGGGGTCACCCCCACCCTCAGCGCCCGCCGCGCTGCCTGGCGTCTCAGACCAAAGGTCTGCTCTGTGGGAACCGACACGCTGGAGGAAACCTTGAGAGTCTGAGAGGGGAGGGAGTTCCAGAAGAAGGCCAGGATGTCATTTTGAGGGAGTATGTGACCAGAACTCGTCCCGTTGCTTTTGGGGTTCTATGGGCTACACGTAGGAATCTTTGGTGGTGGCACCTGATGTTGGGGGATCCGGAGTCACACCCAGACCTGCTCCACAGGCCTCCTTTTACTTTTCTCTTCGGATTCATTATTTTTAAAAAGTGTCTCTTATCTCTATGATTGCATTTTCTTTTCTCTCTCTTTTCAAGCAGATGATGGGAGTCCAAGTATTAAGGTGACATGTGTTGCCCGTGCCCCCCTCCCCCCTGTGTTCTTATTCATTTACCTCTGATGTTGTTCCAGCGTATTGTGGGGGTACCAATGTTAAGGTCGGGTACGTTGCCCTCTCCCAGCCTCCCCCCTCGGGTCAGAGCCTCAAGTGCGCCCATCCCCCAGTCGGTGCGCACCCACCCCATTCCTAATGGAGGTGTATGCCCATCCCCTCCCCCCACCCGCCCGACACCCACCCGATGAAGGTGATTCCTCTGTGTCCACTTAGGTGTCCATCGGTTCGTACCCATTTGCTGGTGAGCGCGAGCACGTGGTGCTCGTGTGTCCATTCTTGGGCTACCTGGCTTACTGGAACGGGTTCCAGCTCTGGCCAGGAGAACCACGAGAGGTGCCCTCTCACCGCTGCTCCTCCTAGCTGAATAGCACTCCGTGGTGTCCACGCGCCACATTTCATTTACGCACTCGTGGGTCGATGGGCACTCGGGTCGCTTCCAGGTCTTTGCGATTGTGACTTGTGCCCTGACTCTAACCCTAACCCTTACCCAGCCCGTCTCCTCCTCGGCCCCTGCCTGACTGACTCCTTCCCGCCCGGCCTGTCACCTGTCACCGTCCTCTGCCCCTGCCTGACACGCTCCTCCCCGCCCGGGCCGTCACCGTCCTCGGCCCCTGCCTGACGGGGCTCCTCCGTCGCCTGGGCCTTCCAAGGGCTTGGTGTGGACGCTGGTTCCAGGACGCCCTCCCAGGAACCCGGTAGCAGGGCGGCCGCAGCGTCTCGCGCCACCCAACCGTCCGCCGGCCGGCGGCCGGCGCTAAGTGGCCTGCGGGGGACGTGCCCCCACTGTGGGGCGGGCGCCCAGCCTGGTGTCTTCTCTGAGGCCCCGTGGCTGCTTTTCCCCCCCGCAAGGGGAGAGCCGCGGAGGTGGGGACCGCCTCCTCGTGGGGACGTACACCCAGCTCTCCACGTCGGATTCCGGGGCTCTCTGTCCTGCCAGAAGGCCCAGCTGGCCTGCGGGTCCTCAGAGTGGCAAAAACATCCGAAAACTGAGATTGAGGGTCCGGTGGTTGTCTGCACTTTTGTGCTGGGCACCCCAGGGAGGCCCGGGGGCTGGCTGGACAACGCGGTCTGCTGGGCAGGGGGGGCGGTTTGGAGGAGCAACTGATGCCCTTTGCACTTTGGGTAGCAAGTGTCTGAGGTGTCTCTGAGCCCTGCGCCATGTCGGGGGGTGGGGTGGGGGGGTGGGAGGTCGGGGGGGGGTGGAGGAGCAGGAGGAGGAGGAGGAGGAGGTGGGAAGGGCCGTGGCCTGCAGTCGTGTTCCCGGGGTGGCTTCTTCCACAGGCTGCTTGGCCTGGGCTCCCTGCACCTGGGCCTTTGGAGGACTGGCCCTGTGCTTGCCAACGCTTCCCCTGCAGGGACCCAGAGCTGGGAGGTTGCATCTCTCAGCCCTGGGTCGGGCAGAGCCCCAGCGGGCCATGCCCACAACCTCTCTCAGCACGGGTCCCCCAGAAGGCTCCTTTGGGACCAGGATTCTCTTGCGGGTGACTCTTTAAGGTCTGGCCCCTGGATGGAGGGGCACCAGGAGTAGAGGAGCAGGAAGGGGAAGGGGGTGGCCATGCGAGGGGACACTTTCAGGCCAAGTCCCAGCTTCAGCCTGATCCTCCTGGGAACCCCGGGGTGTACGTCACACCTCCTGGTTGTCCCGCTCTGAGACAAGGGCTCTGAGACAAGGAGCCGGGCTGCGCATTCCCCCAGCAGCCAGTCGTGGGCTGAGGACACCTGGGGCGTTGGGAACTCCCTGGCTTCTCCTTGGCTTAACATCTGGAGCTGCTTGTGAATCGTGCCGCCACACACACCCGAGTGCAGGTGTCTTCTGCACAGACTGCGGGCCTCGCTCTTCTGAATGCCGCTAGCTCGCCACCCACCCACGGGTGAACCTGGTCAGGGTACTTTCTCTCGGGGGCAGACTCTGATCCTGGCGGGCTACCGGTGTTTCTGTTTGCTCGTTTCTTTCTTCCATTTCGGGAAAGGCTTCCTTACTGGGTGTGGAAATCTCCTATGCCTTTCCTCGCCTATTCTGTCAGCTTTAAAATTCTCTTTCAGTTGCCACCCTCACAGATGGATTAGGAAACTCTTTCCGGTGCACTCATTAGTGAAATGACCTCAATGAAGCTGGAATCCAATATCTAATCGCCGATTTTTAGCGAGTCCACACGCCAGGGTGGTCGGGGTCCAATGCAGCCCCGGCCAGGCCCAGGCCCCTTGGACTGGGCCACAGGAGGACACAGAGGAGGGTCCCGGCCCCCACGGTCGCGTTGCCGGCAGTTCTCCAAGGGCTTGGGCGTTTTCCAGAGGTAGGAGATGGAGGGGACTGATTTCTTCAGCGCCCCACAAACCACGCCACCCCACCCATGGGACACATCCCTAGAGAGAGAGAGAGACGCCCCATACACTCGCTCCCCTCCCCCATGCGCTGTGCCCCAGCCCGGGCCCGGGGGAATAGGCGGCAGCCCACCCACAGGGTGGGGGGCGCAGCTGAAAGGGGTTGTCGGGGATGGCGGCCCCTGCCTGGGGTCAAAGGGCGGGCGACCCGCGCGTGCGCAATCGGCGGCGGCGGCGGCGGCGGCGGCGGCGGCGGCCACGAGCTGGGGGTGGGCCAGGCGAGGAGAGGAAGGGGGCTGGAAGGTCTCCACCTTGGCGAGTCCAGCCGTGGAGGCGCATCTTGTGTGAGTGTGAGTGAGTGAGTGTGAGTGTGAGTGTGTGTGTGTGTGTGTGTGTGTGTGTGTGTATAGAAAGACAGCCCCCCACCCCGGCCCGCCGCTCCCTGCCCGCCCCGCCCCGCCCCGCCCCGCCTGTCACCCCCGTCCCTCGGAGCCCGCCGGACCCGGCCGGTGAACTCAACAGGCCCGGCCCGGTGCGGGTCAGCGCCGGCGCGGGGCCTGGGGCGGGGGGAGGAGGCGGCGGGGAAGCGCAGAGAGGCTCGGCTTCTTGAGCGGGGCAGGGGCGCCCTCCGCCGTCTAGGGCCACACCACCCTGAACGCGCCCGATCTCGTCTGGTCTCGGAAGCTAAGCAGGGTCGGGCCTGGTTAGTACTTGGATGGGAGACCGCCTGGGAATACCGGGTGCCGTAGGCTTCTTCTTTTTTTTTTTTTGTTTTGCCTCTTGTTCTGTCCCCTTTCTGGGAGCGAGTCGGCGGCCCGGGGTGGGGGTCACCCCCACCCTCAGCGCCCGCCGCGCTGCCTGGCGTCTCAGACCAAAGGTCTGCTCTGTGGGAACCGACACGCTGGAGGAAACCTTGAGAGTCTGAGAGGGGAGGGAGTTCCAGAAGAAGGCCAGGATGTCATTTTGAGGGAGTATGTGACCAGAACTCGTCCCGTTGCTTTTGGGGTTCTATGGGCTACACGTAGGAATCTTTGGTGGTGGCACCTGATGTTGGGGGATCCGGAGTCACACCCAGACCTGCTCCACAGGCCTCCTTTTACTTTTCTCTTCGGATTCATTATTTTTAAAAAGTGTCTCTTATCTCTATGATTGCATTTTCTTTTCTCTCTCTTTTCAAGCAGATGATGGGAGTCCAAGTATTAAGGTGACATGTGTTGCCCGTGCCCCCCTCCCCCCTGTGTTCTTATTCATTTACCTCTGATGTTGTTCCAGCGTATTGTGGGGGTACCAATGTTAAGGTCGGGTACGTTGCCCTCTCCCAGCCTCCCCCCTCGGGTCAGAGCCTCAAGTGCGCCCATCCCCCAGTCGGTGCGCACCCACCCCATTCCTAATGGAGGTGTATGCCCATCCCCTCCCCCCACCCGCCCGACACCCACCCGATGAAGGTGATTCCTCTGTGTCCACTTAGGTGTCCATCGGTTCGTACCCATTTGCTGGTGAGCGCGAGCACGTGGTGCTCGTGTGTCCATTCTTGGGCTACCTGGCTTACTGGAACGGGTTCCAGCTCTGGCCAGGAGAACCACGAGAGGTGCCCTCTCACCGCTGCTCCTCCTAGCTGAATAGCACTCCGTGGTGTCCACGCGCCACATTTCATTTACGCACTCGTGGGTCGATGGGCACTCGGGTCGCTTCCAGGTCTTTGCGATTGTGACTTGTGCCCTGACTCTAACCCTAACCCTTACCCAGCCCGTCTCCTCCTCGGCCCCTGCCTGACTGACTCCTTCCCGCCCGGCCTGTCACCTGTCACCGTCCTCTGCCCCTGCCTGACACGCTCCTCCCCGCCCGGGCCGTCACCGTCCTCGGCCCCTGCCTGACGGGGCTCCTCCGTCGCCTGGGCCTTCCAAGGGCTTGGTGTGGACGCTGGTTCCAGGACGCCCTCCCAGGAACCCGGTAGCAGGGCGGCCGCAGCGTCTCGCGCCACCCAACCGTCCGCCGGCCGGCGGCCGGCGCTAAGTGGCCTGCGGGGGACGTGCCCCCACTGTGGGGCGGGCGCCCAGCCTGGTGTCTTCTCTGAGGCCCCGTGGCTGCTTTTCCCCCCCGCAAGGGGAGAGCCGCGGAGGTGGGGACCGCCTCCTCGTGGGGACGTACACCCAGCTCTCCACGTCGGATTCCGGGGCTCTCTGTCCTGCCAGAAGGCCCAGCTGGCCTGCGGGTCCTCAGAGTGGCAAAAACATCCGAAAACTGAGATTGAGGGTCCGGTGGTTGTCTGCACTTTTGTGCTGGGCACCCCAGGGAGGCCCGGGGGCTGGCTGGACAACGCGGTCTGCTGGGCAGGGGGGGCGGTTTGGAGGAGCAACTGATGCCCTTTGCACTTTGGGTAGCAAGTGTCTGAGGTGTCTCTGAGCCCTGCGCCATGTCGGGGGGTGGGGTGGGGGGGTGGGAGGTCGGGGGGGGGGTGGAGGAGCAGGAGGAGGAGGAGGAGGAGGTGGGAAGGGCCGTGGCCTGCAGTCGTGTTCCCGGGGTGGCTTCTTCCACAGGCTGCTTGGCCTGGGCTCCCTGCACCTGGGCCTTTGGAGGACTGGCCCTGTGCTTGCCAACGCTTCCCCTGCAGGGACCCAGAGCTGGGAGGTTGCATCTCTCAGCCCTGGGTCGGGCAGAGCCCCAGCGGGCCATGCCCACAACCTCTCTCAGCACGGGTCCCCCAGAAGGCTCCTTTGGGACCAGGATTCTCTTGCGGGTGACTCTTTAAGGTCTGGCCCCTGGATGGAGGGGCACCAGGAGTAGAGGAGCAGGAAGGGGAAGGGGGTGGCCATGCGAGGGGACACTTTCAGGCCAAGTCCCAGCTTCAGCCTGATCCTCCTGGGAACCCCGGGGTGTACGTCACACCTCCTGGTTGTCCCGCTCTGAGACAAGGGCTCTGAGACAAGGAGCCGGGCTGCGCATTCCCCCAGCAGCCAGTCGTGGGCTGAGGACACCTGGGGCGTTGGGAACTCCCTGGCTTCTCCTTGGCTTAACATCTGGAGCTGCTTGTGAATCGTGCCGCCACACACACCCGAGTGCAGGTGTCTTCTGCACAGACTGCGGGCCTCGCTCTTCTGAATGCCGCTAGCTCGCCACCCACCCACGGGTGAACCTGGTCAGGGTACTTTCTCTCGGGGGCAGACTCTGATCCTGGCGGGCTACCGGTGTTTCTGTTTGCTCGTTTCTTTCTTCCATTTCGGGAAAGGCTTCCTTACTGGGTGTGGAAATCTCCTATGCCTTTCCTCGCCTATTCTGTCAGCTTTAAAATTCTCTTTCAGTTGCCACCCTCACAGATGGATTAGGAAACTCTTTCCGGTGCACTCATTAGTGAAATGACCTCAATGAAGCTGGAATCCAATATCTAATCGCCGATTTTTAGCGAGTCCACACGCCAGGGTGGTCGGGGTCCAATGCAGCCCCGGCCAGGCCCAGGCCCCTTGGACTGGGCCACAGGAGGACACAGAGGAGGGTCCCGGCCCCCACGGTCGCGTTGCCGGCAGTTCTCCAAGGGCTTGGGCGTTTTCCAGAGGTAGGAGATGGAGGGGACTGATTTCTTCAGCGCCCCACAAACCACGCCACCCCACCCATGGGACACATCCCTAGAGAGAGAGAGAGACGCCCCATACACTCGCTCCCCTCCCCCATGCGCTGTGCCCCAGCCCGGGCCCGGGGGAATAGGCGGCAGCCCACCCACAGGGTGGGGGGCGCAGCTGAAAGGGGTTGTCGGGGATGGCGGCCCCTGCCTGGGGTCAAAGGGCGGGCGACCCGCGCGTGCGCAATCGGCGGCGGCGGCGGCGGCGGCGGCGGCCACGAGCTGGGGGTGGGCCAGGCGAGGAGAGGAAGGGGGCTGGAAGGTCTCCACCTTGGCGAGTCCAGCCGTGGAGGCGCATCTTGTGTGAGTGTGAGTGAGTGAGTGTGAGTGTGAGTGTGTGTGTGTGTGTGTGTGTATAGAGAGACAGCCCCCCACCCCGGCCCGCCGCTCCCTGCCCGCCCCGCCCCGCCCCGCCCCGCCTGTCACCCCCGTCCCTCGGAGCCCGCCGGACCCGGCCGGTGAACTCAACAGGCCCGGCCCGGTGCGGGTCAGCGCCGGCGCGGGGCCTGGGGCGGGGGGAGGAGGCGGCGGGGAAGCGCAGAGAGGCTCGGCTTCTTGAGCGGGGCAGGGGCGCCCTCCGCCGTCTAGGGCCACACCACCCTGAACGCGCCCGATCTCGTCTGGTCTGGGAAGCTAAGCAGGGTCGGGCCTGGTTAGTACTTGGATGGGAGACCGCCTGGGAATACCGGGTGCCGTAGGCTTCTTCTTTTTTTTTTTTTTTTGTTTTGCCTCTTGTTCTGTCCCCTTTCTGGGAGCGAGTCGGCGGCCCGGGGTGGGGGTCACCCCCACCCTCAGCGCCCGCCGCGGTGCCTGGCGCCCCAGCCCGCACCGTGGGGCCTCCTCTTGTCCCAAGCCGCGACACCGCCGTCACGCGGCAGCATGCGTGGCTTCTGGACTGTCAGGTCTCAGACCAAAGGTCTGCTCTGTGGGAACCGACACGCTGGAGGAAACCTTGAGAGTCTGAGAGGGGAGGGAGTTCCAGAAGAAGGCCAGGATGTCATTTTGAGGGAGTATGTGACCAGAACTCGTCCCGTTGCTTTTGGGGTTCTATGGGCTACACGTAGGAATCTTTGGTGGTGGCACCTGATGTTGGGGGATCCGGAGTCACACCCAGACCTGCTCCACAGGCCTCCTTTTACTTTTCTCTTCGGATTCATTATTTTTAAAAAGTGTCTCTTATCTCTATGATTGCATTTTCTTTTCTCTCTCTTTTCAAGCAGATGATGGGAGTCCAAGTATTAAGGTGACATGTGTTGCCCGTGCCCCCCTCCCCCCTGTGTTCTTATTCATTTACCTCTGATGTTGTTCCAGCGTATTGTGGGGGTACCAATGTTAAGGTCGGGTACGTTGCCCTCTCCCAGCCTCCCCCCTCGGGTCAGAGCCTCAAGTGCGCCCATCCCCCAGTCGGTGCGCACCCACCCCATTCCTAATGGAGGTGTATGCCCATCCCCTCCCCCCACCCGCCCGACACCCACCCGATGAAGGTGATTCCTCTGTGTCCACTTAGGTGTCCATCGGTTCGTACCCATTTGCTGGTGAGCGCGAGCACGTGGTGCTCGTGTGTCCATTCTTGGGCTACCTGGCTTACTGGAACGGGTTCCAGCTCTGGCCAGGAGAACCACGAGAGGTGCCCTCTCACCGCTGCTCCTCCTAGCTGAATAGCACTCCGTGGTGTCCACGCGCCACATTTCATTTACGCACTCGTGGGTCGATGGGCACTCGGGTCGCTTCCAGGTCTTTGCGATTGTGACTTGTGCCCTGACTCTAACCCTAACCCTTACCCAGCCCGTCTCCTCCTCGGCCCCTGCCTGACTGACTCCTTCCCGCCCGGCCTGTCACCTGTCACCGTCCTCTGCCCCTGCCTGACACGCTCCTCCCCGCCCGGGCCGTCACCGTCCTCGGCCCCTGCCTGACGGGGCTCCTCCGTCGCCTGGGCCTTCCAAGGGCTTGGTGTGGACGCTGGTTCCAGGACGCCCTCCCAGGAACCCGGTAGCAGGGCGGCCGCAGCGTCTCGCGCCACCCAACCGTCCGCCGGCCGGCGGCCGGCGCTAAGTGGCCTGCGGGGGACGTGCCCCCACTGTGGGGCGGGCGCCCAGCCTGGTGTCTTCTCTGAGGCCCCGTGGCTGCTTTTCCCCCCCGCAAGGGGAGAGCCGCGGAGGTGGGGACCGCCTCCTCGTGGGGACGTACACCCAGCTCTCCACGTCGGATTCCGGGGCTCTCTGTCCTGCCAGAAGGCCCAGCTGGCCTGCGGGTCCTCAGAGTGGCAAAAACATCCGAAAACTGAGATTGAGGGTCCGGTGGTTGTCTGCACTTTTGTGCTGGGCACCCCAGGGAGGCCCGGGGGCTGGCTGGACAACGCGGTCTGCTGGGCAGGGGGGGCGGTTTGGAGGAGCAACTGATGCCCTTTGCACTTTGGGTAGCAAGTGTCTGAGGTGTCTCTGAGCCCTGCGCCATGTCGGGGGGTGGGGTGGGGGGGTGGGAGGTCGGGGGGGGGGTGGAGGAGCAGGAGGAGGAGGAGGAGGAGGTGGGAAGGGCCGTGGCCTGCAGTCGTGTTCCCGGGGTGGCTTCTTCCACAGGCTGCTTGGCCTGGGCTCCCTGCACCTGGGCCTTTGGAGGACTGGCCCTGTGCTTGCCAACGCTTCCCCTGCAGGGACCCAGAGCTGGGAGGTTGCATCTCTCAGCCCTGGGTCGGGCAGAGCCCCAGCGGGCCATGCCCACAACCTCTCTCAGCACGGGTCCCCCAGAAGGCTCCTTTGGGACCAGGATTCTCTTGCGGGTGACTCTTTAAGGTCTGGCCCCTGGATGGAGGGGCACCAGGAGTAGAGGAGCAGGAAGGGGAAGGGGGTGGCCATGCGAGGGGACACTTTCAGGCCAAGTCCCAGCTTCAGCCTGATCCTCCTGGGAACCCCGGGGTGTACGTCACACCTCCTGGTTGTCCCGCTCTGAGACAAGGGCTCTGAGACAAGGAGCCGGGCTGCGCATTCCCCCAGCAGCCAGTCGTGGGCTGAGGACACCTGGGGCGTTGGGAACTCCCTGGCTTCTCCTTGGCTTAACATCTGGAGCTGCTTGTGAATCGTGCCGCCACACACACCCGAGTGCAGGTGTCTTCTGCACAGACTGCGGGCCTCGCTCTTCTGAATGCCGCTAGCTCGCCACCCACCCACGGGTGAACCTGGTCAGGGTACTTTCTCTCGGGGGCAGACTCTGATCCTGGCGGGCTACCGGTGTTTCTGTTTGCTCGTTTCTTTCTTCCATTTCGGGAAAGGCTTCCTTACTGGGTGTGGAAATCTCCTATGCCTTTCCTCGCCTATTCTGTCAGCTTTAAAATTCTCTTTCAGTTGCCACCCTCACAGATGGATTAGGAAACTCTTTCCGGTGCACTCATTAGTGAAATGACCTCAATGAAGCTGGAATCCAATATCTAATCGCCGATTTTTAGCGAGTCCACACGCCAGGGTGGTCGGGGTCCAATGCAGCCCCGGCCAGGCCCAGGCCCCTTGGACTGGGCCACAGGAGGACACAGAGGAGGGTCCCGGCCCCCACGGTCGCGTTGCCGGCAGTTCTCCAAGGGCTTGGGCGTTTTCCAGAGGTAGGAGATGGAGGGGACTGATTTCTTCAGCGCCCCACAAACCACGCCACCCCACCCATGGGACACATCCCTAGAGAGAGAGAGAGACGCCCCATACACTCGCTCCCCTCCCCCATGCGCTGTGCCCCAGCCCGGGCCCGGGGGAATAGGCGGCAGCCCACCCACAGGGTGGGGGGCGCAGCTGAAAGGGGTTGTCGGGGATGGCGGACCCTGCCTGGGGTCAAAGGGCGGGCGACCCGCGTGTGCGCAATCGGCGGCGGCGGCGGCGGCGGCGGCCACGAGCTGGGGGTGGGCCAGGCGAGGAGAGGAAGGGGGCTGGAAGGTCTCCACCTTGGCGAGTCCAGCCGTGGAGGCGCATCTTGTGTGAGTGTGAGTGAGTGAGTGTGAGTGTGAGTGTGTGTGTGTGTGTGTGTGTGTGTGTGTGTGTGTATAGAAAGACAGCCCCCCACCCCGGCCCGCCGCTCCCTGCCCGCCCCGCCCCGCCCCGCCCCGCCTGTCACCCCCGTCCCTCGGAGCCCGCCGGACCCGGCCGGTGAACTCAACAGGCCCGGCCCGGTGCGGGTCAGCGCCGGCGCGGGGCCTGGGGCGGGGGGAGGAGGCGGCGGGGAAGCGCAGAGAGGCTCGGCTTCTTGAGCGGGGCAGGGGCGCCCTCCGCCGTCTAGGGCCACACCACCCTGAACGCGCCCGATCTCGTCTGGTCTCGGAAGCTAAGCAGGGTCGGGCCTGGTTAGTACTTGGATGGGAGACCGCCTGGGAATACCGGGTGCCGTAGGCTTCTTCTTTTTTTTTTTTGTTTTGCCTCTTGTTCTGTCCCCTTTCTGGGAGCGAGTCGGCGGCCCGGGGTGGGGGTCACCCCCACCCTCAGCGCCCGCCGCGCTGCCTGGCGTCTCAGACCAAAGGTCTGCTCTGTGGGAACCGACACGCTGGAGGAAACCTTGAGAGTCTGAGAGGGGAGGGAGTTCCAGAAGAAGGCCAGGATGTCATTTTGAGGGAGTATGTGACCAGAACTCGTCCCGTTGCTTTTGGGGTTCTATGGGCTACACGTAGGAATCTTTGGTGGTGGCACCTGATGTTGGGGGATCCGGAGTCACACCCAGACCTGCTCCACAGGCCTCCTTTTACTTTTCTCTTCAGATTCATTATTTTTAAAAAGTGTCTCTTATCTCTATGATTGCATTTTCTTTTCTCTCTCTTTTCAAGCAGATGATGGGAGTCCAAGTATTAAGGTGACATGTGTTGCCCGTGCCCCCCTCCCCCCTGTGTTCTTATTCATTTACCTCTGATGTTGTTCCAGCGTATTGTGGGGGTACCAATGTTAAGGTCGGGTACGTTGCCCTCTCCCAGCCTCCCCCCTCGGGTCAGAGCCTCAAGTGCGCCCATCCCCCAGTCGGTGCGCACCCACCCCATTCCTAATGGAGGTGTATGCCCATCCCCTCCCCCCACCCGCCCGACACCCACCCGATGAAGGTGATTCCTCTGTGTCCACTTAGGTGTCCATCGGTTCGTACCCATTTGCTGGTGAGCGCGAGCACGTGGTGCTCGTGTGTCCATTCTTGGGCTACCTGGCTTACTGGAACGGGTTCCAGCTCTGGCCAGGAGAACCACGAGAGGTGCCCTCTCACCGCTGCTCCTCCTAGCTGAATAGCACTCCGTGGTGTCCACGCGCCACATTTCATTTACGCACTCGTGGGTCGATGGGCACTCGGGTCGCTTCCAGGTCTTTGCGATTGTGACTTGTGCCCTGACTCTAACCCTAACCCTTACCCAGCCCGTCTCCTCCTCGGCCCCTGCCTGACTGACTCCTTCCCGCCCGGCCTGTCACCTGTCACCGTCCTCTGCCCCTGCCTGACACGCTCCTCCCCGCCCGGGCCGTCACCGTCCTCGGCCCCTGCCTGACGGGGCTCCTCCGTCGCCTGGGCCTTCCAAGGGCTTGGTGTGGACGCTGGTTCCAGGACGCCCTCCCAGGAACCCGGTAGCAGGGCGGCCGCAGCGTCTCGCGCCACCCAACCGTCCGCCGGCCGGCGGCCGGCGCTAAGTGGCCTGCGGGGGACGTGCCCCCACTGTGGGGCGGGCGCCCAGCCTGGTGTCTTCTCTGAGGCCCCGTGGCTGCTTTTCCCCCCCGCAAGGGGAGAGCCGCGGAGGTGGGGACCGCCTCCTCGTGGGGACGTACACCCAGCTCTCCACGTCGGATTCCGGGGCTCTCTGTCCTGCCAGAAGGCCCAGCTGGCCTGCGGGTCCTCAGAGTGGCAAAAACATCCGAAAACTGAGATTGAGGGTCCGGTGGTTGTCTGCACTTTTGTGCTGGGCACCCCAGGGAGGCCCGGGGGCTGGCTGGACAACGCGGTCTGCTGGGCAGGGGGGGCGGTTTGGAGGAGCAACTGATGCCCTTTGCACTTTGGGTAGCAAGTGTCTGAGGTGTCTCTGAGCCCTGCGCCATGTCGGGGGGTGGGGTGGGGGGGTGGGAGGTCGGGGGGGGTGGAGGAGCAGGAGGAGGAGGAGGAGGAGGTGGGAAGGGCCGTGGCCTGCAGTCGTGTTCCCGGGGTGGCTTCTTCCACAGGCTGCTTGGCCTGGGCTCCCTGCACCTGGGCCTTTGGAGGACTGGCCCTGTGCTTGCCAACGCTTCCCCTGCAGGGACCCAGAGCTGGGAGGTTGCATCTCTCAGCCCTGGGTCGGGCAGAGCCCCAGCGGGCCATGCCCACAACCTCTCTCAGCACGGGTCCCCCAGAAGGCTCCTTTGGGACCAGGATTCTCTTGCGGGTGACTCTTTAAGGTCTGGCCCCTGGATGGAGGGGCACCAGGAGTAGAGGAGCAGGAAGGGGAAGGGGGTGGCCATGCGAGGGGACACTTTCAGGCCAAGTCCCAGCTTCAGCCTGATCCTCCTGGGAACCCCGGGGTGTACGTCACACCTCCTGGTTGTCCCGCTCTGAGACAAGGGCTCTGAGACAAGGAGCCGGGCTGCGCATTCCCCCAGCAGCCAGTCGTGGGCTGAGGACACCTGGGGCGTTGGGAACTCCCTGGCTTCTCCTTGGCTTAACATCTGGAGCTGCTTGTGAATCGTGCCGCCACACACACCCGAGTGCAGGTGTCTTCTGCACAGACTGCGGGCCTCGCTCTTCTGAATGCCGCTAGCTCGCCACCCACCCACGGGTGAACCTGGTCAGGGTACTTTCTCTCGGGGGCAGACTCTGATCCTGGCGGGCTACCGGTGTTTCTGTTTGCTCGTTTCTTTCTTCCATTTCGGGAAAGGCTTCCTTACTGGGTGTGGAAATCTCCTATGCCTTTCCTCGCCTATTCTGTCAGCTTTAAAATTCTCTTTCAGTTGCCACCCTCACAGATGGATTAGGAAACTCTTTCCGGTGCACTCATTAGTGAAATGACCTCAATGAAGCTGGAATCCAATATCTAATCGCCGATTTTTAGCGAGTCCACACGCCAGGGTGGTCGGGGTCCAATGCAGCCCCGGCCAGGCCCAGGCCCCTTGGACTGGGCCACAGGAGGACACAGAGGAGGGTCCCGGCCCCCACGGTCGCGTTGCCGGCAGTTCTCCAAGGGCTTGGGCGTTTTCCAGAGGTAGGAGATGGAGGGGACTGATTTCTTCAGCGCCCCACAAACCACGCCACCCCACCCATGGGACACATCCCTAGAGAGAGAGAGAGACGCCCCATACACTCGCTCCCCTCCCCCATGCGCTGTGCCCCAGCCCGGGCCCGGGGGAATAGGCGGCAGCCCACCCACAGGGTGGGGGGCGCAGCTGAAAGGGGTTGTCGGGGATGGCGGCCCCTGCCTGGGGTCAAAGGGCGGGCGACCCGCGCGTGCGCAATCGGCGGCGGCGGCGGCGGCGGCGGCGGCCACGAGCTGGGGGTGGGCCAGGCGAGGAGAGGAAGGGGGCTGGAAGGTCTCCACCTTGGCGAGTCCAGCCGTGGAGGCGCATCTTGTGTGAGTGTGAGTGAGTGAGTGTGAGTGTGAGTGTGTGTGTGTGTGTGTGTGTGTGTGTGTGTGTGTGTATAGAAAGACAGCCCCCCACCCCGGCCCGCCGCTCCCTGCCCGCCCCGCCCCGCCCCGCCCCGCCTGTCACCCCCGTCCCTCGGAGCCCGCCGGACCCGGCCGGTGAACTCAACAGGCCCGGCCCGGTGCGGGTCAGCGCCGGCGCGGGGCCTGGGGCGGGGGGAGGAGGCGGCGGGGAAGCGCAGAGAGGCTCGGCTTCTTGAGCGGGGCAGGGGCGCCCTCCGCCGTCTAGGGCCACACCACCCTGAACGCGCCCGATCTCGTCTGGTCTCGGAAGCTAAGCAGGGTCGGGCCTGGTTAGTACTTGGATGGGAGACCGCCTGGGAATACCGGGTGCCGTAGGCTTCTTCTTTTTTTTTTTTTGTTTTGCCTCTTGTTCTGTCCCCTTTCTGGGAGCGAGTCGGCGGCCCGGGGTGGGGGTCACCCCCACCCTCAGCGCCCGCCGCGCTGCCTGGCGTCTCAGACCAAAGGTCTGCTCTGTGGGAACCGACACGCTGGAGGAAACCTTGAGAGTCTGAGAGGGGAGGGAGTTCCAGAAGAAGGCCAGGATGTCATTTTGAGGGAGTATGTGACCAGAACTCGTCCCGTTGCTTTTGGGGTTCTATGGGCTACACGTAGGAATCTTTGGTGGTGGCACCTGATGTTGGGGGATCCGGAGTCACACCCAGACCTGCTCCACAGGCCTCCTTTTACTTTTCTCTTCGGATTCATTATTTTTAAAAAGTGTCTCTTATCTCTATGATTGCATTTTCTTTTCTCTCTCTTTTCAAGCAGATGATGGGAGTCCAAGTATTAAGGTGACATGTGTTGCCCGTGCCCCCCTCCCCCCTGTGTTCTTATTCATTTACCTCTGATGTTGTTCCAGCGTATTGTGGGGGTACCAATGTTAAGGTCGGGTACGTTGCCCTCTCCCAGCCTCCCCCCTCGGGTCAGAGCCTCAAGTGCGCCCATCCCCCAGTCGGTGCGCACCCACCCCATTCCTAATGGAGGTGTATGCCCATCCCCTCCCCCCACCCGCCCGACACCCACCCGATGAAGGTGATTCCTCTGTGTCCACTTAGGTGTCCATCGGTTCGTACCCATTTGCTGGTGAGCGCGAGCACGTGGTGCTCGTGTGTCCATTCTTGGGCTACCTGGCTTACTGGAACGGGTTCCAGCTCTGGCCAGGAGAACCACGAGAGGTGCCCTCTCACCGCTGCTCCTCCTAGCTGAATAGCACTCCGTGGTGTCCACGCGCCACATTTCATTTACGCACTCGTGGGTCGATGGGCACTCGGGTCGCTTCCAGGTCTTTGCGATTGTGACTTGTGCCCTGACTCTAACCCTAACCCTTACCCAGCCCGTCTCCTCCTCGGCCCCTGCCTGACTGACTCCTTCCCGCCCGGCCTGTCACCTGTCACCGTCCTCTGCCCCTGCCTGACACGCTCCTCCCCGCCCGGGCCGTCACCGTCCTCGGCCCCTGCCTGACGGGGCTCCTCCGTCGCCTGGGCCTTCCAAGGGCTTGGTGTGGACGCTGGTTCCAGGACGCCCTCCCAGGAACCCGGTAGCAGGGCGGCCGCAGCGTCTCGCGCCACCCAACCGTCCGCCGGCCGGCGGCCGGCGCTAAGTGGCCTGCGGGGGACGTGCCCCCACTGTGGGGCGGGCGCCCAGCCTGGTGTCTTCTCTGAGGCCCCGTGGCTGCTTTTCCCCCCCGCAAGGGGAGAGCCGCGGAGGTGGGGACCGCCTCCTCGTGGGGACGTACACCCAGCTCTCCACGTCGGATTCCGGGGCTCTCTGTCCTGCCAGAAGGCCCAGCTGGCCTGCGGGTCCTCAGAGTGGCAAAAACATCCGAAAACTGAGATTGAGGGTCCGGTGGTTGTCTGCACTTTTGTGCTGGGCACCCCAGGGAGGCCCGGGGGCTGGCTGGACAACGCGGTCTGCTGGGCAGGGGGGGCGGTTTGGAGGAGCAACTGATGCCCTTTGCACTTTGGGTAGCAAGTGTCTGAGGTGTCTCTGAGCCCTGCGCCATGTCGGGGGGTGGGGTGGGGGGGTGGGAGGTCGGGGGGGGGTGGAGGAGCAGGAGGAGGAGGAGGAGGAGGTGGGAAGGGCCGTGGCCTGCAGTCGTGTTCCCGGGGTGGCTTCTTCCACAGGCTGCTTGGCCTGGGCTCCCTGCACCTGGGCCTTTGGAGGACTGGCCCTGTGCTTGCCAACGCTTCCCCTGCAGGGACCCAGAGCTGGGAGGTTGCATCTCTCAGCCCTGGGTCGGGCAGAGCCCCAGCGGGCCATGCCCACAACCTCTCTCAGCACGGGTCCCCCAGAAGGCTCCTTTGGGACCAGGATTCTCTTGCGGGTGACTCTTTAAGGTCTGGCCCCTGGATGGAGGGGCACCAGGAGTAGAGGAGCAGGAAGGGGAAGGGGGTGGCCATGCGAGGGGACACTTTCAGGCCAAGTCCCAGCTTCAGCCTGATCCTCCTGGGAACCCCGGGGTGTACGTCACACCTCCTGGTTGTCCCGCTCTGAGACAAGGGCTCTGAGACAAGGAGCCGGGCTGCGCATTCCCCCAGCAGCCAGTCGTGGGCTGAGGACACCTGGGGCGTTGGGAACTCCCTGGCTTCTCCTTGGCTTAACATCTGGAGCTGCTTGTGAATCGTGCCGCCACACACACCCGAGTGCAGGTGTCTTCTGCACAGACTGCGGGCCTCGCTCTTCTGAATGCCGCTAGCTCGCCACCCACCCACGGGTGAACCTGGTCAGGGTACTTTCTCTCGGGGGCAGACTCTGATCCTGGCGGGCTACCGGTGTTTCTGTTTGCTCGTTTCTTTCTTCCATTTCGGGAAAGGCTTCCTTACTGGGTGTGGAAATCTCCTATGCCTTTCCTCGCCTATTCTGTCAGCTTTAAAATTCTCTTTCAGTTGCCACCCTCACAGATGGATTAGGAAACTCTTTCCGGTGCACTCATTAGTGAAATGACCTCAATGAAGCTGGAATCCAATATCTAATCGCCGATTTTTAGCGAGTCCACACGCCAGGGTGGTCGGGGTCCAATGCAGCCCCGGCCAGGCCCAGGCCCCTTGGACTGGGCCACAGGAGGACACAGAGGAGGGTCCCGGCCCCCACGGTCGCGTTGCCGGCAGTTCTCCAAGGGCTTGGGCGTTTTCCAGAGGTAGGAGATGGAGGGGACTGATTTCTTCAGCGCCCCACAAACCACGCCACCCCACCCATGGGACACATCCCTAGAGAGAGAGAGAGACGCCCCATACACTCGCTCCCCTCCCCCATGCGCTGTGCCCCAGCCCGGGCCCGGGGGAATAGGCGGCAGCCCACCCACAGGGTGGGGGGCGCAGCTGAAAGGGGTTGTCGGGGATGGCGGACCCTGCCTGGGGTCAAAGGGCGGGCGACCCGCGCGTGCGCAATCGGCGGCGGCGGCGGCGGCGGCGGCGGCCACGAGCTGGGGGTGGGCCAGGCGAGGAGAGGAAGGGGGCTGGAAGGTCTCCACCTTGGCGAGTCCAGCCGTGGAGGCGCATCTTGTGTGAGTGTGAGTGAGTGAGTGTGAGTGTGAGTGTGTGTGTGTGTGTGTGTGTGTGTGTGTGTGTGTGTATAGAAAGACAGCCCCCCACCCCGGCCCGCCGCTCCCTGCCCGCCCCGCCCCGCCCCGCCCCGCCTGTCACCCCCGTCCCTCGGAGCCCGCCGGACCCGGCCGGTGAACTCAACAGGCCCGGCCCGGTGCGGGTCAGCGCCGGCGCGGGGCCTGGGGCGGGGGGAGGAGGCGGCGGGGAAGCGCAGAGAGGCTCGGCTTCTTGAGCGGGGCAGGGGCGCCCTCCGCCGTCTAGGGCCACACCACCCTGAACGCGCCCGATCTCGTCTGGTCTCGGAAGCTAAGCAGGGTCGGGCCTGGTTAGTACTTGGATGGGAGACCGCCTGGGAATACCGGGTGCCGTAGGCTTCTTCTTTTTTTTTTTTTGTTTTGCCTCTTGTTCTGTCCCCTTTCTGGGAGCGAGTCGGCGGCCCGGGGTGGGGGTCACCCCCACCCTCAGCGCCCGCCGCGCTGCCTGGCGTCTCAGACCAAAGGTCTGCTCTGTGGGAACCGACACGCTGGAGGAAACCTTGAGAGTCTGAGAGGGGAGGGAGTTCCAGAAGAAGGCCAGGATGTCATTTTGAGGGAGTATGTGACCAGAACTCGTCCCGTTGCTTTTGGGGTTCTATGGGCTACACGTAGGAATCTTTGGTGGTGGCACCTGATGTTGGGGGATCCGGAGTCACACCCAGACCTGCTCCACAGGCCTCCTTTTACTTTTCTCTTCGGATTCATTATTTTTAAAAAGTGTCTCTTATCTCTATGATTGCATTTTCTTTTCTCTCTCTTTTCAAGCAGATGATGGGAGTCCAAGTATTAAGGTGACATGTGTTGCCCGTGCCCCCCTCCCCCCTGTGTTCTTATTCATTTACCTCTGATGTTGTTCCAGCGTATTGTGGGGGTACCAATGTTAAGGTCGGGTACGTTGCCCTCTCCCAGCCTCCCCCCTCGGGTCAGAGCCTCAAGTGCGCCCATCCCCCAGTCGGTGCGCACCCACCCCATTCCTAATGGAGGTGTATGCCCATCCCCTCCCCCCACCCGCCCGACACCCACCCGATGAAGGTGATTCCTCTGTGTCCACTTAGGTGTCCATCGGTTCGTACCCATTTGCTGGTGAGCGCGAGCACGTGGTGCTCGTGTGTCCATTCTTGGGCTACCTGGCTTACTGGAACGGGTTCCAGCTCTGGCCAGGAGAACCACGAGAGGTGCCCTCTCACCGCTGCTCCTCCTAGCTGAATAGCACTCCGTGGTGTCCACGCGCCACATTTCATTTACGCACTCGTGGGTCGATGGGCACTCGGGTCGCTTCCAGGTCTTTGCGATTGTGACTTGTGCCCTGACTCTAACCCTAACCCTTACCCAGCCCGTCTCCTCCTCGGCCCCTGCCTGACTGACTCCTTCCCGCCCGGCCTGTCACCTGTCACCGTCCTCTGCCCCTGCCTGACACGCTCCTCCCCGCCCGGGCCGTCACCGTCCTCGGCCCCTGCCTGACGGGGCTCCTCCGTCGCCTGGGCCTTCCAAGGGCTTGGTGTGGACGCTGGTTCCAGGACGCCCTCCCAGGAACCCGGTAGCAGGGCGGCCGCAGCGTCTCGCGCCACCCAACCGTCCGCCGGCCGGCGGCCGGCGCTAAGTGGCCTGCGGGGGACGTGCCCCCACTGTGGGGCGGGCGCCCAGCCTGGTGTCTTCTCTGAGGCCCCGTGGCTGCTTTTCCCCCCCGCAAGGGGAGAGCCGCGGAGGTGGGGACCGCCTCCTCGTGGGGACGTACACCCAGCTCTCCACGTCGGATTCCGGGGCTCTCTGTCCTGCCAGAAGGCCCAGCTGGCCTGCGGGTCCTCAGAGTGGCAAAAACATCCGAAAACTGAGATTGAGGGTCCGGTGGTTGTCTGCACTTTTGTGCTGGGCACCCCAGGGAGGCCCGGGGGCTGGCTGGACAACGCGGTCTGCTGGGCAGGGGGGGCGGTTTGGAGGAGCAACTGATGCCCTTTGCACTTTGGGTAGCAAGTGTCTGAGGTGTCTCTGAGCCCTGCGCCATGTCGGGGGGTGGGGTGGGGGGGTGGGAGGTCGGGGGGGGGTGGAGGAGCAGGAGGAGGAGGAGGAGGAGGTGGGAAGGGCCGTGGCCTGCAGTCGTGTTCCCGGGGTGGCTTCTTCCACAGGCTGCTTGGCCTGGGCTCCCTGCACCTGGGCCTTTGGAGGACTGGCCCTGTGCTTGCCAACGCTTCCCCTGCAGGGACCCAGAGCTGGGAGGTTGCATCTCTCAGCCCTGGGTCGGGCAGAGCCCCAGCGGGCCATGCCCACAACCTCTCTCAGCACGGGTCCCCCAGAAGGCTCCTTTGGGACCAGGATTCTCTTGCGGGTGACTCTTTAAGGTCTGGCCCCTGGATGGAGGGGCACCAGGAGTAGAGGAGCAGGAAGGGGAAGGGGGTGGCCATGCGAGGGGACACTTTCAGGCCAAGTCCCAGCTTCAGCCTGATCCTCCTGGGAACCCCGGGGTGTACGTCACACCTCCTGGTTGTCCCGCTCTGAGACAAGGGCTCTGAGACAAGGAGCCGGGCTGCGCATTCCCCCAGCAGCCAGTCGTGGGCTGAGGACACCTGGGGCGTTGGGAACTCCCTGGCTTCTCCTTGGCTTAACATCTGGAGCTGCTTGTGAATCGTGCCGCCACACACACCCGAGTGCAGGTGTCTTCTGCACAGACTGCGGGCCTCGCTCTTCTGAATGCCGCTAGCTCGCCACCCACCCACGGGTGAACCTGGTCAGGGTACTTTCTCTCGGGGGCAGACTCTGATCCTGGCGGGCTACCGGTGTTTCTGTTTGCTCGTTTCTTTCTTCCATTTCGGGAAAGGCTTCCTTACTGGGTGTGGAAATCTCCTATGCCTTTCCTCGCCTATTCTGTCAGCTTTAAAATTCTCTTTCAGTTGCCACCCTCACAGATGGATTAGGAAACTCTTTCCGGTGCACTCATTAGTGAAATGACCTCAATGAAGCTGGAATCCAATATCTAATCGCCGATTTTTAGCGAGTCCACACGCCAGGGTGGTCGGGGTCCAATGCAGCCCCGGCCAGGCCCAGGCCCCTTGGACTGGGCCACAGGAGGACACAGAGGAGGGTCCCGGCCCCCACGGTCGCGTTGCTGGCAGTTCTCCAAGGGCTTGGGCGTTTTCCAGAGGTAGGAGATGGAGGGGACTGATTTCTTCAGCGCCCCACAAACCACGCCACCCCACCCATGGGACACATCCCTAGAGAGAGAGAGAGACGCCCCATACACTCGCTCCCCTCCCCCATGCGCTGTGCCCCAGCCCGGGCCCGGGGGAATAGGCGGCAGCCCACCCACAGGGTGGGGGGCGCAGCTGAAAGGGGTTGTCGGGGATGGCGGCCCCTGCCTGGGGTCAAAGGGCGGGCGACCCGCGCGTGCGCAATTGGCGGCAGCGGCGGCGGCGGCGGCCACGAGCTGGGGGTGGGCCAGGCGAGGAGAGGAAGGGGGCTGGAAGGTCTCCACCTTGGCGAGTCCAGCCGTGGAGGCGCATCTTGTGTGAGTGTGAGTGAGTGAGTGTGAGTGTGAGTGTGTGTGTGTGTGTGTGTGTGTGTGTGTGTATAGAAAGACAGCCCCCCACCCCGGCCCGCCGCTCCCTGCCCGCCCCGCCCCGCCCCGCCCCGCCTGTCACCCCCGTCCCTCGGAGCCCGCCGGACCCGGCCGGTGAACTCAACAGGCCCGGCCCGGTGCGGGTCAGCGCCGGCGCGGGGCCTGGGGCGGGGGGAGGAGGCGGCGGGGAAGCGCAGAGAGGCTCGGCTTCTTGAGCGGGGCAGGGGCGCCCTCCGCCGTCTAGGGCCACACCACCCTGAACGCGCCCGATCTCGTCTGGTCTCGGAAGCTAAGCAGGGTCGGGCCTGGTTAGTACTTGGATGGGAGACCGCCTGGGAATACCGGGTGCCGTAGGCTTCTTCTTTTTTTTTTTTTTGTTTTGCCTCTTGTTCTGTCCCCTTTCTGGGAGCGAGTCGGCGGCCCGGGGTGGGGGTCACCCCCACCCTCAGCGCCCGCCGCGCTGCCTGGCGTCTCAGACCAAAGGTCTGCTCTGTGGGAACCGACACGCTGGAGGAAACCTTGAGAGTCTGAGAGGGGAGGGAGTTCCAGAAGAAGGCCAGGATGTCATTTTGAGGGAGTATGTGACCAGAACTCGTCCCGTTGCTTTTGGGGTTCTATGGGCTACACGTAGGAATCTTTGGTGGTGGCACCTGATGTTGGGGGATCCGGAGTCACACCCAGACCTGCTCCACAGGCCTCCTTTTACTTTTCTCTTCGGATTCATTATTTTTAAAAAGTGTCTCTTATCTCTATGATTGCATTTTCTTTTCTCTCTCTTTTCAAGCAGATGATGGGAGTCCAAGTATTAAGGTGACATGTGTTGCCCGTGCCCCCCTCCCCCCTGTGTTCTTATTCATTTACCTCTGATGTTGTTCCAGCGTATTGTGGGGGTACCAATGTTAAGGTCGGGTACGTTGCCCTCTCCCAGCCTCCCCCCTCGGGTCAGAGCCTCAAGTGCGCCCATCCCCCAGTCGGTGCGCACCCACCCCATTCCTAATGGAGGTGTATGCCCATCCCCTCCCCCCACCCGCCCGACACCCACCCGATGAAGGTGATTCCTCTGTGTCCACTTAGGTGTCCATCGGTTCGTACCCATTTGCTGGTGAGCGCGAGCACGTGGTGCTCGTGTGTCCATTCTTGGGCTACCTGGCTTACTGGAACGGGTTCCAGCTCTGGCCAGGAGAACCACGAGAGGTGCCCTCTCACCGCTGCTCCTCCTAGCTGAATAGCACTCCGTGGTGTCCACGCGCCACATTTCATTTACGCACTCGTGGGTCGATGGGCACTCGGGTCGCTTCCAGGTCTTTGCGATTGTGACTTGTGCCCTGACTCTAACCCTAACCCTTACCCAGCCCGTCTCCTCCTCGGCCCCTGCCTGACTGACTCCTTCCCGCCCGGCCTGTCACCTGTCACCGTCCTCTGCCCCTGCCTGACACGCTCCTCCCCGCCCGGGCCGTCACCGTCCTCGGCCCCTGCCTGACGGGGCTCCTCCGTCGCCTGGGCCTTCCAAGGGCTTGGTGTGGACGCTGGTTCCAGGACGCCCTCCCAGGAACCCGGTAGCAGGGCGGCCGCAGCGTCTCGCGCCACCCAACCGTCCGCCGGCCGGCGGCCGGCGCTAAGTGGCCTGCGGGGGACGTGCCCCCACTGTGGGGCGGGCGCCCAGCCTGGTGTCTTCTCTGAGGCCCCGTGGCTGCTTTTCCCCCCCGCAAGGGGAGAGCCGCGGAGGTGGGGACCGCCTCCTCGTGGGGACGTACACCCAGCTCTCCACGTCGGATTCCGGGGCTCTCTGTCCTGCCAGAAGGCCCAGCTGGCCTGCGGGTCCTCAGAGTGGCAAAAACATCCGAAAACTGAGATTGAGGGTCCGGTGGTTGTCTGCACTTTTGTGCTGGGCACCCCAGGGAGGCCCGGGGGCTGGCTGGACAACGCGGTCTGCTGGGCAGGGGGGGCGGTTTGGAGGAGCAACTGATGCCCTTTGCACTTTGGGTAGCAAGTGTCTGAGGTGTCTCTGAGCCCTGCGCCATGTCGGGGGGTGGGGTGGGGGGGTGGGAGGTCGGGGGGGGGGTGGAGGAGCAGGAGGAGGAGGAGGAGGAGGTGGGAAGGGCCGTGGCCTGCAGTCGTGTTCCCGGGGTGGCTTCTTCCACAGGCTGCTTGGCCTGGGCTCCCTGCACCTGGGCCTTTGGAGGACTGGCCCTGTGCTTGCCAACGCTTCCCCTGCAGGGACCCAGAGCTGGGAGGTTGCATCTCTCAGCCCTGGGTCGGGCAGAGCCCCAGCGGGCCATGCCCACAACCTCTCTCAGCACGGGTCCCCCAGAAGGCTCCTTTGGGACCAGGATTCTCTTGCGGGTGACTCTTTAAGGTCTGGCCCCTGGATGGAGGGGCACCAGGAGTAGAGGAGCAGGAAGGGGAAGGGGGTGGCCATGCGAGGGGACACTTTCAGGCCAAGTCCCAGCTTCAGCCTGATCCTCCTGGGAACCCCGGGGTGTACGTCACACCTCCTGGTTGTCCCGCTCTGAGACAAGGGCTCTGAGACAAGGAGCCGGGCTGCGCATTCCCCCAGCAGCCAGTCGTGGGCTGAGGACACCTGGGGCGTTGGGAACTCCCTGGCTTCTCCTTGGCTTAACATCTGGAGCTGCTTGTGAATCGTGCCGCCACACACACCCGAGTGCAGGTGTCTTCTGCACAGACTGCGGGCCTCGCTCTTCTGAATGCCGCTAGCTCGCCACCCACCCACGGGTGAACCTGGTCAGGGTACTTTCTCTCGGGGGCAGACTCTGATCCTGGCGGGCTACCGGTGTTTCTGTTTGCTCGTTTCTTTCTTCCATTTCGGGAAAGGCTTCCTTACTGGGTGTGGAAATCTCCTATGCCTTTCCTCGCCTATTCTGTCAGCTTTAAAATTCTCTTTCAGTTGCCACCCTCACAGATGGATTAGGAAACTCTTTCCGGTGCACTCATTAGTGAAATGACCTCAATGAAGCTGGAATCCAATATCTAATCGCCGATTTTTAGCGAGTCCACACGCCAGGGTGGTCGGGGTCCAATGCAGCCCCGGCCAGGCCCAGGCCCCTTGGACTGGGCCACAGGAGGACACAGAGGAGGGTCCCGGCCCCCACGGTCGCGTTGCCGGCAGTTCTCCAAGGGCTTGGGCGTTTTCCAGAGGTAGGAGATGGAGGGGACTGATTTCTTCAGCGCCCCACAAACCACGCCACCCCACCCATGGGACACATCCCTAGAGAGAGAGAGAGACGCCCCATACACTCGCTCCCCTCCCCCATGCGCTGTGCCCCAGCCCGGGCCCGGGGGAATAGGCGGCAGCCCACCCACAGGGTGGGGGGCGCAGCTGAAAGGGGTTGTCGGGGATGGCGGCCCCTGCCTGGGGTCAAAGGGCGGGCGACCCGCGCGTGCGCAATCGGCGGCGGCGGCGGCGGCGGCGGCGGCCACGAGCTGGGGGTGGGCCAGGCGAGGAGAGGAAGGGGGCTGGAAGGTCTCCACCTTGGCGAGTCCAGCCGTGGAGGCGCATCTTGTGTGAGTGTGAGTGAGTGAGTGTGAGTGTGAGTGTGTGTGTGTGTGTGTGTGTGTGTGTGTGTGTGTGTGTGTATAGAAAGACAGCCCCCCACCCCGGCCCGCCGCTCCCTGCCCGCCCCGCCCCGCCCCGCCCCGCCTGTCACCCCCGTCCCTCGGAGCCCGCCGGACCCGGCCGGTGAACTCAACAGGCCCGGCCCGGTGCGGGTCAGCGCCGGCGCGGGGCCTGGGGCGGGGGGAGGAGGCGGCGGGGAAGCGCAGAGAGGCTCGGCTTCTTGAGCGGGGCAGGGGCGCCCTCCGCCGTCTAGGGCCACACCACCCTGAACGCGCCCGATCTCGTCTGGTCTCGGAAGCTAAGCAGGGTCGGGCCTGGTTAGTACTTGGATGGGAGACCGCCTGGGAATACCGGGTGCCGTAGGCTTCTTCTTTTTTTTTTTTTGTTTTGCCTCTTGTTCTGTCCCCTTTCTGGGAGCGAGTCGGCGGCCCGGGGTGGGGGTCACCCCCACCCTCAGCGCCCGCCGCGCTGCCTGGCGTCTCAGACCAAAGGTCTGCTCTGTGGGAACCGACACGCTGGAGGAAACCTTGAGAGTCTGAGAGGGGAGGGAGTTCCAGAAGAAGGCCAGGATGTCATTTTGAGGGAGTATGTGACCAGAACTCGTCCCGTTGCTTTTGGGGTTCTATGGGCTACACGTAGGAATCTTTGGTGGTGGCACCTGATGTTGGGGGATCCGGAGTCACACCCAGACCTGCTCCACAGGCCTCCTTTTACTTTTCTCTTCGGATTCATTATTTTTAAAAAGTGTCTCTTATCTCTATGATTGCATTTTCTTTTCTCTCTCTTTTCAAGCAGATGATGGGAGTCCAAGTATTAAGGTGACATGTGTTGCCCGTGCCCCCCTCCCCCCTGTGTTCTTATTCATTTACCTCTGATGTTGTTCCAGCGTATTGTGGGGGTACCAATGTTAAGGTCGGGTACGTTGCCCTCTCCCAGCCTCCCCCCTCGGGTCAGAGCCTCAAGTGCGCCCATCCCCCAGTCGGTGCGCACCCACCCCATTCCTAATGGAGGTGTATGCCCATCCCCTCCCCCCACCCGCCCGACACCCACCCGATGAAGGTGATTCCTCTGTGTCCACTTAGGTGTCCATCGGTTCGTACCCATTTGCTGGTGAGCGCGAGCACGTGGTGCTCGTGTGTCCATTCTTGGGCTACCTGGCTTACTGGAACGGGTTCCAGCTCTGGCCAGGAGAACCACGAGAGGTGCCCTCTCACCGCTGCTCCTCCTAGCTGAATAGCACTCCGTGGTGTCCACGCGCCACATTTCATTTACGCACTCGTGGGTCGATGGGCACTCGGGTCGCTTCCAGGTCTTTGCGATTGTGACTTGTGCCCTGACTCTAACCCTAACCCTTACCCAGCCCGTCTCCTCCTCGGCCCCTGCCTGACTGACTCCTTCCCGCCCGGCCTGTCACCTGTCACCGTCCTCTGCCCCTGCCTGACACGCTCCTCCCCGCCCGGGCCGTCACCGTCCTCGGCCCCTGCCTGACGGGGCTCCTCCGTCGCCTGGGCCTTCCAAGGGCTTGGTGTGGACGCTGGTTCCAGGACGCCCTCCCAGGAACCCGGTAGCAGGGCGGCCGCAGCGTCTCGCGCCACCCAACCGTCCGCCGGCCGGCGGCCGGCGCTAAGTGGCCTGCGGGGGACGTGCCCCCACTGTGGGGCGGGCGCCCAGCCTGGTGTCTTCTCTGAGGCCCCGTGGCTGCTTTTCCCCCCCGCAAGGGGAGAGCCGCGGAGGTGGGGACCGCCTCCTCGTGGGGACGTACACCCAGCTCTCCACGTCGGATTCCGGGGCTCTCTGTCCTGCCAGAAGGCCCAGCTGGCCTGCGGGTCCTCAGAGTGGCAAAAACATCCGAAAACTGAGATTGAGGGTCCGGTGGTTGTCTGCACTTTTGTGCTGGGCACCCCAGGGAGGCCCGGGGGCTGGCTGGACAACGCGGTCTGCTGGGCAGGGGGGGCGGTTTGGAGGAGCAACTGATGCCCTTTGCACTTTGGGTAGCAAGTGTCTGAGGTGTCTCTGAGCCCTGCGCCATGTCGGGGGGTGGGGTGGGGGGGTGGGAGGTCGGGGGGGGGTGGAGGAGCAGGAGGAGGAGGAGGAGGAGGTGGGAAGGGCCGTGGCCTGCAGTCGTGTTCCCGGGGTGGCTTCTTCCACAGGCTGCTTGGCCTGGGCTCCCTGCACCTGGGCCTTTGGAGGACTGGCCCTGTGCTTGCCAACGCTTCCCCTGCAGGGACCCAGAGCTGGGAGGTTGCATCTCTCAGCCCTGGGTCGGGCAGAGCCCCAGCGGGCCATGCCCACAACCTCTCTCAGCACGGGTCCCCCAGAAGGCTCCTTTGGGACCAGGATTCTCTTGCGGGTGACTCTTTAAGGTCTGGCCCCTGGATGGAGGGGCACCAGGAGTAGAGGAGCAGGAAGGGGAAGGGGGTGGCCATGCGAGGGGACACTTTCAGGCCAAGTCCCAGCTTCAGCCTGATCCTCCTGGGAACCCCGGGGTGTACGTCACACCTCCTGGTTGTCCCGCTCTGAGACAAGGGCTCTGAGACAAGGAGCCGGGCTGCGCATTCCCCCAGCAGCCAGTCGTGGGCTGAGGACACCTGGGGCGTTGGGAACTCCCTGGCTTCTCCTTGGCTTAACATCTGGAGCTGCTTGTGAATCGTGCCGCCACACACACCCGAGTGCAGGTGTCTTCTGCACAGACTGCGGGCCTCGCTCTTCTGAATGCCGCTAGCTCGCCACCCACCCACGGGTGAACCTGGTCAGGGTACTTTCTCTCGGGGGCAGACTCTGATCCTGGCGGGCTACCGGTGTTTCTGTTTGCTCGTTTCTTTCTTCCATTTCGGGAAAGGCTTCCTTACTGGGTGTGGAAATCTCCTATGCCTTTCCTCGCCTATTCTGTCAGCTTTAAAATTCTCTTTCAGTTGCCACCCTCACAGATGGATTAGGAAACTCTTTCCGGTGCACTCATTAGTGAAATGACCTCAATGAAGCTGGAATCCAATATCTAATCGCCGATTTTTAGCGAGTCCACACGCCAGGGTGGTCGGGGTCCAATGCAGCCCCGGCCAGGCCCAGGCCCCTTGGACTGGGCCACAGGAGGACACAGAGGAGGGTCCCGGCCCCCACGGTCGCGTTGCCGGCAGTTCTCCAAGGGCTTGGGCGTTTTCCAGAGGTAGGAGATGGAGGGGACTGATTTCTTCAGCGCCCCACAAACCACGCCACCCCACCCATGGGACACATCCCTAGAGAGAGAGAGAGACGCCCCATACACTCGCTCCCCTCCCCCATGCGCTGTGCCCCAGCCCGGGCCCGGGGGAATAGGCGGCAGCCCACCCACAGGGTGGGGGGCGCAGCTGAAAGGGGTTGTCGGGGATGGCGGCCCCTGCCTGGGGTCAAAGGGCGGGCGACCCGCGCGTGCGCAATCGGCGGCGGCGGCGGCGGCGGCGGCGGCCACGAGCTGGGGGTGGGCCAGGCGAGGAGAGGAAGGGGGCTGGAAGGTCTCCACCTTGGCGAGTCCAGCCGTGGAGGCGCATCTTGTGTGAGTGTGAGTGAGTGAGTGTGAGTGTGAGTGTGTGTGTGTGTGTGTGTGTGTGTGTGTGTATAGAAAGACAGCCCCCCACCCCGGCCCGCCGCTCCCTGCCCGCCCCGCCCCGCCCCGCCCCGCCTGTCACCCCCGTCCCTCGGAGCCCGCCGGACCCGGCCGGTGAACTCAACAGGCCCGGCCCGGTGCGGGTCAGCGCCGGCGCGGGGCCTGGGGCGGGGGGAGGAGGCGGCGGGGAAGCGCAGAGAGGCTCGGCTTCTTGAGCGGGGCAGGGGCGCCCTCCGCCGTCTAGGGCCACACCACCCTGAACGCGCCCGATCTCGTCTGGTCTCGGAAGCTAAGCAGGGTCGGGCCTGGTTAGTACTTGGATGGGAGACCGCCTGGGAATACCGGGTGCCGTAGGCTTCTTCTTTTTTTTTTTTTGTTTTGCCTCTTGTTCTGTCCCCTTTCTGGGAGCGAGTCGGCGGCCCGGGGTGGGGGTCACCCCCACCCTCAGCGCCCGCCGCGCTGCCTGGCGTCTCAGACCAAAGGTCTGCTCTGTGGGAACCGACACGCTGGAGGAAACCTTGAGAGTCTGAGAGGGGAGGGAGTTCCAGAAGAAGGCCAGGATGTCATTTTGAGGGAGTATGTGACCAGAACTCGTCCCGTTGCTTTTGGGGTTCTATGGGCTACACGTAGGAATCTTTGGTGGTGGCACCTGATGTTGGGGGATCCGGAGTCACACCCAGACCTGCTCCACAGGCCTCCTTTTACTTTTCTCTTCGGATTCATTATTTTTAAAAAGTGTCTCTTATCTCTATGATTGCATTTTCTTTTCTCTCTCTTTTCAAGCAGATGATGGGAGTCCAAGTATTAAGGTGACATGTGTTGCCCGTGCCCCCCTCCCCCCTGTGTTCTTATTCATTTACCTCTGATGTTGTTCCAGCGTATTGTGGGGGTACCAATGTTAAGGTCGGGTACGTTGCCCTCTCCCAGCCTCCCCCCTCGGGTCAGAGCCTCAAGTGCGCCCATCCCCCAGTCGGTGCGCACCCACCCCATTCCTAATGGAGGTGTATGCCCATCCCCTCCCCCCACCCGCCCGACACCCACCCGATGAAGGTGATTCCTCTGTGTCCACTTAGGTGTCCATCGGTTCGTACCCATTTGCTGGTGAGCGCGAGCACGTGGTGCTCGTGTGTCCATTCTTGGGCTACCTGGCTTACTGGAACGGGTTCCAGCTCTGGCCAGGAGAACCACGAGAGGTGCCCTCTCACCGCTGCTCCTCCTAGCTGAATAGCACTCCGTGGTGTCCACGCGCCACATTTCATTTACGCACTCGTGGGTCGATGGGCACTCGGGTCGCTTCCAGGTCTTTGCGATTGTGACTTGTGCCCTGACTCTAACCCTAACCCTTACCCAGCCCGTCTCCTCCTCGGCCCCTGCCTGACTGACTCCTTCCCGCCCGGCCTGTCACCTGTCACCGTCCTCTGCCCCTGCCTGACACGCTCCTCCCCGCCCGGGCCGTCACCGTCCTCGGCCCCTGCCTGACGGGGCTCCTCCGTCGCCTGGGCCTTCCAAGGGCTTGGTGTGGACGCTGGTTCCAGGACGCCCTCCCAGGAACCCGGTAGCAGGGCGGCCGCAGCGTCTCGCGCCACCCAACCGTCCGCCGGCCGGCGGCCGGCGCTAAGTGGCCTGCGGGGGACGTGCCCCCACTGTGGGGCGGGCGCCCAGCCTGGTGTCTTCTCTGAGGCCCCGTGGCTGCTTTTCCCCCCCGCAAGGGGAGAGCCGCGGAGGTGGGGACCGCCTCCTCGTGGGGACGTACACCCAGCTCTCCACGTCGGATTCCGGGGCTCTCTGTCCTGCCAGAAGGCCCAGCTGGCCTGCGGGTCCTCAGAGTGGCAAAAACATCCGAAAACTGAGATTGAGGGTCCGGTGGTTGTCTGCACTTTTGTGCTGGGCACCCCAGGGAGGCCCGGGGGCTGGCTGGACAACGCGGTCTGCTGGGCAGGGGGGGCGGTTTGGAGGAGCAACTGATGCCCTTTGCACTTTGGGTAGCAAGTGTCTGAGGTGTCTCTGAGCCCTGCGCCATGTCGGGGGGTGGGGTGGGGGGGTGGGAGGTCGGGGGGGGGTGGAGGAGCAGGAGGAGGAGGAGGAGGAGGTGGGAAGGGCCGTGGCCTGCAGTCGTGTTCCCGGGGTGGCTTCTTCCACAGGCTGCTTGGCCTGGGCTCCCTGCACCTGGGCCTTTGGAGGACTGGCCCTGTGCTTGCCAACGCTTCCCCTGCAGGGACCCAGAGCTGGGAGGTTGCATCTCTCAGCCCTGGGTCGGGCAGAGCCCCAGCGGGCCATGCCCACAACCTCTCTCAGCACGGGTCCCCCAGAAGGCTCCTTTGGGACCAGGATTCTCTTGCGGGTGACTCTTTAAGGTCTGGCCCCTGGATGGAGGGGCACCAGGAGTAGAGGAGCAGGAAGGGGAAGGGGGTGGCCATGCGAGGGGACACTTTCAGGCCAAGTCCCAGCTTCAGCCTGATCCTCCTGGGAACCCCGGGGTGTACGTCACACCTCCTGGTTGTCCCGCTCTGAGACAAGGGCTCTGAGACAAGGAGCCGGGCTGCGCATTCCCCCAGCAGCCAGTCGTGGGCTGAGGACACCTGGGGCGTTGGGAACTCCCTGGCTTCTCCTTGGCTTAACATCTGGAGCTGCTTGTGAATCGTGCCGCCACACACACCCGAGTGCAGGTGTCTTCTGCACAGACTGCGGGCCTCGCTCTTCTGAATGCCGCTAGCTCGCCACCCACCCACGGGTGAACCTGGTCAGGGTACTTTCTCTCGGGGGCAGACTCTGATCCTGGCGGGCTACCGGTGTTTCTGTTTGCTCGTTTCTTTCTTCCATTTCGGGAAAGGCTTCCTTACTGGGTGTGGAAATCTCCTATGCCTTTCCTCGCCTATTCTGTCAGCTTTAAAATTCTCTTTCAGTTGCCACCCTCACAGATGGATTAGGAAACTCTTTCCGGTGCACTCATTAGTGAAATGACCTCAATGAAGCTGGAATCCAATATCTAATCGCCGATTTTTAGCGAGTCCACACGCCAGGGTGGTCGGGGTCCAATGCAGCCCCGGCCAGGCCCAGGCCCCTTGGACTGGGCCACAGGAGGACACAGAGGAGGGTCCCGGCCCCCACGGTCGCGTTGCCGGCAGTTCTCCAAGGGCTTGGGCGTTTTCCAGAGGTAGGAGATGGAGGGGACTGATTTCTTCAGCGCCCCACAAACCACGCCACCCCACCCATGGGACACATCCCTAGAGAGAGAGAGAGACGCCCCATACACTCGCTCCCCTCCCCCATGCGCTGTGCCCCAGCCCGGGCCCGGGGGAATAGGCGGCAGCCCACCCACAGGGTGGGGGGCGCAGCTGAAAGGGGTTGTCGGGGATGGCGGCCCCTGCCTGGGGTCAAAGGGCGGGCGACCCGCGCGTGCGCAATCGGCGGCGGCGGCGGCGGCGGCGGCGGCCACGAGCTGGGGGTGGGCCAGGCGAGGAGAGGAAGGGGGCTGGAAGGTCTCCACCTTGGCGAGTCCAGCCGTGGAGGCGCATCTTGTGTGAGTGTGAGTGAGTGAGTGTGAGTGTGAGTGTGTGTGTGTGTGTGTGTGTGTGTGTGTGTATAGAAAGACAGCCCCCCACCCCGGCCCGCCGCTCCCTGCCCGCCCCGCCCCGCCCCGCCCCGCCTGTCACCCCCGTCCCTCGGAGCCCGCCGGACCCGGCCGGTGAACTCAACAGGCCCGGCCCGGTGCGGGTCAGCGCCGGCGCGGGGCCTGGGGCGGGGGGAGGAGGCGGCGGGGAAGCGCAGAGAGGCTCGGCTTCTTGAGCGGGGCAGGGGCGCCCTCCGCCGTCTAGGGCCACACCACCCTGAACGCGCCCGATCTCGTCTGGTCTCGGAAGCTAAGCAGGGTCGGGCCTGGTTAGTACTTGGATGGGAGACCGCCTGGGAATACCGGGTGCCGTAGGCTTCTTCTTTTTTTTTTTTTGTTTTGCCTCTTGTTCTGTCCCCTTTCTGGGAGCGAGTCGGCGGCCCGGGGTGGGGGTCACCCCCACCCTCAGCGCCCGCCGCGCTGCCTGGCGTCTCAGACCAAAGGTCTGCTCTGTGGGAACCGACACGCTGGAGGAAACCTTGAGAGTCTGAGAGGGGAGGGAGTTCCAGAAGAAGGCCAGGATGTCATTTTGAGGGAGTATGTGACCAGAACTCGTCCCGTTGCTTTTGGGGTTCTATGGGCTACACGTAGGAATCTTTGGTGGTGGCACCTGATGTTGGGGGATCCGGAGTCACACCCAGACCTGCTCCACAGGCCTCCTTTTACTTTTCTCTTCGGATTCATTATTTTTAAAAAGTGTCTCTTATCTCTATGATTGCATTTTCTTTTCTCTCTCTTTTCAAGCAGATGATGGGAGTCCAAGTATTAAGGTGACATGTGTTGCCCGTGCCCCCCTCCCCCCTGTGTTCTTATTCATTTACCTCTGATGTTGTTCCAGCGTATTGTGGGGGTACCAATGTTAAGGTCGGGTACGTTGCCCTCTCCCAGCCTCCCCCCTCGGGTCAGAGCCTCAAGTGCGCCCATCCCCCAGTCGGTGCGCACCCACCCCATTCCTAATGGAGGTGTATGCCCATCCCCTCCCCCCACCCGCCCGACACCCACCCGATGAAGGTGATTCCTCTGTGTCCACTTAGGTGTCCATCGGTTCGTACCCATTTGCTGGTGAGCGCGAGCACGTGGTGCTCGTGTGTCCATTCTTGGGCTACCTGGCTTACTGGAACGGGTTCCAGCTCTGGCCAGGAGAACCACGAGAGGTGCCCTCTCACCGCTGCTCCTCCTAGCTGAATAGCACTCCGTGGTGTCCACGCGCCACATTTCATTTACGCACTCGTGGGTCGATGGGCACTCGGGTCGCTTCCAGGTCTTTGCGATTGTGACTTGTGCCCTGACTCTAACCCTAACCCTTACCCAGCCCGTCTCCTCCTCGGCCCCTGCCTGACTGACTCCTTCCCGCCCGGCCTGTCACCTGTCACCGTCCTCTGCCCCTGCCTGACACGCTCCTCCCCGCCCGGGCCGTCACCGTCCTCGGCCCCTGCCTGACGGGGCTCCTCCGTCGCCTGGGCCTTCCAAGGGCTTGGTGTGGACGCTGGTTCCAGGACGCCCTCCCAGGAACCCGGTAGCAGGGCGGCCGCAGCGTCTCGCGCCACCCAACCGTCCGCCGGCCGGCGGCCGGCGCTAAGTGGCCTGCGGGGGACGTGCCCCCACTGTGGGGCGGGCGCCCAGCCTGGTGTCTTCTCTGAGGCCCCGTGGCTGCTTTTCCCCCCCGCAAGGGGAGAGCCGCGGAGGTGGGGACCGCCTCCTCGTGGGGACGTACACCCAGCTCTCCACGTCGGATTCCGGGGCTCTCTGTCCTGCCAGAAGGCCCAGCTGGCCTGCGGGTCCTCAGAGTGGCAAAAACATCCGAAAACTGAGATTGAGGGTCCGGTGGTTGTCTGCACTTTTGTGCTGGGCACCCCAGGGAGGCCCGGGGGCTGGCTGGACAACGCGGTCTGCTGGGCAGGGGGGGCGGTTTGGAGGAGCAACTGATGCCCTTTGCACTTTGGGTAGCAAGTGTCTGAGGTGTCTCTGAGCCCTGCGCCATGTCGGGGGGTGGGGTGGGGGGGTGGGAGGTCGGGGGGGGGGTGGAGGAGCAGGAGGAGGAGGAGGAGGAGGTGGGAAGGGCCGTGGCCTGCAGTCGTGTTCCCGGGGTGGCTTCTTCCACAGGCTGCTTGGCCTGGGCTCCCTGCACCTGGGCCTTTGGAGGACTGGCCCTGTGCTTGCCAACGCTTCCCCTGCAGGGACCCAGAGCTGGGAGGTTGCATCTCTCAGCCCTGGGTCGGGCAGAGCCCCAGCGGGCCATGCCCACAACCTCTCTCAGCACGGGTCCCCCAGAAGGCTCCTTTGGGACCAGGATTCTCTTGCGGGTGACTCTTTAAGGTCTGGCCCCTGGATGGAGGGGCACCAGGAGTAGAGGAGCAGGAAGGGGAAGGGGGTGGCCATGCGAGGGGACACTTTCAGGCCAAGTCCCAGCTTCAGCCTGATCCTCCTGGGAACCCCGGGGTGTACGTCACACCTCCTGGTTGTCCCGCTCTGAGACAAGGGCTCTGAGACAAGGAGCCGGGCTGCGCATTCCCCCAGCAGCCAGTCGTGGGCTGAGGACACCTGGGGCGTTGGGAACTCCCTGGCTTCTCCTTGGCTTAACATCTGGAGCTGCTTGTGAATCGTGCCGCCACACACACCCGAGTGCAGGTGTCTTCTGCACAGACTGCGGGCCTCGCTCTTCTGAATGCCGCTAGCTCGCCACCCACCCACGGGTGAACCTGGTCAGGGTACTTTCTCTCGGGGGCAGACTCTGATCCTGGCGGGCGCTACCGGTGTTTCTGTTTGCTCGTTTCTTTCTTCCATTTCGGGAAAGGCTTCCTTACTGGGTGTGGAAATCTCCTATGCCTTTCCTCGCCTATTCTGTCAGCTTTAAAATTCTCTTTCAGTTGCCACCCTCACAGATGGATTAGGAAACTCTTTCCGGTGCACTCATTAGTGAAATGACCTCAATGAAGCTGGAATCCAATATCTAATCGCCGATTTTTAGCGAGTCCACACGCCAGGGTGGTCGGGGTCCAATGCAGCCCCGGCCAGGCCCAGGCCCCTTGGACTGGGCCACAGGAGGACACAGAGGAGGGTCCCGGCCCCCACGGTCGCGTTGCCGGCAGTTCTCCAAGGGCTTGGGCGTTTTCCAGAGGTAGGAGATGGAGGGGACTGATTTCTTCAGCGCCCCACAAACCACGCCACCCCACCCATGGGACACATCCCTAGAGAGAGAGAGAGACGCCCCATACACTCGCTCCCCTCCCCCATGCGCTGTGCCCCAGCCCGGGCCCGGGGGAATAGGCGGCAGCCCACCCACAGGGTGGGGGGCGCAGCTGAAAGGGGTTGTCGGGGATGGCGGCCCCTGCCTGGGGTCAAAGGGCGGGCGACCCGCGCGTGCGCAATCGGCGGCGGCGGCGGCGGCGGCGGCGGCCACGAGCTGGGGGTGGGCCAGGCGAGGAGAGGAAGGGGGCTGGAAGGTCTCCACCTTGGCGAGTCCAGCCGTGGAGGCGCATCTTGTGTGAGTGTGAGTGAGTGAGTGTGAGTGTGAGTGTGTGTGTGTGTGTGTGTGTGTGTGTGTGTGTGTGTGTGTATAGAAAGACAGCCCCCCACCCCGGCCCGCCGCTCCCTGCCCGCCCCGCCCCGCCCCGCCCCGCCCCGCCTGTCACCCCCGTCCCTCGGAGCCCGCCGGACCCGGCCGGTGAACTCAACAGGCCCGGCCCGGTGCGGGTCAGCGCCGGCGCGGGGCCTGGGGCGGGGGGAGGAGGCGGCGGGGAAGCGCAGAGAGGCTCGGCTTCTTGAGCGGGGCAGGGGCGCCCTCCGCCGTCTAGGGCCACACCACCCTGAACGCGCCCGATCTCGTCTGGTCTCGGAAGCTAAGCAGGGTCGGGCCTGGTTAGTACTTGGATGGGAGACCGCCTGGGAATACCGGGTGCCGTAGGCTTCTTCTTTTTTTTTTTTTGTTTTGCCTCTTGTTCTGTCCCCTTTCTGGGAGCGAGTCGGCGGCCCGGGGTGGGGGTCACCCCCACCCTCAGCGCCCGCCGCGCTGCCTGGCGTCTCAGACCAAAGGTCTGCTCTGTGGGAACCGACACGCTGGAGGAAACCTTGAGAGTCTGAGAGGGGAGGGAGTTCCAGAAGAAGGCCAGGATGTCATTTTGAGGGAGTATGTGACCAGAACTCGTCCCGTTGCTTTTGGGGTTCTATGGGCTACACGTAGGAATCTTTGGTGGTGGCACCTGATGTTGGGGGATCCGGAGTCACACCCAGACCTGCTCCACAGGCCTCCTTTTACTTTTCTCTTCGGATTCATTATTTTTAAAAAGTGTCTCTTATCTCTATGATTGCATTTTCTTTTCTCTCTCTTTTCAAGCAGATGATGGGAGTCCAAGTATTAAGGTGACATGTGTTGCCCGTGCCCCCCTCCCCCCTGTGTTCTTATTCATTTACCTCTGATGTTGTTCCAGCGTATTGTGGGGGTACCAATGTTAAGGTCGGGTACGTTGCCCTCTCCCAGCCTCCCCCCTCGGGTCAGAGCCTCAAGTGCGCCCATCCCCCAGTCGGTGCGCACCCACCCCATTCCTAATGGAGGTGTATGCCCATCCCCTCCCCCCACCCGCCCGACACCCACCCGATGAAGGTGATTCCTCTGTGTCCACTTAGGTGTCCATCGGTTCGTACCCATTTGCTGGTGAGCGCGAGCACGTGGTGCTCGTGTGTCCATTCTTGGGCTACCTGGCTTACTGGAACGGGTTCCAGCTCTGGCCAGGAGAACCACGAGAGGTGCCCTCTCACCGCTGCTCCTCCTAGCTGAATAGCACTCCGTGGTGTCCACGCGCCACATTTCATTTACGCACTCGTGGGTCGATGGGCACTCGGGTCGCTTCCAGGTCTTTGCGATTGTGACTTGTGCCCTGACTCTAACCCTAACCCTTACCCAGCCCGTCTCCTCCTCGGCCCCTGCCTGACTGACTCCTTCCCGCCCGGCCTGTCACCTGTCACCGTCCTCTGCCCCTGCCTGACACGCTCCTCCCCGCCCGGGCCGTCACCGTCCTCGGCCCCTGCCTGACGGGGCTCCTCCGTCGCCTGGGCCTTCCAAGGGCTTGGTGTGGACGCTGGTTCCAGGACGCCCTCCCAGGAACCCGGTAGCAGGGCGGCCGCAGCGTCTCGCGCCACCCAACCGTCCGCCGGCCGGCGGCCGGCGCTAAGTGGCCTGCGGGGGACGTGCCCCCACTGTGGGGCGGGCGCCCAGCCTGGTGTCTTCTCTGAGGCCCCGTGGCTGCTTTTCCCCCCCGCAAGGGGAGAGCCGCGGAGGTGGGGACCGCCTCCTCGTGGGGACGTACACCCAGCTCTCCACGTCGGATTCCGGGGCTCTCTGTCCTGCCAGAAGGCCCAGCTGGCCTGCGGGTCCTCAGAGTGGCAAAAACATCCGAAAACTGAGATTGAGGGTCCGGTGGTTGTCTGCACTTTTGTGCTGGGCACCCCAGGGAGGCCCGGGGGCTGGCTGGACAACGCGGTCTGCTGGGCAGGGGGGGCGGTTTGGAGGAGCAACTGATGCCCTTTGCACTTTGGGTAGCAAGTGTCTGAGGTGTCTCTGAGCCCTGCGCCATGTCGGGGGGTGGGGTGGGGGGGTGGGAGGTCGGGGGGGGGTGGAGGAGCAGGAGGAGGAGGAGGAGGAGGTGGGAAGGGCCGTGGCCTGCAGTCGTGTTCCCGGGGTGGCTTCTTCCACAGGCTGCTTGGCCTGGGCTCCCTGCACCTGGGCCTTTGGAGGACTGGCCCTGTGCTTGCCAACGCTTCCCCTGCAGGGACCCAGAGCTGGGAGGTTGCATCTCTCAGCCCTGGGTCGGGCAGAGCCCCAGCGGGCCATGCCCACAACCTCTCTCAGCACGGGTCCCCCAGAAGGCTCCTTTGGGACCAGGATTCTCTTGCGGGTGACTCTTTAAGGTCTGGCCCCTGGATGGAGGGGCACCAGGAGTAGAGGAGCAGGAAGGGGAAGGGGGTGGCCATGCGAGGGGACACTTTCAGGCCAAGTCCCAGCTTCAGCCTGATCCTCCTGGGAACCCCGGGGTGTACGTCACACCTCCTGGTTGTCCCGCTCTGAGACAAGGGCTCTGAGACAAGGAGCCGGGCTGCGCATTCCCCCAGCAGCCAGTCGTGGGCTGAGGACACCTGGGGCGTTGGGAACTCCCTGGCTTCTCCTTGGCTTAACATCTGGAGCTGCTTGTGAATCGTGCCGCCACACACACCCGAGTGCAGGTGTCTTCTGCACAGACTGCGGGCCTCGCTCTTCTGAATGCCGCTAGCTCGCCACCCACCCACGGGTGAACCTGGTCAGGGTACTTTCTCTCGGGGGCAGACTCTGATCCTGGCGGGCTACCGGTGTTTCTGTTTGCTCGTTTCTTTCTTCCATTTCGGGAAAGGCTTCCTTACTGGGTGTGGAAATCTCCTATGCCTTTCCTCGCCTATTCTGTCAGCTTTAAAATTCTCTTTCAGTTGCCACCCTCACAGATGGATTAGGAAACTCTTTCCGGTGCACTCATTAGTGAAATGACCTCAATGAAGCTGGAATCCAATATCTAATCGCCGATTTTTAGCGAGTCCACACGCCAGGGTGGTCGGGGTCCAATGCAGCCCCGGCCAGGCCCAGGCCCCTTGGACTGGGCCACAGGAGGACACAGAGGAGGGTCCCGGCCCCCACGGTCGCGTTGCCGGCAGTTCTCCAAGGGCTTGGGCGTTTTCCAGAGGTAGGAGATGGAGGGGACTGATTTCTTCAGCGCCCCACAAACCACGCCACCCCACCCATGGGACACATCCCTAGAGAGAGAGAGAGACGCCCCATACACTCGCTCCCCTCCCCCATGCGCTGTGCCCCAGCCCGGGCCCGGGGGAATAGGCGGCAGCCCACCCACAGGGTGGGGGGCGCAGCTGAAAGGGGTTGTCGGGGATGGCGGCCCCTGCCTGGGGTCAAAGGGCGGGCGACCCGCGCGTGCGCAATCGGCGGCGGCGGCGGCGGCGGCGGCGGCCACGAGCTGGGGGTGGGCCAGGCGAGGAGAGGAAGGGGGCTGGAAGGTCTCCACCTTGGCGAGTCCAGCCGTGGAGGCGCATCTTGTGTGAGTGTGAGTGAGTGAGTGTGAGTGTGAGTGTGTGTGTGTGTGTGTGTGTGTGTATAGAAAGACAGCCCCCCACCCCGGCCCGCCGCTCCCTGCCCGCCCCGCCCCGCCCCGCCCCGCCTGTCACCCCCGTCCCTCGGAGCCCGCCGGACCCGGCCGGTGAACTCAACAGGCCCGGCCCGGTGCGGGTCAGCGCCGGCGCGGGGCCTGGGGCGGGGGGAGGAGGCGGCGGGGAAGCGCAGAGAGGCTCGGCTTCTTGAGCGGGGCAGGGGCGCCCTCCGCCGTCTAGGGCCACACCACCCTGAACGCGCCCGATCTCGTCTGGTCTCGGAAGCTAAGCAGGGTCGGGCCTGGTTAGTACTTGGATGGGAGACCGCCTGGGAATACCGGGTGCCGTAGGCTTCTTCTTTTTTTTTTTTTGTTTTGCCTCTTGTTCTGTCCCCTTTCTGGGAGCGAGTCGGCGGCCCGGGGTGGGGGTCACCCCCACCCTCAGCGCCCGCCGCGCTGCCTGGCGTCTCAGACCAAAGGTCTGCTCTGTGGGAACCGACACGCTGGAGGAAACCTTGAGAGTCTGAGAGGGGAGGGAGTTCCAGAAGAAGGCCAGGATGTCATTTTGAGGGAGTATGTGACCAGAACTCGTCCCGTTGCTTTTGGGGTTCTATGGGCTACACGTAGGAATCTTTGGTGGTGGCACCTGATGTTGGGGGATCCGGAGTCACACCCAGACCTGCTCCACAGGCCTCCTTTTACTTTTCTCTTCGGATTCATTATTTTTAAAAAGTGTCTCTTATCTCTATGATTGCATTTTCTTTTCTCTCTCTTTTCAAGCAGATGATGGGAGTCCAAGTATTAAGGTGACATGTGTTGCCCGTGCCCCCCTCCCCCCTGTGTTCTTATTCATTTACCTCTGATGTTGTTCCAGCGTATTGTGGGGGTACCAATGTTAAGGTCGGGTACGTTGCCCTCTCCCAGCCTCCCCCCTCGGGTCAGAGCCTCAAGTGCGCCCATCCCCCAGTCGGTGCGCACCCACCCCATTCCTAATGGAGGTGTATGCCCATCCCCTCCCCCCACCCGCCCGACACCCACCCGATGAAGGTGATTCCTCTGTGTCCACTTAGGTGTCCATCGGTTCGTACCCATTTGCTGGTGAGCGCGAGCACGTGGTGCTCGTGTGTCCATTCTTGGGCTACCTGGCTTACTGGAACGGGTTCCAGCTCTGGCCAGGAGAACCACGAGAGGTGCCCTCTCACCGCTGCTCCTCCTAGCTGAATAGCACTCCGTGGTGTCCACGCGCCACATTTCATTTACGCACTCGTGGGTCGATGGGCACTCGGGTCGCTTCCAGGTCTTTGCGATTGTGACTTGTGCCCTGACTCTAACCCTAACCCTTACCCAGCCCGTCTCCTCCTCGGCCCCTGCCTGACTGACTCCTTCCCGCCCGGCCTGTCACCTGTCACCGTCCTCTGCCCCTGCCTGACACGCTCCTCCCCGCCCGGGCCGTCACCGTCCTCGGCCCCTGCCTGACGGGGCTCCTCCGTCGCCTGGGCCTTCCAAGGGCTTGGTGTGGACGCTGGTTCCAGGACGCCCTCCCAGGAACCCGGTAGCAGGGCGGCCGCAGCGTCTCGCGCCACCCAACCGTCCGCCGGCCGGCGGCCGGCGCTAAGTGGCCTGCGGGGGACGTGCCCCCACTGTGGGGCGGGCGCCCAGCCTGGTGTCTTCTCTGAGGCCCCGTGGCTGCTTTTCCCCCCCGCAAGGGGAGAGCCGCGGAGGTGGGGACCGCCTCCTCGTGGGGACGTACACCCAGCTCTCCACGTCGGATTCCGGGGCTCTCTGTCCTGCCAGAAGGCCCAGCTGGCCTGCGGGTCCTCAGAGTGGCAAAAACATCCGAAAACTGAGATTGAGGGTCCGGTGGTTGTCTGCACTTTTGTGCTGGGCACCCCAGGGAGGCCCGGGGGCTGGCTGGACAACGCGGTCTGCTGGGCAGGGGGGGCGGTTTGGAGGAGCAACTGATGCCCTTTGCACTTTGGGTAGCAAGTGTCTGAGGTGTCTCTGAGCCCTGCGCCATGTCGGGGGGTGGGGTGGGGGGGTGGGAGGTCGGGGGGGGTGGAGGAGCAGGAGGAGGAGGAGGAGGAGGTGGGAAGGGCCGTGGCCTGCAGTCGTGTTCCCGGGGTGGCTTCTTCCACAGGCTGCTTGGCCTGGGCTCCCTGCACCTGGGCCTTTGGAGGACTGGCCCTGTGCTTGCCAACGCTTCCCCTGCAGGGACCCAGAGCTGGGAGGTTGCATCTCTCAGCCCTGGGTCGGGCAGAGCCCCAGCGGGCCATGCCCACAACCTCTCTCAGCACGGGTCCCCCAGAAGGCTCCTTTGGGACCAGGATTCTCTTGCGGGTGACTCTTTAAGGTCTGGCCCCTGGATGGAGGGGCACCAGGAGTAGAGGAGCAGGAAGGGGAAGGGGGTGGCCATGCGAGGGGACACTTTCAGGCCAAGTCCCAGCTTCAGCCTGATCCTCCTGGGAACCCCGGGGTGTACGTCACACCTCCTGGTTGTCCCGCTCTGAGACAAGGGCTCTGAGACAAGGAGCCGGGCTGCGCATTCCCCCAGCAGCCAGTCGTGGGCTGAGGACACCTGGGGCGTTGGGAACTCCCTGGCTTCTCCTTGGCTTAACATCTGGAGCTGCTTGTGAATCGTGCCGCCACACACACCCGAGTGCAGGTGTCTTCTGCACAGACTGCGGGCCTCGCTCTTCTGAATGCCGCTAGCTCGCCACCCACCCACGGGTGAACCTGGTCAGGGTACTTTCTCTCGGGGGCAGACTCTGATCCTGGCGGGCTACCGGTGTTTCTGTTTGCTCGTTTCTTTCTTCCATTTCGGGAAAGGCTTCCTTACTGGGTGTGGAAATCTCCTATGCCTTTCCTCGCCTATTCTGTCAGCTTTAAAATTCTCTTTCAGTTGCCACCCTCACAGATGGATTAGGAAACTCTTTCCGGTGCACTCATTAGTGAAATGACCTCAATGAAGCTGGAATCCAATATCTAATCGCCGATTTTTAGCGAGTCCACACGCCAGGGTGGTCGGGGTCCAATGCAGCCCCGGCCAGGCCCAGGCCCCTTGGACTGGGCCACAGGAGGACACAGAGGAGGGTCCCGGCCCCCACGGTCGCGTTGCCGGCAGTTCTCCAAGGGCTTGGGCGTTTTCCAGAGGTAGGAGATGGAGGGGACTGATTTCTTCAGCGCCCCACAAACCACGCCACCCCACCCATGGGACACATCCCTAGAGAGAGAGAGAGACGCCCCATACACTCGCTCCCCTCCCCCATGCGCTGTGCCCCAGCCCGGGCCCGGGGGAATAGGCGGCAGCCCACCCACAGGGTGGGGGGCGCAGCTGAAAGGGGTTGTCGGGGATGGCGGCCCCTGCCTGGGGTCAAAGGGCGGGCGACCCGCGCGTGCGCAATCGGCGGCGGCGGCGGCGGCGGCGGCGGCCACGAGCTGGGGGTGGGCCAGGCGAGGAGAGGAAGGGGGCTGGAAGGTCTCCACCTTGGCGAGTCCAGCCGTGGAGGCGCATCTTGTGTGAGTGTGAGTGAGTGAGTGTGAGTGTGAGTGTGTGTGTGTGTGTGTGTGTGTGTATAGAAAGACAGCCCCCCACCCCGGCCCGCCGCTCCCTGCCCGCCCCGCCCCGCCCCGCCCCGCCTGTCACCCCCGTCCCTCGGAGCCCGCCGGACCCGGCCGGTGAACTCAACAGGCCCGGCCCGGTGCGGGTCAGCGCCGGCGCGGGGCCTGGGGCGGGGGGAGGAGGCGGCGGGGAAGCGCAGAGAGGCTCGGCTTCTTGAGCGGGGCAGGGGCGCCCTCCGCCGTCTAGGGCCACACCACCCTGAACGCGCCCGATCTCGTCTGGTCTCGGAAGCTAAGCAGGGTCGGGCCTGGTTAGTACTTGGATGGGAGACCGCCTGGGAATACCGGGTGCCGTAGGCTTCTTCTTTTTTTTTTTTTGTTTTGCCTCTTGTTCTGTCCCCTTTCTGGGAGCGAGTCGGCGGCCCGGGGTGGGGGTCACCCCCACCCTCAGCGCCCGCCGCGCTGCCTGGCGTCTCAGACCAAAGGTCTGCTCTGTGGGAACCGACACGCTGGAGGAAACCTTGAGAGTCTGAGAGGGGAGGGAGTTCCAGAAGAAGGCCAGGATGTCATTTTGAGGGAGTATGTGACCAGAACTCGTCCCGTTGCTTTTGGGGTTCTATGGGCTACACGTAGGAATCTTTGGTGGTGGCACCTGATGTTGGGGGATCCGGAGTCACACCCAGACCTGCTCCACAGGCCTCCTTTTACTTTTCTCTTCGGATTCATTATTTTTAAAAAGTGTCTCTTATCTCTATGATTGCATTTTCTTTTCTCTCTCTTTTCAAGCAGATGATGGGAGTCCAAGTATTAAGGTGACATGTGTTGCCCGTGCCCCCCTCCCCCCTGTGTTCTTATTCATTTACCTCTGATGTTGTTCCAGCGTATTGTGGGGGTACCAATGTTAAGGTCGGGTACGTTGCCCTCTCCCAGCCTCCCCCCTCGGGTCAGAGCCTCAAGTGCGCCCATCCCCCAGTCGGTGCGCACCCACCCCATTCCTAATGGAGGTGTATGCCCATCCCCTCCCCCCACCCGCCCGACACCCACCCGATGAAGGTGATTCCTCTGTGTCCACTTAGGTGTCCATCGGTTCGTACCCATTTGCTGGTGAGCGCGAGCACGTGGTGCTCGTGTGTCCATTCTTGGGCTACCTGGCTTACTGGAACGGGTTCCAGCTCTGGCCAGGAGAACCACGAGAGGTGCCCTCTCACCGCTGCTCCTCCTAGCTGAATAGCACTCCGTGGTGTCCACGCGCCACATTTCATTTACGCACTCGTGGGTCGATGGGCACTCGGGTCGCTTCCAGGTCTTTGCGATTGTGACTTGTGCCCTGACTCTAACCCTAACCCTTACCCAGCCCGTCTCCTCCTCGGCCCCTGCCTGACTGACTCCTTCCCGCCCGGCCTGTCACCTGTCACCGTCCTCTGCCCCTGCCTGACACGCTCCTCCCCGCCCGGGCCGTCACCGTCCTCGGCCCCTGCCTGACGGGGCTCCTCCGTCGCCTGGGCCTTCCAAGGGCTTGGTGTGGACGCTGGTTCCAGGACGCCCTCCCAGGAACCCGGTAGCAGGGCGGCCGCAGCGTCTCGCGCCACCCAACCGTCCGCCGGCCGGCGGCCGGCGCTAAGTGGCCTGCGGGGGACGTGCCCCCACTGTGGGGCGGGCGCCCAGCCTGGTGTCTTCTCTGAGGCCCCGTGGCTGCTTTTCCCCCCCGCAAGGGGAGAGCCGCGGAGGTGGGGACCGCCTCCTCGTGGGGACGTACACCCAGCTCTCCACGTCGGATTCCGGGGCTCTCTGTCCTGCCAGAAGGCCCAGCTGGCCTGCGGGTCCTCAGAGTGGCAAAAACATCCGAAAACTGAGATTGAGGGTCCGGTGGTTGTCTGCACTTTTGTGCTGGGCACCCCAGGGAGGCCCGGGGGCTGGCTGGACAACGCGGTCTGCTGGGCAGGGGGGGCGGTTTGGAGGAGCAACTGATGCCCTTTGCACTTTGGGTAGCAAGTGTCTGAGGTGTCTCTGAGCCCTGCGCCATGTCGGGGGGTGGGGTGGGGGGGTGGGAGGTCGGGGGGGGTGGAGGAGCAGGAGGAGGAGGAGGAGGAGGTGGGAAGGGCCGTGGCCTGCAGTCGTGTTCCCGGGGTGGCTTCTTCCACAGGCTGCTTGGCCTGGGCTCCCTGCACCTGGGCCTTTGGAGGACTGGCCCTGTGCTTGCCAACGCTTCCCCTGCAGGGACCCAGAGCTGGGAGGTTGCATCTCTCAGCCCTGGGTCGGGCAGAGCCCCAGCGGGCCATGCCCACAACCTCTCTCAGCACGGGTCCCCCAGAAGGCTCCTTTGGGACCAGGATTCTCTTGCGGGTGACTCTTTAAGGTCTGGCCCCTGGATGGAGGGGCACCAGGAGTAGAGGAGCAGGAAGGGGAAGGGGGTGGCCATGCGAGGGGACACTTTCAGGCCAAGTCCCAGCTTCAGCCTGATCCTCCTGGGAACCCCGGGGTGTACGTCACACCTCCTGGTTGTCCCGCTCTGAGACAAGGGCTCTGAGACAAGGAGCCGGGCTGCGCATTCCCCCAGCAGCCAGTCGTGGGCTGAGGACACCTGGGGCGTTGGGAACTCCCTGGCTTCTCCTTGGCTTAACATCTGGAGCTGCTTGTGAATCGTGCCGCCACACACACCCGAGTGCAGGTGTCTTCTGCACAGACTGCGGGCCTCGCTCTTCTGAATGCCGCTAGCTCGCCACCCACCCACGGGTGAACCTGGTCAGGGTACTTTCTCTCGGGGGCAGACTCTGATCCTGGCGGGCTACCGGTGTTTCTGTTTGCTCGTTTCTTTCTTCCATTTCGGGAAAGGCTTCCTTACTGGGTGTGGAAATCTCCTATGCCTTTCCTCGCCTATTCTGTCAGCTTTAAAATTCTCTTTCAGTTGCCACCCTCACAGATGGATTAGGAAACTCTTTCCGGTGCACTCATTAGTGAAATGACCTCAATGAAGCTGGAATCCAATATCTAATCGCCGATTTTTAGCGAGTCCACACGCCAGGGTGGTCGGGGTCCAATGCAGCCCCGGCCAGGCCCAGGCCCCTTGGACTGGGCCACAGGAGGACACAGAGGAGGGTCCCGGCCCCCACGGTCGCGTTGCCGGCAGTTCTCCAAGGGCTTGGGCGTTTTCCAGAGGTAGGAGATGGAGGGGACTGATTTCTTCAGCGCCCCACAAACCACGCCACCCCACCCATGGGACACATCCCTAGAGAGAGAGAGAGACGCCCCATACACTCGCTCCCCTCCCCCATGCGCTGTGCCCCAGCCCGGGCCCGGGGGAATAGGCGGCAGCCCACCCACAGGGTGGGGGGCGCAGCTGAAAGGGGTTGTCGGGGATGGCGGCCCCTGCCTGGGGTCAAAGGGCGGGCGACCCGCGCGTGCGCAATCGGCGGCGGCGGCGGCGGCGGCGGCGGCCACGAGCTGGGGGTGGGCCAGGCGAGGAGAGGAAGGGGGCTGGAAGGTCTCCACCTTGGCGAGTCCAGCCGTGGAGGCGCATCTTGTGTGAGTGTGAGTGAGTGAGTGTGAGTGTGAGTGTGTGTGTGTGTGTGTGTGTGTGTGTGTGTGTGTGTATAGAAAGACAGCCCCCCACCCCGGCCCGCCGCTCCCTGCCCGCCCCGCCCCGCCCCGCCCCGCCTGTCACCCCCGTCCCTCGGAGCCCGCCGGACCCGGCCGGTGAACTCAACAGGCCCGGCCCGGTGCGGGTCAGCGCCGGCGCGGGGCCTGGGGCGGGGGGAGGAGGCGGCGGGGAAGCGCAGAGAGGCTCGGCTTCTTGAGCGGGGCAGGGGCGCCCTCCGCCGTCTAGGGCCACACCACCCTGAACGCGCCCGATCTCGTCTGGTCTCGGAAGCTAAGCAGGGTCGGGCCTGGTTAGTACTTGGATGGGAGACCGCCTGGGAATACCGGGTGCCGTAGGCTTCTTCTTTTTTTTTTTTTGTTTTGCCTCTTGTTCTGTCCCCTTTCTGGGAGCGAGTCGGCGGCCCGGGGTGGGGGTCACCCCCACCCTCAGCGCCCGCCGCGCTGCCTGGCGTCTCAGACCAAAGGTCTGCTCTGTGGGAACCGACACGCTGGAGGAAACCTTGAGAGTCTGAGAGGGGAGGGAGTTCCAGAAGAAGGCCAGGATGTCATTTTGAGGGAGTATGTGACCAGAACTCGTCCCGTTGCTTTTGGGGTTCTATGGGCTACACGTAGGAATCTTTGGTGGTGGCACCTGATGTTGGGGGATCCGGAGTCACACCCAGACCTGCTCCACAGGCCTCCTTTTACTTTTCTCTTCGGATTCATTATTTTTAAAAAGTGTCTCTTATCTCTATGATTGCATTTTCTTTTCTCTCTCTTTTCAAGCAGATGATGGGAGTCCAAGTATTAAGGTGACATGTGTTGCCCGTGCCCCCCTCCCCCCTGTGTTCTTATTCATTTACCTCTGATGTTGTTCCAGCGTATTGTGGGGGTACCAATGTTAAGGTCGGGTACGTTGCCCTCTCCCAGCCTCCCCCCTCGGGTCAGAGCCTCAAGTGCGCCCATCCCCCAGTCGGTGCGCACCCACCCCATTCCTAATGGAGGTGTATGCCCATCCCCTCCCCCCACCCGCCCGACACCCACCCGATGAAGGTGATTCCTCTGTGTCCACTTAGGTGTCCATCGGTTCGTACCCATTTGCTGGTGAGCGCGAGCACGTGGTGCTCGTGTGTCCATTCTTGGGCTACCTGGCTTACTGGAACGGGTTCCAGCTCTGGCCAGGAGAACCACGAGAGGTGCCCTCTCACCGCTGCTCCTCCTAGCTGAATAGCACTCCGTGGTGTCCACGCGCCACATTTCATTTACGCACTCGTGGGTCGATGGGCACTCGGGTCGCTTCCAGGTCTTTGCGATTGTGACTTGTGCCCTGACTCTAACCCTAACCCTTACCCAGCCCGTCTCCTCCTCGGCCCCTGCCTGACTGACTCCTTCCCGCCCGGCCTGTCACCTGTCACCGTCCTCTGCCCCTGCCTGACACGCTCCTCCCCGCCCGGGCCGTCACCGTCCTCGGCCCCTGCCTGACGGGGCTCCTCCGTCGCCTGGGCCTTCCAAGGGCTTGGTGTGGACGCTGGTTCCAGGACGCCCTCCCAGGAACCCGGTAGCAGGGCGGCCGCAGCGTCTCGCGCCACCCAACCGTCCGCCGGCCGGCGGCCGGCGCTAAGTGGCCTGCGGGGGACGTGCCCCCACTGTGGGGCGGGCGCCCAGCCTGGTGTCTTCTCTGAGGCCCCGTGGCTGCTTTTCCCCCCCGCAAGGGGAGAGCCGCGGAGGTGGGGACCGCCTCCTCGTGGGGACGTACACCCAGCTCTCCACGTCGGATTCCGGGGCTCTCTGTCCTGCCAGAAGGCCCAGCTGGCCTGCGGGTCCTCAGAGTGGCAAAAACATCCGAAAACTGAGATTGAGGGTCCGGTGGTTGTCTGCACTTTTGTGCTGGGCACCCCAGGGAGGCCCGGGGGCTGGCTGGACAACGCGGTCTGCTGGGCAGGGGGGGCGGTTTGGAGGAGCAACTGATGCCCTTTGCACTTTGGGTAGCAAGTGTCTGAGGTGTCTCTGAGCCCTGCGCCATGTCGGGGGGTGGGGTGGGGGGGTGGGAGGTCGGGGGGGGGTGGAGGAGCAGGAGGAGGAGGAGGAGGAGGTGGGAAGGGCCGTGGCCTGCAGTCGTGTTCCCGGGGTGGCTTCTTCCACAGGCTGCTTGGCCTGGGCTCCCTGCACCTGGGCCTTTGGAGGACTGGCCCTGTGCTTGCCAACGCTTCCCCTGCAGGGACCCAGAGCTGGGAGGTTGCATCTCTCAGCCCTGGGTCGGGCAGAGCCCCAGCGGGCCATGCCCACAACCTCTCTCAGCACGGGTCCCCCAGAAGGCTCCTTTGGGACCAGGATTCTCTTGCGGGTGACTCTTTAAGGTCTGGCCCCTGGATGGAGGGGCACCAGGAGTAGAGGAGCAGGAAGGGGAAGGGGGTGGCCATGCGAGGGGACACTTTCAGGCCAAGTCCCAGCTTCAGCCTGATCCTCCTGGGAACCCCGGGGTGTACGTCACACCTCCTGGTTGTCCCGCTCTGAGACAAGGGCTCTGAGACAAGGAGCCGGGCTGCGCATTCCCCCAGCAGCCAGTCGTGGGCTGAGGACACCTGGGGCGTTGGGAACTCCCTGGCTTCTCCTTGGCTTAACATCTGGAGCTGCTTGTGAATCGTGCCGCCACACACACCCGAGTGCAGGTGTCTTCTGCACAGACTGCGGGCCTCGCTCTTCTGAATGCCGCTAGCTCGCCACCCACCCACGGGTGAACCTGGTCAGGGTACTTTCTCTCGGGGGCAGACTCTGATCCTGGCGGGCTACCGGTGTTTCTGTTTGCTCGTTTCTTTCTTCCATTTCGGGAAAGGCTTCCTTACTGGGTGTGGAAATCTCCTATGCCTTTCCTCGCCTATTCTGTCAGCTTTAAAATTCTCTTTCAGTTGCCACCCTCACAGATGGATTAGGAAACTCTTTCCGGTGCACTCATTAGTGAAATGACCTCAATGAAGCTGGAATCCAATATCTAATCGCCGATTTTTAGCGAGTCCACACGCCAGGGTGGTCGGGGTCCAATGCAGCCCCGGCCAGGCCCAGGCCCCTTGGACTGGGCCACAGGAGGACACAGAGGAGGGTCCCGGCCCCCACGGTCGCGTTGCCGGCAGTTCTCCAAGGGCTTGGGCGTTTTCCAGAGGTAGGAGATGGAGGGGACTGATTTCTTCAGCGCCCCACAAACCACGCCACCCCACCCATGGGACACATCCCTAGAGAGAGAGAGAGACGCCCCATACACTCGCTCCCCTCCCCCATGCGCTGTGCCCCAGCCCGGGCCCGGGGGAATAGGCGGCAGCCCACCCACAGGGTGGGGGGCGCAGCTGAAAGGGGTTGTCGGGGATGGCGGCCCCTGCCTGGGGTCAAAGGGCGGGCGACCCGCGCGTGCGCAATCGGCGGCGGCGGCGGCGGCGGCGGCGGCCACGAGCTGGGGGTGGGCCAGGCGAGGAGAGGAAGGGGGCTGGAAGGTCTCCACCTTGGCGAGTCCAGCCGTGGAGGCGCATCTTGTGTGAGTGTGAGTGAGTGAGTGTGAGTGTGAGTGTGTGTGTGTGTGTGTGTGTGTGTGTGTGTGTGTGTATAGAAAGACAGCCCCCCACCCCGGCCCGCCGCTCCCTGCCCGCCCCGCCCCGCCCCGCCCCGCCTGTCACCCCCGTCCCTCGGAGCCCGCCGGACCCGGCCGGTGAACTCAACAGGCCCGGCCCGGTGCGGGTCAGCGCCGGCGCGGGGCCTGGGGCGGGGGGAGGAGGCGGCGGGGAAGCGCAGAGAGGCTCGGCTTCTTGAGCGGGGCAGGGGCGCCCTCCGCCGTCTAGGGCCACACCACCCTGAACGCGCCCGATCTCGTCTGGTCTCGGAAGCTAAGCAGGGTCGGGCCTGGTTAGTACTTGGATGGGAGACCGCCTGGGAATACCGGGTGCCGTAGGCTTCTTCTTTTTTTTTTTTTGTTTTGCCTCTTGTTCTGTCCCCTTTCTGGGAGCGAGTCGGCGGCCCGGGGTGGGGGTCACCCCCACCCTCAGCGCCCGCCGCGCTGCCTGGCGTCTCAGACCAAAGGTCTGCTCTGTGGGAACCGACACGCTGGAGGAAACCTTGAGAGTCTGAGAGGGGAGGGAGTTCCAGAAGAAGGCCAGGATGTCATTTTGAGGGAGTATGTGACCAGAACTCGTCCCGTTGCTTTTGGGGTTCTATGGGCTACACGTAGGAATCTTTGGTGGTGGCACCTGATGTTGGGGGATCCGGAGTCACACCCAGACCTGCTCCACAGGCCTCCTTTTACTTTTCTCTTCGGATTCATTATTTTTAAAAAGTGTCTCTTATCTCTATGATTGCATTTTCTTTTCTCTCTCTTTTCAAGCAGATGATGGGAGTCCAAGTATTAAGGTGACATGTGTTGCCCGTGCCCCCCTCCCCCCTGTGTTCTTATTCATTTACCTCTGATGTTGTTCCAGCGTATTGTGGGGGTACCAATGTTAAGGTCGGGTACGTTGCCCTCTCCCAGCCTCCCCCCTCGGGTCAGAGCCTCAAGTGCGCCCATCCCCCAGTCGGTGCGCACCCACCCCATTCCTAATGGAGGTGTATGCCCATCCCCTCCCCCCACCCGCCCGACACCCACCCGATGAAGGTGATTCCTCTGTGTCCACTTAGGTGTCCATCGGTTCGTACCCATTTGCTGGTGAGCGCGAGCACGTGGTGCTCGTGTGTCCATTCTTGGGCTACCTGGCTTACTGGAACGGGTTCCAGCTCTGGCCAGGAGAACCACGAGAGGTGCCCTCTCACCGCTGCTCCTCCTAGCTGAATAGCACTCCGTGGTGTCCACGCGCCACATTTCATTTACGCACTCGTGGGTCGATGGGCACTCGGGTCGCTTCCAGGTCTTTGCGATTGTGACTTGTGCCCTGACTCTAACCCTAACCCTTACCCAGCCCGTCTCCTCCTCGGCCCCTGCCTGACTGACTCCTTCCCGCCCGGCCTGTCACCTGTCACCGTCCTCTGCCCCTGCCTGACACGCTCCTCCCCGCCCGGGCCGTCACCGTCCTCGGCCCCTGCCTGACGGGGCTCCTCCGTCGCCTGGGCCTTCCAAGGGCTTGGTGTGGACGCTGGTTCCAGGACGCCCTCCCAGGAACCCGGTAGCAGGGCGGCCGCAGCGTCTCGCGCCACCCAACCGTCCGCCGGCCGGCGGCCGGCGCTAAGTGGCCTGCGGGGGACGTGCCCCCACTGTGGGGCGGGCGCCCAGCCTGGTGTCTTCTCTGAGGCCCCGTGGCTGCTTTTCCCCCCCGCAAGGGGAGAGCCGCGGAGGTGGGGACCGCCTCCTCGTGGGGACGTACACCCAGCTCTCCACGTCGGATTCCGGGGCTCTCTGTCCTGCCAGAAGGCCCAGCTGGCCTGCGGGTCCTCAGAGTGGCAAAAACATCCGAAAACTGAGATTGAGGGTCCGGTGGTTGTCTGCACTTTTGTGCTGGGCACCCCAGGGAGGCCCGGGGGCTGGCTGGACAACGCGGTCTGCTGGGCAGGGGGGGCGGTTTGGAGGAGCAACTGATGCCCTTTGCACTTTGGGTAGCAAGTGTCTGAGGTGTCTCTGAGCCCTGCGCCATGTCGGGGGGTGGGGTGGGGGGGTGGGAGGTCGGGGGGGGGGTGGAGGAGCAGGAGGAGGAGGAGGAGGAGGTGGGAAGGGCCGTGGCCTGCAGTCGTGTTCCCGGGGTGGCTTCTTCCACAGGCTGCTTGGCCTGGGCTCCCTGCACCTGGGCCTTTGGAGGACTGGCCCTGTGCTTGCCAACGCTTCCCCTGCAGGGACCCAGAGCTGGGAGGTTGCATCTCTCAGCCCTGGGTCGGGCAGAGCCCCAGCGGGCCATGCCCACAACCTCTCTCAGCACGGGTCCCCCAGAAGGCTCCTTTGGGACCAGGATTCTCTTGCGGGTGACTCTTTAAGGTCTGGCCCCTGGATGGAGGGGCACCAGGAGTAGAGGAGCAGGAAGGGGAAGGGGGTGGCCATGCGAGGGGACACTTTCAGGCCAAGTCCCAGCTTCAGCCTGATCCTCCTGGGAACCCCGGGGTGTACGTCACACCTCCTGGTTGTCCCGCTCTGAGACAAGGGCTCTGAGACAAGGAGCCGGGCTGCGCATTCCCCCAGCAGCCAGTCGTGGGCTGAGGACACCTGGGGCGTTGGGAACTCCCTGGCTTCTCCTTGGCTTAACATCTGGAGCTGCTTGTGAATCGTGCCGCCACACACACCCGAGTGCAGGTGTCTTCTGCACAGACTGCGGGCCTCGCTCTTCTGAATGCCGCTAGCTCGCCACCCACCCACGGGTGAACCTGGTCAGGGTACTTTCTCTCGGGGGCAGACTCTGATCCTGGCGGGCTACCGGTGTTTCTGTTTGCTCGTTTCTTTCTTCCATTTCGGGAAAGGCTTCCTTACTGGGTGTGGAAATCTCCTATGCCTTTCCTCGCCTATTCTGTCAGCTTTAAAATTCTCTTTCAGTTGCCACCCTCACAGATGGATTAGGAAACTCTTTCCGGTGCACTCATTAGTGAAATGACCTCAATGAAGCTGGAATCCAATATCTAATCGCCGATTTTTAGCGAGTCCACACGCCAGGGTGGTCGGGGTCCAATGCAGCCCCGGCCAGGCCCAGGCCCCTTGGACTGGGCCACAGGAGGACACAGAGGAGGGTCCCGGCCCCCACGGTCGCGTTGCCGGCAGTTCTCCAAGGGCTTGGGCGTTTTCCAGAGGTAGGAGATGGAGGGGACTGATTTCTTCAGCGCCCCACAAACCACGCCACCCCACCCATGGGACACATCCCTAGAGAGAGAGAGAGACGCCCCATACACTCGCTCCCCTCCCCCATGCGCTGTGCCCCAGCCCGGGCCCGGGGGAATAGGCGGCAGCCCACCCACAGGGTGGGGGGCGCAGCTGAAAGGGGTTGTCGGGGATGGCGGCCCCTGCCTGGGGTCAAAGGGCGGGCGACCCGCGCGTGCGCAATCGGCGGCGGCGGCGGCGGCGGCGGCGGCCACGAGCTGGGGGTGGGCCAGGCGAGGAGAGGAAGGGGGCTGGAAGGTCTCCACCTTGGCGAGTCCAGCCGTGGAGGCGCATCTTGTGTGAGTGTGAGTGAGTGAGTGTGAGTGTGAGTGTGTGTGTGTGTGTGTGTGTGTGTGTGTGTATAGAAAGACAGCCCCCCACCCCGGCCCGCCGCTCCCTGCCCGCCCCGCCCCGCCCCGCCCCGCCTGTCACCCCCATCCCTCGGAGCCCGCCGGACCCGGCCGGTGAACTCAACAGGCCCGGCCCGGTGCGGGTCAGCGCCGGCGCGGGGCCTGGGGCGGGGGGAGGAGGCGGCGGGGAAGCGCAGAGAGGCTCGGCTTCTTGAGCGGGGCAGGGGCGCCCTCCGCCCTCTAGGGCCACACCACCCTGAACGCGCCCGATCTCGTCTGGTCTCGGAAGCTAAGCAGGGTCGGGCCTGGTTAGTACTTGGATGGGAGACCGCCTGGGAATACCGGGTGCCGTAGGCTTCTTCTTTTTTTTTTTTTTGTTTTGCCTCTTGTTCTGTCCCCTTTCTGGGAGCGATCGGCGGCCCGGGGTGGGGGTCACCCCCACCCTCAGCGCCCGCCGCGGTGCCTGGCGTCTCAGACCAAAGGTCTGCTCTGTGGGAACCGACACGCTGGAGGAAACCTTGAGAGTCTGAGAGGGGAGGGAGTTCCAGAAGAAGGCCAGGATGTCATTTTGAGGGAGTATGTGACCAGAACTCGTCCCGTTGCTTTTGGGGTTCTATGGGCTACACGTAGGAATCTTTGGTGGTGGCACCTGATGTTGGGGGATCCGGAGTCACACCCAGACCTGCTCCACAGGCCTCCTTTTACTTTTCTCTTCGGATTCATTATTTTTAAAAAGTGTCTCTTATCTCTATGATTGCATTTTCTTTTCTCTCTCTTTTCAAGCAGATGATGGGAGTCCAAGTATTAAGGTGACATGTGTTGCCCGTGCCCCCCTCCCCCCTGTGTTCTTATTCATTTACCTCTGATGTTGTTCCAGCGTATTGTGGGGGTACCAATGTTAAGGTCGGGTACGTTGCCCTCTCCCAGCCTCCCCCCTCGGGTCAGAGCCTCAAGTGCGCCCATCCCCCAGTCGGTGCGCACCCACCCCATTCCTAATGGAGGTGTATGCCCATCCCCTCCCCCCACCCGCCCGACACCCACCCGATGAAGGTGATTCCTCTGTGTCCACTTAGGTGTCCATCGGTTCGTACCCATTTGCTGGTGAGCGCGAGCACGTGGTGCTCGTGTGTCCATTCTTGGGCTACCTGGCTTACTGGAACGGGTTCCAGCTCTGGCCAGGAGAACCACGAGAGGTGCCCTCTCACCGCTGCTCCTCCTAGCTGAATAGCACTCCGTGGTGTCCACGCGCCACATTTCATTTACGCACTCGTGGGTCGATGGGCACTCGGGTCGCTTCCAGGTCTTTGCGATTGTGACTTGTGCCCTGACTCTAACCCTAACCCTTACCCAGCCCGTCTCCTCCTCGGCCCCTGCCTGACTGACTCCTTCCCGCCCGGCCTGTCACCTGTCACCGTCCTCTGCCCCTGCCTGACACGCTCCTCCCCGCCCGGGCCGTCACCGTCCTCGGCCCCTGCCTGACGGGGCTCCTCCGTCGCCTGGGCCTTCCAAGGGCTTGGTGTGGACGCTGGTTCCAGGACGCCCTCCCAGGAACCCGGTAGCAGGGCGGCCGCAGCGTCTCGCGCCACCCAACCGTCCGCCGGCCGGCGGCCGGCGCTAAGTGGCCTGTGGGGGACGTGCCCCCACTGTGGGGCGGGCGCCCAGCCTGGTGTCTTCTCTGAGGCCCCGTGGCTGCTTTTCCCCCCCGCAAGGGGAGAGCCGCGGAGGTGGGGACCGCCTCCTCGTGGGGACGTACACCCAGCTCTCCACGTCGGATTCCGGGGCTCTCTGTCCTGCCAGAAGGCCCAGCTGGCCTGCGGGTCCTTAGAGTGGCAAAAACATCCGAAAACTGAGATTGAGGGTCCGGTGGTTGTCTGCACTTTTGTGCTGGGCACCCCAGGGAGGCCCGGGGGCTGGCTGGACAACGCGGTCTGCTGGGCAGGGGGGGGGGTTTGGAGGAGCAACTGATGCCCTTTGCACTTTGGGTAGCAAGTGTCTGAGGTGTCTCTGAGCCCTGCGCCATGTCGGGGGGTGGGGTGGGGGGGTGGGAGGTCGGGGGGGGGGTGGAGGAGCAGGAGGAGGAGGAGGAGGAGGTGGGAAGGGCCGTGGCCTGCAGTCGTGTTCCCGGGGTGGCTTCTTCCACAGGCTGCTTGGCCTGGGCTCCCTGCACCTGGGCCTTTGGAGGACTGGCCCTGTGCTTGCCAACGCTTCCCCTGCAGGGACCCAGAGCTGGGAGGTTGCATCTCTCAGCCCTGGGTCGGGCAGAGCCCCAGCGGGCCATGCCCACAACCTCTCTCAGCACGGGTCCCCCAGAAGGCTCCTTTGGGACCAGGATTCTCTTGCGGGTGACTCTTTAAGGTCTGGCCCCTGGATGGAGGGGCACCAGGAGTAGAGGAGCAGGAAGGGGAAGGGGGTGGCCATGCGAGGGGACACTTTCAGGCCAAGTCCCAGCTTCAGCCTGATCCTCCTGGGAACCCCGGGGTGTACGTCACACCTCCTGGTTGTCCCGCTCTGAGACAAGGGCTCTGAGACAAGGAGCCGGGCTTCGCATTCCCCCAGCAGCCAGTCGTGGGCTGAGGACACCTGGGGCGTTGGGAACTCCCTGGCTTCTCCTTGGCTTAACATCTGGAGCTGCTTGTGAATCGTGCCGCCACACACACCCGAGTGCAGGTGTCTTCTGCACAGACTGCGGGCCTCGCTCTTCTGAATGCCGCTAGCTCGCCACCCACCCACGGGTGAACCTGGTCAGGGTACTTTCTCTCGGGGGCAGACTCTGATCCTGGCGGGCTACCGGTGTTTCTGTTTGCTCGTTTCTTTCTTCCATTTCGGGAAAGGCTTCCTTACTGGGTGTGGAAATCTCCTATGCCTTTCCTCGCCTATTCTGTCAGCTTTAAAATTCTCTTTCAGTTGCCACCCTCACAGATGGATTAGGAAACTCTTTCTGGTGCACTCATTAGTGAAATGACCTCAATGAAGCTGGAATCCAATATCTAATCGCCGATTTTTAGCGAGTCCACACGCCAGGGTGGTCGGGGTCCAATGCAGCCCCGGCCAGGCCCAGGCCCCTTGGACTGGGCCACAGGAGGACACAGAGGAGGGTCCCGGCCCCCACGGTCGCGTTGCCGGCAGTTCTCCAAGGGCTTGGGCGTTTTCCAGAGGTAGGAGATGGAGGGGACTGATTTCTTCAGCGCCCCACAAACCACGCCACCCCACCCATGGGACACATCCCTAGAGAGAGAGAGAGACGCCCCATACACTCGCTCCCCTCCCCCATGCGCTGTGCCCCAGCCCGGGCCCGGGGGAATAGGCGGCAGCCCACCCACAGGGTGGGGGGCGCAGCTGAAAGGGGTTGTCGGGGATGGCGGCCCCTGCCTGGGGTCAAAGGGCGGGCGACCCGCGCGTGCGCAATCGGCGGCGGCGGCGGCGGCGGCGGCGGCCACGAGCTGGGGGTGGGCCAGGCGAGGAGAGGAAGGGGGCTGGAAGGTCTCCACCTTGGCGAGTCCAGCCGTGGAGGCGCATCTTGTGTGAGTGTGAGTGAGTGAGTGTGAGTGTGAGTGTGTGTGTGTGTGTGTGTGTGTGTGTGTGTGTATAGAAAGACAGCCCCCCACCCCGGCCCGCCGCTCCCTGCCCGCCCCGCCCCGCCCCGCCCCGCCTGTCACCCCCGTCCCTCGGAGCCCGCCGGACCCGGCCGGTGAACTCAACAGGCCCGGCCCGGTGCGGGTCAGCGCTGGCGCGGGGCCTGGGGCGGGGGGAGGAGGCGGCGGGGAAGCGCAGAGAGGCTCGGCTTCTTGAGCGGGGCAGGGGCGCCCTCCGCCCTCTAGAGCCACACCACCCTGAACGCGCCCGATCTCGTCTGGTCTCGGAAGCTAAGCAGGGTCGGGCCTGGTTAGTACTTGGATGGGAGACCGCCTGGGAATACCGGGTGCCGTAGGCTTCTTCTTTTTTTTTTTTTTGTTTTGCCTCTTGTTCTGTCCCCTTTCTGGGAGCGATCGGCGGCCCGGGGTGGGGGTCACCCCCACCCTCAGCGCCCGCTGCGGTGCCTGGCGTCTCAGACCAAAGGTCTGCTCTGTGGGAACCGACACGCTGGAGGAAACCTTGAGAGTCTGAGAGGGGAGGGAGTTCCAGAAGAAGGCCAGGATGTCATTTTGAGGGAGTATGTGACCAGAACTCGTCCCGTTGCTTTTGGGGTTCTATGGGCTACACGTAGGAATCTTTGGTGGTGGCACCTGATGTTGGGGGATCCGGAGTCACACCCAGACCTGCTCCACAGGCCTCCTTTTACTTTTCTCTTCGGATTCATTATTTTTAAAAAGTGTCTCTTATCTCTATGATTGCATTTTCTTTTCTCTCTCTTTTCAAGCAGATGATGGGAGTCCAAGTATTAAGGTGACATGTGTTGCCCGTGCCCCCCTCCCCCCTGTGTTCTTATTCATTTACCTCTGATGTTGTTCCAGCGTATTGTGGGGGTACCAATGTTAAGGTCGGGTACGTTGCCCTCTCCCAGCCTCCCCCCTCGGGTCAGAGCCTCAAGTGCGCCCATCCCCCAGTCGGTGCGCACCCACCCCATTCCTAATGGAGGTGTATGCCCATCCCCTCCCCCCACCCGCCCGACACCCACCCGATGAAGGTGATTCCTCTGTGTCCACTTAGGTGTCCATCGGTTCGTACCCATTTGCTGGTGAGCGCGAGCACGTGGTGCTCGTGTGTCCATTCTTGGGCTACCTGGCTTACTGGAACGGGTTCCAGCTCTGGCCAGGAGAACCACGAGAGGTGCCCTCTCACCGCTGCTCCTCCTAGCTGAATAGCACTCCGTGGTGTCCACGCGCCACATTTCATTTACGCACTCGTGGGTCGATGGGCACTCGGGTCGCTTCCAGGTCTTTGCGATTGTGACTTGTGCCCTGACTCTAACCCTAACCCTTACCCAGCCCGTCTCCTCCTCGGCCCCTGCCTGACTGACTCCTTCCCGCCCGGCCTGTCACCTGTCACCGTCCTCTGCCCCTGCCTGACACGCTCCTCCCCGCCCGGGCCGTCACCGTCCTCGGCCCCTGCCTGACGGGGCTCCTCCGTCGCCTGGGCCTTCCAAGGGCTTGGTGTGGACGCTGGTTCCAGGACGCCCTCCCAGGAACCCGGTAGCAGGGCGGCCGCAGCGTCTCGCGCCACCCAACCGTCCGCCGGCCGGCGGCCGGCGCTAAGTGGCCTGTGGGGGACGTGCCCCCACTGTGGGGCGGGCGCCCAGCCTGGTGTCTTCTCTGAGGCCCCGTGGCTGCTTTTCCCCCCCGCAAGGGGAGAGCCGCGGAGGTGGGGACCGCCTCCTCGTGGGGACGTACACCCAGCTCTCCACGTCGGATTCCGGGGCTCTCTGTCCTGCCAGAAGGCCCAGCTGGCCTGCGGGTCCTTAGAGTGGCAAAAACATCCGAAAACTGAGATTGAGGGTCCGGTGGTTGTCTGCACTTTTGTGCTGGGCACCCCAGGGAGGCCCGGGGGCTGGCTGGACAACGCGGTCTGCTGGGCAGGGGGGGGGGTTTGGAGGAGCAACTGATGCCCTTTGCACTTTGGGTAGCAAGTGTCTGAGGTGTCTCTGAGCCCTGCGCCATGTCGGGGGGTGGGGTGGGGGGGTGGGAGGTCGGGGGGGGGGTGGAGGAGCAGGAGGAGGAGGAGGAGGAGGTGGGAAGGGCCGTGGCCTGCAGTCGTGTTCCCGGGGTGGCTTCTTCCACAGGCTGCTTGGCCTGGGCTCCCTGCACCTGGGCCTTTGGAGGACTGGCCCTGTGCTTGCCAACGCTTCCCCTGCAGGGACCCAGAGCTGGGAGGTTGCATCTCTCAGCCCTGGGTCGGGCAGAGCCCCAGCGGGCCATGCCCACAACCTCTCTCAGCACGGGTCCCCCAGAAGGCTCCTTTGGGACCAGGATTCTCTTGCGGGTGACTCTTTAAGGTCTGGCCCCTGGATGGAGGGGCACCAGGAGTAGAGGAGCAGGAAGGGGAAGGGGGTGGCCATGCGAGGGGACACTTTCAGGCCAAGTCCCAGCTTCAGCCTGATCCTCCTGGGAACCCCGGGGTGTACGTCACACCTCCTGGTTGTCCCGCTCTGAGACAAGGGCTCTGAGACAAGGAGCCGGGCTTCGCATTCCCCCAGCAGCCAGTCGTGGGCTGAGGACACCTGGGGCGTTGGGAACTCCCTGGCTTCTCCTTGGCTTAACATCTGGAGCTGCTTGTGAATCGTGCCGCCACACACACCCGAGTGCAGGGGTCTTCTGCACAGACTGCGGGCCTCGCTCTTCTGAATGCCGCTAGCTCGCCACCCACCCACGGGTGAACCTGGTCAGGGTACTTTCTCTCGGGGGCAGACTCTGATCCTGGCGGGCTACCGGTGTTTCTGTTTGCTCGTTTCTTTCTTCCATTTCGGGAAAGGCTTCCTTACTGGGTGTGGAAATCTCCTATGCCTTTCCTCGCCTATTCTGTCAGCTTTAAAATTCTCTTTCAGTTGCCACCCTCACAGATGGATTAGGAAACTCTTTCCGGTGCACTCATTAGTGAAATGACCTCAATGAAGCTGGAATCCAATATCTAATCGCCGATTTTTAGCGAGTCCACACGCCAGGGTGGTCGGGGTCCAATGCAGCCCCGGCCAGGCCCAGGCCCCTTGGACTGGGCCACAGGAGGACACAGAGGAGGGTCCCGGCCCCCACGGTCGCGTTGCCGGCAGTTCTCCAAGGGCTTGGGCGTTTTCCAGAGGTAGGAGATGGAGGGGACTGATTTCTTCAGCGCCCCACAAACCACGCCACCCCACCCATGGGACACATCCCTAGAGAGAGAGAGAGACGCCCCATACACTCGCTCCCCTCCCCCATGCGCTGTGCCCCAGCCCGGGCCCGGGGGAATAGGCGGCAGCCCACCCACAGGGTGGGGGGCGCAGCTGAAAGGGGTTGTCGGGGATGGCGGCCCCTGCCTGGGGTCAAAGGGCGGGCGACCCGCGCGTGCGCAATCGGCGGCGGCGGCGGCGGCCACGAGCTGGGGGTGGGCCAGGCGAGGAGAGGAAGGGGGCTGGAAGGTCTCCACCTTGGCGAGTCCAGCCGTGGAGGCGCATCTTGTGTGAGTGTGAGTGAGTGAGTGTGAGTGTGAGTGTGTGTGTGTGTGTGTGTGTGTGTGTGTGTATAGAAAGACAGCCCCCCACCCCGGCCCGCCGCTCCCTGCCCGCCCCGCCCCGCCCCGCCTGTCACCCCCATCCCTCGGAGCCCGCCGGACCCGGCCGGTGAACTCAACAGGCCCGGCCCGGTGCGGGTCAGCGCCGGCGCGGGGCCTGGGGCGGGGGGAGGAGGCGGCGGGGAAGCGCAGAGAGGCTCGGCTTCTTGAGCGGGGCAGGGGCGCCCTCCGCCGTCTAGGGCCACACCACCCTGAACGCGCCCGATCTCGTCTGGTCTCGGAAGCTAAGCAGGGTCGGGCCTGGTTAGTACTTGGATGGGAGACCGCCTGGGAATACCGGGTGCCGTAGGCTTCTTCTTTTTTTTTTTTTTGTTTTGCCTCTTGTTCTGTCCCCTTTCTGGGAGCGATCGGCGGCCCGGGGTGGGGGTCACCCCCACCCTCAGCGCCCGCCGCGGTGCCTGGCGTCTCAGACCAAAGGTCTGCTCTGTGGGAACCGACACGCTGGAGGAAACCTTGAGAGTCTGAGAGGGGAGGGAGTTCCAGAAGAAGGCCAGGATGTCATTTTGAGGGAGTATGTGACCAGAACTCGTCCCGTTGCTTTTGGGGTTCTATGGGCTACACGTAGGAATCTTTGGTGGTGGCACCTGATGTTGGGGGATCCGGAGTCACACCCAGACCTGCTCCACAGGCCTCCTTTTACTTTTCTCTTCGGATTCATTATTTTTAAAAAGTGTCTCTTATCTCTATGATTGCATTTTCTTTTCTCTCTCTTTTCAAGCAGATGATGGGAGTCCAAGTATTAAGGTGACATGTGTTGCCCGTGCCCCCCTCCCCCCTGTGTTCTTATTCATTTACCTCTGATGTTGTTCCAGCGTATTGTGGGGGTACCAATGTTAAGGTCGGGTACGTTGCCCTCTCCCAGCCTCCCCCCTCGGGTCAGAGCCTCAAGTGCGCCCATCCCCCAGTCGGTGCGCACCCACCCCATTCCTAATGGAGGTGTATGCCCATCCCCTCCCCCCACCCGCCCGACACCCACCCGATGAAGGTGATTCCTCTGTGTCCACTTAGGTGTCCATCGGTTCGTACCCATTTGCTGGTGAGCGCGAGCACGTGGTGCTCGTGTGTCCATTCTTGGGCTACCTGGCTTACTGGAACGGGTTCCAGCTCTGGCCAGGAGAAC